>NC_056732.1:1161497358-1161814858 GCF_019279795.1 Protopterus annectens | reverse complement strand
AAATGTGGTGATCAAAGTTCAGATTGCTGTCTATGTGTGTTTCTAGATTTTTCACCACTGGGTTTGAACTTAGGGTGGTGTTGTCAATATTTTAATTAGCAGGGAATTCTGTTTTACCAAAGGGGGTAATAATGCG
This sequence comes from Protopterus annectens, assembly GCF_019279795.1. NCBI lineage: Eukaryota > Metazoa > Chordata > Ceratodontiformes > Protopteridae > Protopterus > Protopterus annectens. The sequence goes on along the minus strand of NC_056732.1, from coordinate 1,161,814,722 downwards.
CTTTTCTGCTTTTAGTTTTAGACAATAGCTTTGGCTCTAGTCATTTGTCTGTGTTAGCCCCTCCTGTAACATGTTAACATCATTTGGGGACTCAATGATTGCACCTAATTTGCAATTATCTTCGAACTTAGTAAGTGAAAAGGCCATTTACTTTAGCCTAGACTTGTGACAAATAGATTCCAAACAGTAAATGGTCCAGCACAGATTTTTGTGGTACACCACTGGTGATGGGTCTACTGGTAGAGGTGGAGTCACCAACTTTGACAATATGTGTTCTGTCAGTGAGCCAATTGACTATGCATCTAGTAATGTAAGGGTTAATTCCCAGCTGGGAGAGTTTCTTAATGATACCTGAATGGGGATTGTGTCAAATGCCTTAGCTAGGTCAAGATAGGCAGTATGCATTGTCTTACCTTCATCCAGGGCTTTGGTGCCTTTCTTGGAGAAGCCTACTATGTTAAATAAGCATGATCTACCCTTAACAAAGCCAAACTGGGTTGAGACTAGAGTTTGAAGGTCACCTATGTCTTTGTTGATAAGGTCCATGATGATTCTTTTCATGGCCTTTGGTTAGACTTATGGGTCTATAGTTCTCAGAGTCATTTGATGCCCACCCCCCTTGTGAAAAGAGATTACTGTGCTGAGACAAAGCCAGTTCTCAGGTTATGGTTAGAGAATGCCAAGTGGATCCACTAGGTCCTGTTTTGGATTGCTTAATAAACAACTTGGGATGTTATCTGCTCCCACTGAGGCCATGTGCTTGGCCTTGGAGAGAGCAAATATGACCAGATCTCTAGAAATACTAGGCAGAAGGCTGGTGTCAGGTATGCTTTGGGGTATGGCTGGTGGGGATAAGGAGTGAAGTTTGTGCCAAATCTGCCAGCTAGCAGGTTGGCAATTTTCTCTGGTATAGTATTAGTGGTACCATCTACTACAAGTTCAGCACATAGCTGGTCATTCCCATTTAGATTATGGACGTAGTTAAAGAATGCATTATGGTTATCCTTAGCTAGGGATGCTATTATAGTTTCATAATTAGCTTTAGATGATTTTACAAGATTTCAGATTTTCTTTCTTCAATTTGTGAAGGGAATAGTTCCTCTGCTGAGCCAGTACCCTCTTGTTCTTAGACATCATTTTCTTACTTTTGTTATATAACCTTTTTATACTTCAGGTCCACCAAGGTGGCTTGTTTTTGGGAAAGAGCTGGTTTTAATATGGTCAGGTACAGCAGAGTCTATACAGTTCCTTAAGTGTTTATGCAGGGCATTTGTGTACAACTCTGCATAGGTTTCACTCATGTCTGTGATTGCAGGGGGTATGAAACTTTTTATGCCATCGCTTAGTAGGCTGTAGTTTGCTTTGGAAAAGTTTTTTTATTTTTTGCTCCTGTGGTGGTGACAGGTTCAACAGTTACTTTGAATGAGACTGAATTATGTTCTGACCTCACCAAGGAGGGCATCATACAGGTGGGAGGGCAGTTACCCCCAGTGTTGGTGAGTATTATGTCTAGGAAATTTGAGACCCTAGTGGTCGACTCGGAGTCTGTTGAAGCTTGACATGGACAGGATGACACAGATATTCATTTGGACCCAAATCCAAATGGGAGTCTTGCCAGGTCCCTCTCTGTCCGGAGAGGGGACCTCTATGCCCTTCTTCCATCCTATCGCTCCTTCCTCGATTTGACCTGGGGTTTAGGAGTTTATGGATCCTTGGATCCTCGGAGCTGGAGGTTCGGCACCAATGGTTCCTTCAACCTCGACGCTGGCCATTACCTTGAGTTCCTCGGATCTGACTTGTTCGGAAATGAGCAACTCTTGGGGCCGAGAACAGGGAGCCGGGTCAGAGCGAACGGAGAAGTCTTTGGCTCTGACTTTGTCGGATCTGAGCCATTCCTTTGGAACCCTGGTTACCTTGGCCTCGGCCCCGATTCTCATGATGGAGCTGAGGAGAGCTTCTTCCTTGTTGGTTGCCAAGGAGGTACGCTCTCCTTTGGCCTTCGACATGGTGGAGAGGGTTCTCTTCCAGGGATTGAGACCCCAGCCCATTGCTTTGGACTCCACCCTGGCTGCCGTGGATTTGGTCATGACTCCCATCAGCTTGTTTCAGGGACAGCCCGTGCTAGAGGACGCCCAGGTGGATCCCATCATGGAACCCCCCATGGCATACGAGTCCTCTTCAGAGAGTCCCACTGAGGAGGCCCCTAGTAAGCATTCATGTAAGAGGAGGCACATTGACTCCCCTGAGTCCCTCACAGAAGATACTGACTTGGATGAAGGTGAGGGTTCCCCCAGGTCACCTCCCGAGGATGTCTCCTTTGGAGACATCATGGAAAACCTCCGCCAGAGGGGAGGTTGGTCAGCCCCAAAACCCTCAACGGATGAGTCAGTATTCCTGGAGGCCTTTGGCATGGGCCCATCTACATCCTGGGTGTCCACTCCTGTAGATCCATTAGTGGATCTTATTACCATGCAGACATGGAAGGAGCCTGGCACCATAGAGCCACTACCTAAATGCCCAGACAGGATCCTTTCTCCTCCCACAGACAGACAGGCCTGGTACAAGGGATCCTCTGTGGATGCTATGGTGGTGGCAGCTGCCACCAAGAAAGAACTGGCTCAGGAAAGTTCTTCGGTCCACCCTCCAGACAAGGAGTCTAGGGTGGTGAATCGGTTTGGGTAGCGAGTCTTTTCTTCAGCGACGTTTTCTATATGAGCGCTGAATTATTTGGCACATGTCATTCGACTTCAGCGAGACCTGGTCACGGAATTCGCTGTGTCGCCCCCAGAGTCCTTGTCCCCAGAGGACAAGCGGCTGTTCTCGGTGACAATTTTGACTTTGAAATCCATTTCAAACACATCCATATGTCTACTTTCCCATGTCATGGAAGAAGCAGCTAGTGCGGCTGGGACCGGTGTAGCTATGAGGTGGCATGCCTGGCTAATCTCTGTCAATTCGCAGACCCCTTCAAGGCGTCATTCATAAATGCTCCCTTTAACGGTTCCTTCCTTTTTGGAAGACAGTTTGTGACACCTTAGTCCAAAGAGAGAAGGATGGGAAGACTTTGTCTGCCATCGGAGTCCACTTTTCTAGCCCTCAAAGATCCCCTTTTATAGGAATCAGAGAGGGCAGAAAAAGATGTGATTCCAAAAATCTCAGTTTTCCCGGGACACTCAGGACAACTCATCCCCTAGAGGCAGAGTGGGACAAGACAGACGCCGCCCCAGAGGCAGAGGGGGCTCGAGGAACTTGGAGTCTAGGGAGACCTTCTCGGACAGACCCACGCAGCAACTCTGAGGGGTTGCCAGACTGTCCTACTCTGGAGACAGTTGGGGAAAGATTATCATTGCACCTTAATAGCTTGGGAGTCCATCACGATGGACCGTTGGGTGCTCCAAATAATATCCAGAGGTTACTCCTTCCCCATTCCTTGCCCCACCCATTCAATCAAAGCACCTCCCGGATGTTCCACTCACTCAAAGGGAGGCCACAGTGCACTAAATTTCAAAGCTGCTTTACAATCGGGCCATCGAACCAGTCCCCCCAGATCAGTCCAGATTAGGCATTTACTCCAGGTTCTTTTTAGTGCCAAAAAAGATGGGGGACCTCAGACCCATATTGGACCTGTCAACCCTGAACCTATCTGTAGCCAAGCAGAAATTCCGGATGGTCATCTTGCAGTCCATTCTACCTTACCTCCGAGAATGCGACTGGATGTGCTCGATAGACCTCCAGGATGTTTACTACCACATCAAGATTTGCAGAAGCTCCAGGAGATTCCTTCACTTCTGGCTGGGAGCCAATCATTTCCAGTTGAGAGCCCTACCCTTTGGTCTCACCACAGGACCCAGGGTGTTTACCAAGGTTATGGCAGTAGTAGTGGCTCACCTGAGGCTTCAGGGAATTCAGTTGTTTCCTTACCTAGACAATTGGCTCCTCGCTGCTGCCACCAAGCATCTACTTTGCATGGCCAAAGACTCCTTCCTGCATCTTGCAGTCAATCTAGGGATTACCATCAACATCTCCAAGTCCCACTTGAACCCGACACAGACTTTGGATTTCATGGGGCATGGTTGGACACTCTACTATTACAGGTTTTTCTCAGGACAGGGTCCAGAACCTATGGGCCCATGTGTCAGTGATTCATGGCCCCAGGACACCGATGGCGAGTGACATTCTCCGAGCCCTAGGCTCCATGGCTGCAGAAATTTCAATTGTTCCATGTGTGCACCTTCACATAAGGGTGCTTCAGTGGACTTTGGCAGTTCAGTGGTCTTGGTTAGATCTCCCCATGGATTACCCTATACAGATCAGCAGATCCTGCAAGATTTCTCTTCTTTGGTGGCTCCAGTTGCCAGAAATCTTGGCAGGTCGTCCATTTTTAACATCCCCAGCCCAAGCCACAGTGACCATGGACGCCTCCCAGCTTGGGTGGGGGGGCACTTCTTAGGAAGGATGGTCCAAGGCACATGGTCCCAGACCGAGACCAGATTGCATATCAATTTTCTGGAGATGAGGGCAGTGCTTTTAGCAATGCAAGGCAAGCCTTTCACGCTGTTCTTCCCCCGGGGATGATTGCAGTTTAGTCAGACAACATGTCGGTTGTCTGGTACATCAACAAACAAGGAGGGACCGGATCTTACCCTCTCTGCCGCAAGGCCAGGAGAGTGTGGGAGTGGGCGATTTCTACCAGTTGGTTTCTGATTGCAACGCGCATCCTGGGACGCTCCAACATTTTAGCGGACAGAATTAGTCGGGCTATTCTAATGCCATATGAGTGGTCTCTGAAACAGTCAGTAGCGGAGGAGATCTTCCTGGAGTGGGGGTCACCTTTGCTGCAATCTCTTTGCATCTCCTTCCAATGTGAAGTGCAGTGAGTTCTTCACTCTGATCCCCTCCCCAGGGGACTTCCCCAGAGACAGTCTCGTCCATGCTTGGCCTCCCGGGTTACTGTATGCCTATCCCCAGCTGCTTCTCATTCCGAAGTTTCTTCAGAAAGCTTATTGACTGGGGTGCAACGTGATCCTCATTGCCCCATTCTGGCCTCGTCAAGTGTGGTTCCCCTTCCTCTGGTCTCATGCTCTAACTCCTCCACAGATTCTGGATCCCTGCCCGAATCTCATCTCCCATCCCTCGGGCATCTGTCCAAACAATCTGGACAGGTCAAGCTGATGGCTTGGTTGCTCCAGTTCCCTTGATCACCAGGACTCCTGGTCTATCAACTCTGGTAAAGAGTAATCTGGTGGCATCCCTCAAAGCTTCCACTAGGAAGCTTTATTGCAGCAAATGGAAACACTTCTCTATTTGGGCTTCTCAGAGAAACATAGATCCATTTACAGCCCTGGTTCCCGCAGTGTTGGAGTTTTTGTGATATATTTTCCAACAAGGGGCTAGTTCCTCCACAGTGAAAGTACAACTGGTAGCCATATCTAATTTTCATGTCAGCAAAAATCTGAATGCTCTGGCTTCTTTAAGACTGTGCAAGGCCTTTCTAAAAGGTACTTTTCTCTTGTATCCCCATTTAAGAATTCCATCCCTCCTTGGGACCTTACTCTAGTTCTGCAGGCATTGATGGCACCCCCATTTGAACCAGCAGTGTCAGTAGACTTAAAATTCCTGTCCTGGAAGACAGCTTTTCTAGTGGCCATTACTTCGGTAGAAGGGTTTCTGAGATCCAAGCTTTGTCTGCTGTGCCCCTCTACTTGATGTTTCATAAAGACAGGGTTTTGCTTCGTACGAACCCTTCTTTCTTACCGAAAGTGGCTTCTGAAGCTAATATTAACCAGATGATTAATCTGCCTGTGCTCTTTCCAAATTTCCAGTACAAGGGTGAATATAAGCTGTACTTGCTAGATGTTCATAGACAGCTTTGTTTCTATTTACACAGGACTAAACAATTTCGTAAGTCTGACCAATTATTCGTGTCCTTTTCTAGACCCTTTTTGGGCAAGGCCATTTCCAAGGTCTCCTTAGCCAGATGGATTACACAATGTATACTGCAAGTCTATAGGGATAAAGGCCTATCCCCACCTGGTCCTATTAAAGTTCATTCTACCAGATCTATGGCAACATCTGCTGCTTTTTGGTCTAGGGTTTCTCTGGATGATATCTGTGCAGCAACGACCTGGGCAAGGTCACATACATTTATTTCTCATTATAAGTTGGATTTGATCTCTACAGGGAGAGCATCCTTTGGCTCTGCGGTGCTCAGGAATATCCTTCCATGAGAGCCTCCCAGGAGTTTTGGTAGCTGGGGACTCTGTCCCACAGGTTGCAGATAAATGAAGTTAACTACTTCAGATAAAGAACAAAACGACTATTGAACCCACAAATGAAACTCCAGCTCCTGGTGCAGGATAAATGATATACGGTGCAGCTCGAACAGGAAAATACTTTTATTGAATAACAATACAATTCATTTGGTTAAGCGCTATCATCTGTTCGTATACAGACTTCCTCAGAACCAAATGACACAACTCTCACTCAGATTATATATCCAGTTTGGCGCCAAAAATATTTAAAAACCTTAAAGAAACATATTGTTCATTCTAATATTCTACTCAAAAACTAACTAATACATTTGATCTAAGTGCTTGTAAAATATATAAATATATGTTAAAAAATAAATAAAATAATGAATGCACATTAGTAAATTATAAAATATACAATGAATGCACTAGTAATTTAAAACAATATCTACACAATAATGATTTAAAAATATATGAATATATATAAATGTGTATAAATAATAAATATATAATATTTAATATTAAATTTAAAAATGTATATAACTAGTTGAACTTATATACAAATTACTACTGGGCAATGCCATGACATACATAATTTATTCAAGGATTAAGAAAGGTTTTATACTAATGCTATCATTAATGCCTGGGAATCTTGTGGCACCTGTGTATATCTGCCACTTACTTTCCATCATAGCTAAATACAGTATCCAGTTGCCCCCACATACACTACTATCAATTTGTTCTATAATGGATAATTTAAAATTATGTTGATATCCTTTACTGAATATATGCTTATACAAAGCATTCTTCATATCTTTTATCTGAATCTTATAATAATGTTCATATATTCGTTTTTTAAATTTCCTCTCCGTCTTTCCTATATACAATGATGGGTAGGCAACCCACTTTGCAAGATAAACTACTTGTTTAGTATTGCAATTTCCTGCCTTGCATTTGATGTATGTCTTATTAATATTCTCCAACTTGATTCGCACTTACAAACAGTACCTTTGCTATGTTCAGTTTGATTTTTCCTAATTGCCGAGTATGTTTTAACCAGCTGTATATTTATATATTTTACAAGCACTTAGATCAAATGTATTAGTTAGTTTTTGCGTGGAATATTAGAATGAACAATATGTTTCTTTAAGGTTTTTAAATATTTTTGGCGCCAAACTGGATATATAATCTGAGTGAGAGTTGTGTCATTTGGTTCTGAGGAAGTCTGTATATGAACAGATGAAAGCGCTTAACCAAATGAATTGTATTGTTATTCAATAAAAGTATTTTCCTGTTCGAGCTGCACTGTATATCATTTATCCTGCACCAGGAGCTGGAGTTTCATTTGTGGGTTCAACAGTCGTTTTGTTCGTTTGTGGCAGTGTTTTCCTGATGGCAGGTACTCCAGATGAGTCACAAGCTTTATGGAACAGGGAGGAATTCAATTCTGTACGTTCGGATGTAACTTCACTTCAAGTGGAGGTCACTAGACTGATTGACTTGGTCAGCCATTTAACTGCTACACCTAAACAAGCAGCAGTTACGGAGCGTACATCTTTCGCAAAATGCAGCAATGCTTTTACTGGTATTGACACCAGCACCCAGGTTGAAATACCTAATGGCCAAAATTGTGAACATAATGGTGGGATTCAGTCTACAAATGATTCGTTGGAACTTATTAATAAAAACATGGAGATTATTACATCACCAGAAGCTGAGTTTACTTTTGATTTCAGCTTGTTTCACTCGAAAGATGAAGCCCAGCGTTTGGGAGCGAGACCTAAACACCGACAGCCGGTTAAAACATACTCGGCAATTACGAAAAATCAAACTGAACATCACAAAGATACTGTTTGTAATAAAACAGTTTCTAGTCCCTTTAATAACTATAAAACAACAGTTACTAAAGGACAATCTACAATGAGACCTAAATATGTCAGTACTAATCAAAATTATGATGCTATAGACAATTTTTCATGTGATGAGTATGATTTTGTTAACGTAAATGAATATTGTGGTGTGGATAATAATAGGAAATGCTCGACTACTTCTGTTGATCCTATTAAAGAAAATATACAAATGTTGGGTAAAAAATTGCTCAACATTAAATGCATAAAAATTGATAATGCTTATTTAGCTAAATGTTTAGCGATGCATATTGTACCCAAGGGACTGAGGTTTTTTAAATTACCTTTAGAAATTGAGTATAATTTGGATAGTATTTATGTTTTTAGCAAAATGTTTGATGAATTTGGATGCACATATATGAAGTTATTAATGAAATACAATGATGAAAAATTGTCTACTTTGGTCAAGGAAACAGAAAATTTGAATGAGGATATAGTACAAGATATAGCATTTGAACAGTGGAGAGATTTTCATTTAAAACAATTTCAAACAGCAGAAAATAAAGCTATGAGCATATATAACAGGAAGCAAAGGAAGATACAGCGGGATGTTGAACAATATCAGAACAATAGAGCTTACATTTGGCCACAAGACAGAGCAGCCAATGAGAAGGAAAAGTACTACAATGTTAGGAGTAGAGGTAGAAATAATGAGGGGGAAGTAAATTTTCAAGGGGGCAGATTTTACCCAGCCCCGAAACAGCAGTACAGAAAGGAATGATAATTCAAACCCCTATAGGTCTTGATGTCAATACTGAGCATTTAAATGATGAAATCAAATCACATATATGTACAAATATAGAGGTTAGTTTGGAAGATTTTGATTGTCATGACAATACTCAAGAGAATAGGTTGAGTATAGCAAGAAGTAAAGGCAATTCCATCTTATACACACACAATGGTTTTAATGTATATAACTACACAGATTTTGAAATTGGTCAAGAATTTTTTACCTTATTTAGTAAAGGGATGAAATTTATACCTACAACCGGTTTTAATTTAGTTGATACGATTAAGGAAATAAAATTGTATTGCAGAAGGCTAAACGTAGCCTTACAATTTGGACAAAAGGATGAAAAGACAGGATATGTGACACACAACAATTTAAAGAGGAAAGGCTCATATATTCCGGTCCCAAATACACAAGTTGCCAATTTTGAAAAAATGGTATGCAAAGAAGTTCATTGGCTATACAACAATATTAAGACAGGAGATGTTTATAATAAAGTGTTTGAGGACAATTTAACAAAAAGTGAACGGATATGTCTGGAATCACTTATGAATAATAAAGAAATTAGAATAATGAAGCCAGACAAGGGAGGTGTCATTGTAGTATATAATATTTTTGACTACAATGCCGAGATACATAATTTATTATATTTGTCAGGGAATTATGAAGCAATTTCTCTAAACCAAGTGAATATAGGTTATAAAAGAATTGATTTGGCTATCGAAGAGTATTTGATAGACAATAGAATTACGAATGAGACCTACAATTTTATTAAAGTATAATTTCCTATTGTGGCGAATATAATAGGTATACCCAAGGTACATAAATGTATGGACAACCCTCCTTTTAGACCTATCATTTCTGGTTCTAAGTCCAAGACGTATAACTTGGGAGTGACAATAGATAGATGGACAAAACATGTGTATGAAAATATTCCACATCTAACCAAGGACTCTTGGAATTTCTTAAGTAAACTTACGCCTGATATATGGAATGATGGGTTGACTTTTTTGACAATTGATGTTATTGACCTATTCTCATGTATACCCAAGGATGTTGGCCTGGAATATTTTTGCAACAGTTTGAGAAAAGTTTCAAAATTGTCATGGGACAAGATTAGTTTAATCACGGATATGATGAGCTTAGTACTAGATCACAATTCTATTTAATTTCAAGGAGAATTTTTTAGACAGAGTAGAGGTGTTGCTATGGGTGCCTCTTGTGCCCCCATTTTTGCAAACCTCGTTATGTTAGAATGGGAATCCAAGTATGTGTTTCAAAGTGAATTTTACCATCATATTGTTCTATATACTAGATATCTAGATGATTTATTTATTTTATGGAATGGTACACAAGAAAAAATTAATTCATTTATCAACTATATTAACGGGACGACTGAGATTTTGAAATTTACATACAATATTAACAAAGAAGGCATAGCTTACTTAGATACCTATATAAGTCATACTAGAAATGGGTTTTCATCCAAAATACATAGGAAAACTACATTTTCAAATGACTATATAGAGTTTAGCAGCAGTCACCCCCCGTATATATTTAATAATGTGGTAAAAGGACAGTGTATTCGAGCTGCACGTATGTCATCAAGCAAAGTCATAATGGAAGAAAAATTAGAATTAATATACAACATGTTCAGTAGTAGGGGTTATCCTATTCTTATGTTAAAAGATGTTGTTGGTTATGTGAAACGGCAATGGGGCATCAAGTTTCTACCCCTTTTAGGTATTTCATGTGTAGGTGGTAAGGACATTGGTAAGAGTGATATCACAGCAGAAGCATTCAATAGAGTATGTGTGATTATGTATACTCCTTACTCTAATTACGTAAAAGAAATATTAAATAGACATTGGGACTTGATTACAATCACAGAAAGTATAGGCATGACCTTAGGTAATCATCCCAAATGTGTATTTAAAACAGCCCCAAATATTAAAAAGTTATTAGAGAGGACAACACGTACAGAGAAATACAAGACAACATCTAAAGGAACTTCGAAGTGTTGCTCCTGTAGTCAGTGTAGATACATTAATGAAGTTGTGTGAATCAAGTTGGAGAATATTAATAAGACATACATCAAATGCAAGGCAGGAAATTGCAATACTAAACAAGTAGTATATCTTGCAAAGTGTGTTGCCTGCCCAGCATTCTATATAGGAAAGACGGAGAGGAAAATTAAAAAACGAATATATGAACATTATTATAAGATTCAGATAAAAGATATGAAGAATGCTTTGTATAAACATATATTCAGTAAAGGGTATCAACATACAAATTGATAGTAGTGTATGTGGGGCAACTGGAAAGTGTATTTAGCTATGATGGAAAGTAAGCGGCAGATATGCACAGATGCCACAAGATTCCCAGGCATTAATGATAGCATTAGTATAAAACCTTTCTTAATTCTTGAATAAATTATGTATGTCATGGCATTGTCCAGTAGTAATTTGTATATAAGTTCAACTAGTTATATACATTTTTAAATTTAATATTAAATATTATATATTTATTATTTATACACATTTATATATATTCATATATTTTTAAATCATTATTGTGTAGATATTGTTTTAAATTACTCATGTGCATTCATTGTATATTTTATAATTTACTAATGTGCATTCATTATTTTATTTATTTTTTAACATATATTTATATATTTTACAAGCACTTAGATCAAATGTATTAGTTAGTTTTTTGCGTGGAATATTAGAATGAACAATATGTTTCTTTAAGGTTTTTAAATATTTTTGGCGCCAAACTGGATATATAATCTGAGTGAGAGTTGTGTCATTTGATTCTGAGGAAGTCTGTATATGAACAGATGAAAGCGCTTAACCAAATGAATTCTATTGTTATTCAATAAAAGTATTTTCCTGTTCGAGCTGCACCGTATATCATTTATCCTGCACCAGGAGCTGGAACTTCAGATAAAGAAGTTATGTACTCAACATAACGTTCCAACTGAGTAGTTATACTTCATTTTCTGCAACCGTCCCTCCCTCCTTCCCCTGAACCTGTTCTAGGTTAACGTTATTGAGTTGCTAATAGCTTGGTTGGTGGCAAACTCGATCTGAGAGAAGGTAGGAGAGGTGAGGGATTATGGGTAAGGGGAGGAGCTTGGAGCAAATGCTTGATAAAATGTTGCCGGCTCGGATCCAATATGGATCCGAATACCCACAGGTTGCAGAAAATGAAATATAACTACTCAGATGTAACATTATAGTGAGTACATGACTTATTTTTTTAGTACATTTGTATAGTTGGCTGTGTTTTCTAATGATTGATCTGTTTTGTGTAGTATGCCTATTCAGAGATTGAATTTGTATCAGTGTTTGCACTACTGTTTGTAGATTGTATGGCATGCCCTCCAGTTTAACACTGGTATTTCATTATCTTACAACACCTTGGGTGTTTTTGTTAAATACAGTTCTAGTCTAGGTTTACTGACACTTGTGCAGATAGTCATTTGTGGCAGTTCATAGCACACCTTGAAATTCAACAGTGGAATTTTATTTATTTAACATTTGTTACTGGGAAGATCTGATTTGGAATGTGCCAATTTTCAGCAGATGCCCAGGGAGCAACACTCCAGATGCATGTCTTTGTAATGTGGGAGGAAGCCAAAGTTCGACTTGGAACAAGTCAATTTTCACCAGATGCCTGGGGAGAAATACTCCAGATGCATGTCTTTGTAACATGGGAGGAAACCAGAGCACCCAGAGGAAACACACATGAACACAGCGTGGACAGGCAGACTCTGCATAAAATGCACCCCAACAGAGAATCAAACCAGAGATACTTTGGCTGTGAGGTGGCAACATTAATGCTGCACCACTGTACCATCTGCTTACAACACTTTGGGTGTTTTTGCTAGATATACTGACACTTATAGGACCATAGGAGGTTACTAGGCTAATGGCTCTAGGGCCCTTACAAGCCTAGCCAAGTTTTAACCCTTGTTCCCACAGGTGTCTGTTTCAAGTAGACACTAAAATCAGCACCTTGTGCCCCTGCCCAAGAGGGACACTGCTCTAACTCCTGGGGTGAATTTCTGGTTACCCATCCAATTGTCCAAGTTGAGCTTAAATAGGGTGAACGAGGGGCTCAGCTTGACCTGGATTGGAAGTTTGTTACAAAGGTGGGGCAACCTCTGTGACACAAATCTTTCCCTCCAGCAAGCTCTGTTGATTTCACACACAAGGTAAAGGTCTTTTTTAGTAAGTGGCCTGCATGCCATTTGACTTGTGAATGTATAGCATTTCCATTAGAGCAGGGTCAGAGACTGCTTTATATTCAAGGCATAGGTCACCTCTGAGCAGTCTGTACTACACAGAGTAAAGTGACTGATTTCAGTATATCCGCATAAGACAGATGCTAAAGACCTTGAATTTTCTTTGTGAGGAACCTCTGTGGACTCTCCAATTGCTGCAGGTGCCTGGAGAGGTACATACCAAAGGGGGCATAGTATTCTATTATTGGCCTGATAAGGGAAGAGTACAGGGGGTTATAACCTTTTTTTTTTTCCTGGAGGTAATGCCTTTACTTAGAAGGTGAGCTATATAAAAAGCCCTTCTTACTACTGTGGAGACATGGTGATCAAAGGTAAGGTTGTTGTCAACATAAGTGCGCAGGTCTCTTACCACTGAATGTATGCTTAGGGTATTTTTATTGATCTGGTAGCTTGCAGGAACCTCTTCCTTACCAAGGGGATGATAATGCAGTTTTTTGCATTGAGTTTGAGACCGTAACTTTGGCACAAATCATGAGTCAGAGTAAGTCTTTCTTGCAGGATATTGACATTGTTTGTGGAATTAATGATCACTCCTAGCTTGTGGTCATCAGCAGACTTGGTCAGCCATAGGCCATTAGTTTTAGCTTGTACTTTGGAAAAGTAAATTCTGAACAATAGGGGTCCCAGAACTGATCCCTGAGGAACTCCAGTGGTTACAGGTCTGCTAAAGGAGGTGGAACCCCTACTATGACTGCATGCATTCTATCTGTAAGCCAGTTTGCAACCCACCTAATGGTATATGGGTTGATACCCAGCTGGGCGAGTTTATCAATGATGCCTGAGTGGGGAATTGTATCAAAGGCCTTGGCCAAATCCATGTATACCATATGTGATTTGCCCTTATCTAGGGCTTTGGTGACTGTCTCAAAGAACTCTATCAAGTTTAATAGGAATGATCTGCCTTTGACAAAGCCAGACTGGGTGGGGTCCAGTGTTTGGAGATTTCCTATATCTTTGTTTATAAGGTCCATGATTATTCACTCCATGGCCTTACAGATCAGACAGGTCAGGTAATGGGTCTGTAGTTACCAAGGTCCATGGATGCACCCCTTTTGTGCAAAGCGATGATGGTAGCTGTTTTCCATTTTGCTGGGATGAAGCCAGTGCTTAGGCTGTGATTGAAGAGAGTACCCAGTGATATTGTTAATTCCTGTCTTAACCCATGTAGAACACAGCCTGGGATGTTATCAGGTCCCACAGAGGCTGTGTTTTTGGCCTTGGAAAGGGCATTTAATACCTACTGTTTAGGGATATTGGGTGGAGGAAAGTTGCAGGTATGTGTGGCAGGGACAGGGGGTGAAGTGTTCACTGACCTCTCAGCTAGCATATTGGCCATATCCACAGGTTCTGTGTATGTTGTACCATTAACCACAAGTTCAGTGTAAATATGTGCATTACCCTTAAGGTTACGGATGTAAGTAAAGAAGCCTTATGGTTGTCCTTAGCTTGGAAAGCTAATTTGGACTCGTAGTTAGCTTTTGAGGACTTCACAAGTAGTTTTATTTGCTTATTTTAAGTTGAGAAGAGATTATTTCCAGTTTTGAGACAAGTCCCTCCTGTTTTTAGACAGCAGTTTCATTCTTTTGTTATATAGCCTATTGATGGCAGATAAACATTTGTTTGCAGCAGTTCGTAATCAGCAAGCATCATCACAATGTTTGCATTTTGGAGGTTACTGCTTGGTACTTTAGGTAGATAATGTATACATGTGTACATATATAAAACTATTGCTACAACATATATTACATTGTCACATGTCACAAGCTGTGGTGATTGAACATATAGAATGTTTGTTACTGTTGTAATCATTATATTGATCTGTGTTTAGCCGATTATCATCCAACCTGACTCAGATGTTTGTCGTAATGCTTGCCTGTTGTCCACAATACTGTCATATCACTTTCTCTTCATTTTAACAATGACACTTGGTGGCTATTACATAAATCATTACAAGCAGACAGCACAATGTCAGGATTTGAAGATTCATACATTTTTACAGCACTAATGACTTGGGTATGTTTCTCAAAGCCTATACAGGTTTCACAAAAAAAAAAAAATACTGACATCCTGTTCATAAATAGGACATTGAAGGCCAGGCATTTGTACGTTACCTCTGTCCATAATGGATGTGTGTCAGTTCCTGTGTAAATTTTCAGCATTGTCATATTAAGTTCTGTTATGCTCTTCATGGGAATGTTCTGCATGACAGACATTTACTTCTCTTTTCTGTTGTGTTTTGCAATTAATCTTGACAGAGCATGGGACCAGTGGATGTTCACCTGTCAGACGACAAGCACATGCCAGGTCACTGTCAGTCTTCTGATGATGACAGTGATGCTGATGATGATGAGGAAGCTGGACCCACCCCTTCCCAAACCATCATGCCTCAGCTTGGAGGAGAGGATGGCATTAGGACTGGAATTAAGATGATTATCAGGAGGAGATCCAGGAGGTTATGACAGATGTGTTCGGAAAATAGATGATGGACATGATGGGGATGTTTTTCACAATATGGAAGAACTATGCACAATTCATTCAGGTAGATTGCTCTTAAGGTCATTCAGGAGTATCATCCTCATCAGCCTGGTCAGTCTGGTCCATAAGTATTGTCTGTGTGCTCCACTTGTGTTATACTGCCAAAATGCTGATTGCCATATAATTGATTCAATGTGTGCATAACACATTAAGCTTTCCTCCCATATTCAGCTGGCCATACATAGTGGCAGTTAATCTGCAGGTAGTGCTACCAGACATAGCCTATAACAAGTGTTTTTTTACTGGAACAAATGACAGATAAAATATGTTGTCCATAATCCATTACTACCACTGTGGTATGGTTTGGAATTGTGTATTTCCATACCATGTATGTGCAACAGATGGACATGTCATTCCCCATGTGTTTTGAGTGACACTTGTCATGATGTCCCACTGGCATGAATTGGTGCATGCCATGGATCGGTAATTATGTTGCCAAGTGGGATCATATGCAGGTATATGCAGTCTTCCTTTTTCTGAATGCATCAAACAGCAATCTAACAGTAATCTATATTTAGTGTTACACATAATGTGTTCTTTAACAGTACATTATGCCATGTTTTCTGTATATTAAGTTTCCACATCCATTACTTATTTTCATAGTTTCACACCTTCCACATATAGTTGCCTACTTTTATTGTACGTTTGTGCATATAGATGGATCCATACTGACACACAATTGTACCTCTGACAAGTGAACATTCACTGACTTACTGCTGATGTGTTGCAATGATGCTCACAGGAGTGTACTGTACTCAATAATGAGCAAGGTGGGTGATATACACCTGTGTTTGTTTAACATTTGCATGCCAATGTATGTGTATGTATGTTGATGTTACATGATTGCGCATTACTACATATGTGTGTTTTATACATGGCCAGTTCTGTAGACATCAGCAATCATTTTGCCTATGTGACATACATTTCCCATGTGGTTGAATGTATTCTGTTTTGTTTTCTATAGCACCTTGTGTGCTGTACACATGCATTTGCAGTGTGTCAATTTACCTTGTCCTGCATTTCCCTGATGTTGTCCCAGGTTTTCCATCTCCCTTCCACCCATATATTTCCATGTTATATTTTGCAGATGTTTGCCATTGTTGCAGTTAACGACCATTGCCATGTATTAGATTTGACACGGTTAACTTGTGCCAGCAGTATGGCCATTTTAGAATGCAGGACATCTGCACACAAGTTGTTGACTACTGCTTGCAATACATCCTTGTTCTCATTAAAATTGTGTGTTAACCACTGGACTTTGTTGACATCCATTTGCACAACCTTCCATATTTATTAAGCTGTAGTGTTATATATTTTGTAAATAGTCTTACGTGTCACTGGTGTGTGTAGGTGTATTGACCTGGATTTCATGTACATTCCATTTATGCCAGTGTGTTGCATTTGACATGGCATATGTGTGTAATATATAAGCATTCAATTACACATTTGCTTGGGTTGTGTATACCTACTTTTGTATGTAGCAGCCATTTTGTTCCTTTTCTTCAGTTCTCCTGTTTGGCACTATGCTTGGTTATTTGCCTTTCACATACATGGTTGTAGGATTGTTTCTGTCCACTGCTAGAGTTATCCAGCATTGTTAGACCTGCATTTGCTCATCTGGAATGTTGTTTGACTTACACCTGCACTGCTAATGGACTACTTAGATATGTGTTTAATTATCCAATTTCTACTTTGATCCTAATTTATTAGAGTCCAAGACACATCTACTATTGGTCACACATATCCAGGTATGATCACCACATAGTTTGCACCATGTTGTAATGTGATAGTGTATAGGTAGGTATGTTTTTCTGCATTTTACCATGACTGGTATACATTCCCACCCCTTCTGATGTTTTTCCATTGCCTGTATTTTGTAGTGGGCCATCTGTGTAACTTACCTGTCCTTAATGTTTTTTTCCAACTTTTGAATTTCTTGTGTTATAATATTTGTTATATGGTTATATCTACTGTGATGTTCTTCTCATCCTCTTGCTGTATCTTTAACTTTCCTTCTATTCTTAAGAAAAGAGACTTAATCCCACCAAAAAAAATTGCTAATGCCTCTGAATTTCTCTGATATTTGCAACATCCCTCTTATGTCTTATGTGTCCCTGTTCTTCTCCCATACCTCACATCTTGTTTTCTATCACTAACTTTCTTTAGGTGTGTGCATTGCTTGTGTTCCACCACAAGTCACATAACCATTGTTAGCAAATGTTAACTGTGAAGATGTGACTGTGTTGCCTTTCACCTTTAATGGTTTATTAGAAAATGTACGGATTCCATCTTTATCTGTAAGTGCAAGTAAGCATATTTTACTAATAAATGTCTTAAGGAGATATCAGTAGTTGTCTCTAAGCTTACTGCAAAGATTGCCAACAATATATTTTATAAATGGCATTGGAGCTTTGAAACAAGTATTTTTTTGTGTTAGTGAATGAATTATGGAAGTATCCATAGTTGTCTGTGATGTTTCTGGGCAAACCTGTTACAAATATATTATGAATGCCATGTAGCTTATGTTGGGATAGTTGGCATTATTTTCTTTTTTATTGTATCATAAGACAGATAAGTAATATTTGTATGTATGCACATACACACACACACACACACACACACACATATATATATATATATATATATATATATATATATATATATATATATATATATATATATATGTATGTATACCTACATACATATCTGTATAACTACCAGGATACTTGAATTGTGATAATCTTTTCTTATCTTTGTTAAAGCACAGGACACTTTGACATCTATTTCTCATTACCTATGGATTATTTGCAGATTTTTCTTGTATGCATTTGTTACTGCAATACTCCATTGTGCATTGAGCTATTCTGAGTTTCTTGTTGTATATGTACATATTATATTAGCTGCAAGTTTCATACTTATACTGATGAAATGTGCCTGATTCTGTGAGCTTTATGGACTCTGGCCCTGTGTTCTGGAAGTAATTTATAGGTGTATTGCTCCTAACAACAGGAATGTGGAAATGTACTGTTTGCTGTGTTATTATAGGTCATGAATATTCTGAACAAAGCAAGTGAATATACATTTTATATAAGTATAAATATAACATGAATACAGAGTACCCTGAGGACAGTGAACACAGTAATGACCGGTTTATCACACAGCCTACTGATTTTACATGTTTGTGCAGTTTACCATAGTACAAGGTGAAGGTGATGAATTTAATTTTATTGAATTCTACTAGTTGCTGTTATGTACGCAACACTGACAAGTGCAAACAAGTAGTACAGCATGTATATTCACTAATGTTAAAACCAAAGCTAGATGCAATGGTATGTAGACATTGACTGCACAAAAAAAAAGTCTGAAGCAAGGTTTGAGTCACAAAGGGGACTGTACTCTATGCAACCAAAGAGTAGTCAGCTGTGATATCCTAAGTATGCACAAACATGCACAGTAATAGACCCAAGAAGCACGGTCATGCACACAGCAAACTGCAAAGCTCTCAACATCTTTGTTTAATGTCAAAAATAAAGGTGGGACAATTTTTAATTATGATTGCAATTCACTTGGAGAAATTAATAGAATAAAACATTTTGCATTAAACTGCAATTTCTGAAAAACAAAAAGTATGAAACTCTCATTTTAGGCATTATTGACTGAAAGTAATCCTCTGTAATTTACCAACAAATCAAATATTTTAGAAGGGGAAGGCAAAAATATGAGGCAAAATAGATGTTCTGTAACATTAAACACAGTTGAAAAAGATGCAACAACGTGAGCAGTGACCAGCACAAGGATATGTTTTAAAGTTGGAAGCAAGTGCAACTGATTGACAACATATTTATGTGGAACTGGACTTATGTTGAGTTATAGCATTGGCAAACAAAATAACTTGGATGCTGATGTATATGAATATGTAACACAGCTATCAGGTGTTGTGAACCACATGAGTGAGAAGAAACTGTAAGTGACATTCGATGCACGTGCAGTGTCACTGCCCGTTGACAACTAGAGCATATAATTACAGTGACTACACAGGGCAAAGGAGGTGTTAACCTAATGCTCCTCTACAATGTGGTACTCTATATACATGGTAATATTAGGAAGCTCAAGTGGGCATTCAGACACACTACACCTGGGACAGTTGGCATCACTCAGGAAAAGCAAAACATCCTTTCCATAGATATGCCAGACTTATGGACAATGGACTTAAAAAGGAATTCTGCCACCACTCTACCATATTCTGTATGACCACTAATTCCTGTACCATGAAATATTTCCAGTGCTCCATCAGGTAAGCTGTTTTTTTTTGGCATATATCAGCTCTCTTCTTCCTGAGGTATTGCCTGCACTTAGCGTCTATATTACTCCATCGAAAGCTTAGGCTGTAGAATGTCTAAACATTGACACCTAAGCATCAAATTCGCTAGGCCTTTGCGAAATAAAATAAACTTCTGAACCCAAGCATAGTGGGGGACTTCACCCCCCCCCCCCAATGAAATATACCAACTCTGAGATTGCTCTACATTGAGGAAAGGGCAAATCCCCGATAATGGCCAAGTGAATTCATTCCAGAGGAAAGATTTTGCGTATGTGGCCATTCGCAATTTTAAAGTTTCGACACATAGGCGTCGATAATTAGGCATTCGACAACCTAAGCTGTCAAACATCTAATAGGAACTCTGCACTTATCATACACACAAGTCTCATCTAAACAGACTGTCACTACTTTGCAAGTGCCTGGTACAGATGTTGACAATGCATTAATTGTAGAAGCATATGCAAGGATATTTTCACATAACTATTTATTTAATCTTTACTAACCATGCAGGTGGACTGGACAGACCCATTTTCACCCACTACCCAGGTGCCATTTTATGGCATATTCTGTACAATAGTGTATAGTTTCTGGCAAGTATTGTGCATAAAGAATTATAACATAATCGAGAGAGAAGTACAGCTATGAATGCAATCATTCTGGGCTCAGAGTGAGAAAAAAGTAAAGGTGAGTATTATTGTAATTGTTTCATAGCGTAATCTGTCTGTGATATTTACATGCAGCTTTCACAACCAGTATGCTACAGTTTCCTTAATGGTGTAGCATTGATAGAAGATGATACAGTAATTATGTAACATTTTTAGTTACATATTTACAAAAGAGAGTTTTCAGTGTTCTTCATAATAATATTGGAACTAAGAAGCAGCTTGTGAAAAGTAATACTAGTCAATGAAGGAGGTACATATGTAGGAGTATTTTAGGTACTGAGGAAGTTTTTGTTTCTCAATGTTTTTGTAGATAGGTACGGCTTCAATTTGTAATGGCAGTTGATTCAAATTAGATGATAGAATTAAATTAATGTTTTTTTTTCATTTGTATCCAGTATGAAGATAGAAAGACTGTAGTGTTAATATGTTACTTCATGGCTTCTTAGTAAGTAAGGAGCAGCTTTGATGATGAGTCTGTTTTTATATGAAAGGGCCGAAGCCTTGGTTTAAATTTTATAGCAAATGGTTGAGCATGCAAAGATTAGCAGATAGTTTACTTTTTGGAAGGCAATGCAATGCATTCTAGTTTTGGGAATGAATTGCTGAATCTACATAAACAATTTCAAGTATTACTGAAAAGATGAGTGTTATGTGCTGAATATTGTGAGATTATTTGGTATGTAGCTCCTTAAGGGAGGCATGCATTAAGCTATCACAACCATACAGTTGATTCAGCCTTGGACCTTTTACATCTTCCACCATATGATCCATGCTGGGAAAAATAACATTGTTTCGTTGTTATGGTTTAAACGTCTAACTGCATCACATTCATTGTAGGCCTGACAACATTAAGTATGCTGTGGCATGATGCCAGAGTGATGTGAGTATCATCAGTAAGTCATTATATGGCTTGATAACTGTCACAGTACTTGTCACCTATCTAGATGTTGATAAATATATACATCAGAGTTACCTGTCTCATGCTGTTTCCACCCTGATGGATAATGCATAGTATAGTTATTTGTTGGTGAATATGACAGCTTGTAATATCCCACCTACCACACAGTACCTAGGATTCTTCATGCCAGGTTGGCAATAATGGTAATTATTGCAGTTTTGTTATCAAGAAGGTACATTTTAAGCTCTTTCATCTTTAATGGCAGATCTTCAGGCTGATGTTTATGTCTTTCATCCTGCACAACATAACTTATCCACCTCATTCATCATAATAGCTTGTTTTAATGTTCTCTGATTAGGTTGGCATACTTCTGCAGGACAAAGCACTGCAGTGTGGTCTTAAAAGGTTTCCATAGCATGCTTCCCTGATAATGATTCACTTTCCTTGACGTTAGCAATGGCATGGGCAACAGGAGCTATGCCTGGATCCAGTTTATCGACACAGAATGATGATTTTCTTAAGATCGAAATGGTTTTCATCTGTCTGGAAATTGACCGCTCTGCCTTTGCCTTGTGTGTGTGATCGATTTCCTCATATCAAACAAAAATATATTGTACAGAGATGGATTTTTCAAAGTAAAATATGTTGTCACATATGTGTAATTTTGACTTACTCCTTAAAATGTCAGTAATACTATCATCTTCTTTTAGGTGACATTTTGGGCTGTATTTTGGTTGCCTCATTTTCAGTCAAGCAGACTTTAGTATGAAAATGAGAAGCAAAAAAGTGGTATTTATCAAAAGTATACTTGACCTTATACAGTATAATTAAACTTCTCTATGCTCATTTATGGAAGAGATGGGTTTGTCCCCCAGTAAATTTCCTAGAAGACTTTCTTCACCAACATTTGGGGAAAATTGCTTATGCTTTTAAAGTTCATTGAACACCAACTGTTTTTCTTCAGATGTGACAATGTCTGCTTGATTATTTTAAAGGAAAACTTTAATTCATGCTTTTTTCTTCTCCTGACTGTAAATTGTATCATTGGCCACATGGTATTGGATTGTTATGCTAGTTTATAATTGTCATTGGTAAAATGAATGGTTACTTGTTTACTCATTGCTTGTTGTTCAAAATAAATAAGATTCAGTATTAAAAAAGTATTATTTATATTTCCAGGCTGTTATGAAAATAAGCAATACTTTCATATATGCATTATTATTACTAAGTAGATCAGCCATATGTGGAGTAATATGGGCACATAACAGATTATATTAGGAGAAGAAAAAATAACACCAATACTTGGGATATAATGTGTACCATTTCTTACATTATGTGTACTGTGGAAACTATTATACATATCTAGAAATATTTTTACAAAAATGCCTGATAACTCTTGATAAACTGGAAGGCTCACAATGAGATGAATACCTATGCTGCTCTTACTATGGCTGTGTCATAAAATACCACAACTATATAAGCATTGTAGAAATTCATTACACATTTCAACAAAAATATGCATTTTGTGTAAATAATACAAAACATAAAATTGGAATCACCTTCAAGAACTTTTGAGGTTATTTGGTAAGTGATATCATATTTTCAGATACAACAACTACACTGTCACTTTCTAAAAATGATTTTTGATGAGAGAAAAACACTCTCAGAATGCTTCAAAAATATAATCAAAGCATTTAAAAAGAAAGGCTATTAATTAGCTAGTGATGCAAAGAGCACTTCCCATGTCAATTCGCACTTTTGAACACTGGCATGAATGACAATGGTGCAAACTCCGAAGACTTGCATGAATTTTGGAGAAGAGATAAAATCATTGCCATAGGCAGTGCAACAATGAGGCTTGCTAGGCATGTGCTAGGCATGTGCCCTACCTGTGAAACATTGTGTCCTAGTGAGTGCACACAGTAAAATCTATAAAGATTTTTTTTTTCTAACCATGGAAATAGGATATGGATAGCTAACCCAAGTCTATTACCAAGTAGTCTAAGTGCATGTGATCAGTTATTCTTAATAACCAATACTAGATATTGCCAGGAATTGTAGTGGTGTGGATCTTCAGGGATCTTTTTCCCTTTGCTTGAGCTTTATTTATTTATTTATTTTAATTGTGGCTGGCAGCCAGATAAACATGTGGGCAATTGTAACAGTAGACTTTGCACTGTCCACTGCAGAAGCAATTTACCCAATTGGGGGAGGGTCACTGAATACCTCTTAACTTTGCTCAAAAATTCAAAAGTTCTGGACTTAGTCAAACATGAATAGGATTCAAAATAAGATACATTTTCCTATACAGTACTTTTTTTGCAGTGGGTTTTACATCAAAATACATTTCTAAAGAATAACAATTATGATGCTCTACTGTTTGTATTGTTGTCTTGTCTGTAATATGCAGTGATTTATCAGGATATTAGAGACAAGGGAAAAATATCTTGCAAAATCAGAGATGTTCTGCAAAAAACAGAGATAACTGAGGGAAATGGTTCCTTACATAATTTCTGACATCTCTGCTCAAGAATTCTGGACATACTGAAAAATAAGGTGGGTGGGGGAGAAAGAATCAGAAACAAATGTTAAATATTGCTCTAATTCAATTAACTGATTAACAGGTTTCGCATCAGCATGCATTTTCTGAACAATAAGAAATATTAAACTGGAATGCCTGGCACTATTGACTTATCTGTAATCCTCAGAGATGCTCCAGAAAATCAGGGACAGGTGACAAAATGTGAGACAAAAATCAGAGACCTTCTCCAAAATCAGGAATGGCCAAATTTTATGGTTGTCTGCATATCTTTTAACTTCTTTGTTCAAGAGTCCTGTTTATAGAAAAAAATAATCAGTGGACAAAGGTTTACATTCAGGGACAAGTGTGGAGTCTGTATGTTCTCCCCACGGTCGAGTGTCCTCTGAAAGACATGTGTGAATGGGCATGCCTTCGTTGAAGGTTGGGCATCGGGCTGGCAACTCAGCACCATAAAAATCTACTGCCAATCATTAGCGGACTGGAGTTTCGCTGTGGTGACGCCTAACCGGGAAAAGCCAAAAAGACAAACAACAGCATTCAAATTCAGTTAAATGTTACTAGAACAAAAGCATTTGTATTAGTATGCATTTATAAAGAATATGAAGTATGAAAATGTAATGTCTTGATTTACTGGCATGTCTGTGATCCCTGGAGATTTACCAGGATATCAGGGAAAGAGTAAAAAATATACGTCTAAATCAGAGTAGTTCTGCAAAATCAGGAATAGCTGAGGGGAATGGTTTCATGCATACTGTGGAACTACTTTGCTCAAAAATTCTGGATACAGTAAAAAACAATGGGAGGACAAACCATGAATTATGGACAATTTTATATATTGCTCTAATTAATTTAACAAATCAGTAGAACAGGTTTTGCATCAGCATGCATTTTCTGAACAAGTATGACAGTGGATTATGGACTTCTCTTTAATTTACAGTGATTGCCCAAAAAATCAGGGACATTTGAAAAGTATGAAGTAAAATCAGGGACACTTGAGAGGTATAGTTCCCTGGAGTTGCACCTTCTGCCCTCTACAGTAGCATGCATTTCTGTGGCTATTTTGTACCTCAAGTGAGGAGCACAGCTAATCAATTGAAGCAGCAGTCTGTTTGGGGAGGAGTGGAAGCACAGATCTTAGCAGTGCCTTATTATAAGGAAAGTTCCTGATTTTAAATGCTTAAAACTTAATCCCTGGGATTCATGAAGCTCGGCGCAAGGCCGGCGTAAGGCTTGCGCTGGCCGTGCAGTGTATATATGGAGTAGTCGCACCATATGCATATTAATGAAGGTGCGCAGCTGCCACAGCCACGTGCATAGGAAACATGCGCGAGTGCATGGGGCATATCGAAGTTGCGCATGGAGGTGTGTCAATGTCGGCTATCGATGAGCAACCTAAACTGCTGACTATTATATTCCGCCTGCAATAGTAATCACACCTATCAGTGTCTGTGGATACTGAAACGTATGCAAAGCATGCAAGATAGTCCCTGCGAACAGAAAATGAAGAAGCAAACACAAATGCACAGTAGGGAATAATGGGTCCCTACCCTTGAACAAATGACATGAAAACCGTGTGCCCATAGTCCAACTTAGTGTTGATAGCTATACCATGTGGAAGTGAAAGGTATCATATGTTAGCGTGCCGCCAGTAGGTACGTCCAGCCCAATGGAGAGGGTCACCAGCTGACCCATAATGTGAGGGAGGGTACATAGCTGTGCAGATGTGTCCATAACAAAATACACAAGGAGAAATGTAGATATATGTAGTGACCGTATGTCCGAATCATATCCCACAAGGCATGTAATAGTCACATACAAAAGGTATGTCCATATTTCACATACCAAATGTGATAGGAAATAGAATACGCATGTAAATGAAACAGAAGGAGTGTATAAACAGCTACAACAATAAGGACACATGTAGGCCAAAAGGAACAGTATGAGCCATACCGTCGACTAAGATTACCACCTGTCCCACTTTGCAAGCGACAGTCCCTCTGTGGGCAGATGTGTCCTGACACAAACTTGTAAAAATGGCAAATGTCCAGAGATTATAGGACATAATTATTCTGTAGACGTCATGTAATAGTTGCATTAAACAGTTTTTCTCTGTATGTATATTACATAAATGTCATAAGAAACAGAATAAGACACCGAAATGCTACAAGAATAAGCTTAGATATAGGCAAGAATTGTAAGTTCTATCTGCCGAACTGACCGTGGGTATGTGTCGGCCTGTAAAATGTGCTGTGTTCACCGCAAATGTCACACTGTGGTCAACTGAAAAGGTGGAAATACAACCGTCGACTGTGGGGAGGCATTGTCCACAACAGTCGGATATGTGTAAGGAATAGCTTGGACATAGGAAAAGGTGCCATCCTACCAATGAGTCCAACAGGCTGGTAAAATCCGGAAGTCAGCGGTATAATCTGAGCTTGTATGTGACACAGTCGAACGGGTAGTACCCGGGTATACCAACCAAGTAATGAAAGTGAAGTATGGGCATGTACCTATGGGCGTGAGGTATAGCATGTGGAAAGCAAACATGGCAGGGTAGTCCACACAACCATAAAGGTACCTGACACATGTAGGGTAGTCAATGTGTTACTCTGGTCGTGTCATGGGCCAACAACCAAAGTAGTGATCTATGGGGTGTGATGAATCTGCATGTGAGGGGTGGGTGGGTAATGGTAAAATCCTCAAAGGCAATACTGTGTCGTATGCAGAAAAGGTGAACCGGAGGTGTATGAGGGGGCAGTGGGTGAAGTGGAAAGAAACACAAACACATGTAGAAACAGCTGCAAGACAAGCAGACAGGCCATAGTGTAGAATACAATCCCACAAACATATGAATATGGAAATGTGCGATACAAATGTATAGATATGTCACCGTCACATACCCACAGATGGGTCCTGATGGAACTGGCCATAACAAATGCAACACATCTGGATGCATAATGGCCTACTCAGCATACCCTCCACATCACACAACCCGCCTCCGTACCAGAACGTCCACCAAATCCAGCCGTACTTGGCCTACTGGTTCGTTGCAGACACAGCTACACACAGTGACCCCTACGCATATGTAGTAGGTATTGTCACCCTAGGCAGTGTCAGGATTGCAAACCATGTATCCCCTGCATGTAAAACCCCCTGCATATTTTCGTAAAGCCACAAAAATCTTCGGTATCTGACTTGTTTTGGTCTTGTCCAATTTTTGGGATATACCTCATGGGATAACCAACCTGTATAAATAGTAGAATGGGTATGATGACATGATGTCCAATCCTGTAGATATCTGGACACAAGTCAGAACATGCAGTAGAGGTCCATGACACTGTCCAGCCCTAAGTGGTCATGCATAACCTACTACCCAGGATAAAACACCTTCCTGTGATGCACGTGTCCCAACACGAATAGGAGGGAGAATATAATGCACACATTTGCATAGTGGCAAATGGCATGAGGGTGAGGAAGACACCGACGTAAACAGGATAACCCTGATCAAGTGAGGGACACTGACTGTGTGCAGGCATGACCGACCATACCTGTCAACCTGTGTGAGCAAGATATCTGGACAGAGCCGTGAATACAAGTGAGACAATGGTCCAAAAGCAGGGACAATTTGTAAAGATAGCTCTTAGAAACATAGAAATATGATAGAATAACAGTTTGCACATTGGCATTAATGTCCGGAATATGAAGTCTGAAACCCAACTGTCTGTCAGCACGTTCTGACTTCAGTCCTTAATGATGAGCTACTGCTGTGCCAGAACACAACAGCATATTACAGAGGTCCGTACCATACCACTCAACTATCCAGATATTCACAGAATGACCACAGTTTTGCCTCATATTGTTGTTGTGTGCCTCCGACAATCTGCACCTGTCTGGTAAATAGCTGAGGATTGACATCAGTAAATAATGAGAAATATTTTGAGTTTAAGACTCCACATCCTTCAGAAAAGTCATACTAATGTAAAACCTAGTATTCTATCAACGTTCTAAGCTTGTAAGAGCAATAGTTAAAATGTGTCCCTATTTGTCCCCCCATCATGTAGGTTTTGCGCAGATTTGGTGCTCTAAGAGGTTGAGAGGTATGGTCCGTACATATTTACAGTAACAACCCTTCACATTTGTGTAATGTACAACTGCATACCTGTAGTCACTTCATGTCCAAAATAATAATCCCCGCATGACTGAATACAGGTAATAGTCAAATGTGAATGGGAACACCACTCACCGTGGAGTATGGACTGTAACAACCCCACCCATAATATGTATTGCCAACAGAATAAGCTGCTGACAGGTGCCCAAACACCTGTGTCTATAAACACAGGTAAAAATTTAAAAATATGGATAGGGAGAAACTCTCTGTCCATATGCTTCATCTGACATTTAAACTCGGCCAGGGAAGTTCCGTTCACCAGGCGGACAAGCCTAAACCCACATCACTACATGAACACCCTGACAATCAAATACCTGTATGTGCCAGGACTATATGCCTTGGTGTTCTGCATATCCTTGGAGTGATTAACAATGCAGCTGGGGTCCACAGCAGTAGGCAATAGGGAATGTGTAATATGTAGTACCGGGTTTTTCCCAGCAGGAGAATGGATACCTGTGTTGTAAGTGAAGCGGTGAGGCATATGTTGATGTAGCTAAGTACTATGGGTATGCATATCAATGAGGCAGAACACCAATAGAATAGTGGTTCCGGCATCCGGCCAACATGAATGCAGTCCCGGTTGACCTACGACCACTGCACATATAACTTTAAAGTGTAATGAATGCGTTCGTGCTGTACACACATTTAAATATGTAAAGGTGAGCGTGTGTTTCGCATCAGTCCATAAACCGGAATACAGATATGTAACTGTTACGGTCAGAATTATGAACGGCCACGTAAGCACAAATATCTATTAAACATATGTAACCCACAATAAGGATATGCACGTGCGCCTGCGCGTGTGTAATCCGCTCACAGCATAGCAAATGAATGCTATTTTCTCCACATTATATATACATGGCTCATACCTGTTAACCCCGTAAAGTACGAAACCGGACAAAGCCATGAAAACAACTGGTACAAATAGGGACAATCCCCAGGTATTATCCTAACAAACATAGAAAGTGGATAGAATAACAGGTGTGTCACTAGCATGGATTCTCTGAAGGGTATGAAGTCGTAACCTGAAATGCTAGTCATTATTTACCAACGTCAGTCTTTAATGATATGCCACTAAATTGCCAGATAGACACAAGGTTATGAAAAATGGACCAAAGATAAGAGGCAAACAGCTGTACATTCAGCGAAAATCTGTACAGTTGAAAGCTATGATATGGATATATATATATACACATATATCCACAGACTTAAACCAAAGCAAATTATGAAATGAGGAATGTACAGATATATGTATATATGTATATATGTACATATGTATATCTATACACACACAATACATGAATAGATATATACACAACAAACATAAGTCCCTGTAGATATAACACATGTACATAAATAGGTCACAGTATAGCTATTATGGATAGACAGACAGACATGCATGAAAGGTGAATACACTGCTGCTTTCCAAACCATTGCCCAGAAAGTACCAGTGTGACAGGGCCTGCAAGTTCTACACGTTAAACATGAATATAGGTGTCCTTTGCAGGACCCCAAAAATTGATCCCGTACGAAGTGCGAACCATCATCGACGCAAAAGAAGTCACTGCTGCAACTACGATATAGCTGTACATGCAACAGTAGCAGGTACAAGGTTAATAACACATGGGTCGATAGAATGTATGATGTACGACCTGATATCCGGAGAGTGGGGAGTGCTTAGAAGTCTCTTCACACTTTATTATCGCTCACATTAAACATGTCTAATGGGTACTGTGGAGGGGTGTCATGTATGGGAATCATGGGTATACAGAAATGGGCCTAGGTGTTGGTTGGCACAGATCTATTAGGTACGCCCCATGGGAGTGATCAATATACCTATGTGGGTATAGCACACGCCTATATTCTCCAAAAAGGTTCAACCCATCTACTGGATATTGTGTAAACCATTGGGGGAAGACGTAGGGACCTATATCAGTGTCATGTAGGTGATTATCATGGATGGACATGCGTATGACCAAGATGGTAACCATACCTGCCAAACTTTCAGAATAAGACAGCTGGACTAAGGCATAGTACATGAAATACAAATAGGGACTATATTAAATATACCCCAGACAAAGTCAGAACGTTGATAGAATAATGGCGTAGTCAGGAATACAAATGTTATGAGGGTTAGTAATCATGAAATAGAAATGTCAGTCATTATTATCTAACCTCACAGTCCGTCATGCCTTGCCAGTAATTTACCAGAAAGGTACATTATTATGACAAATGTAACAAAATCATAGGTCAAACCTCGGGGCGTTTACCCATAATGTGTACAGGTTAGAGGTATGAAGGTAACCCATCCTAAATAAATGTACAGAACTAGTGATACTAGGTGGACAGGTGAGAAGAAAGACGTCAGGACAAATGTCCCCACGCACAGGGCAGGCCATCCTGTATGCAGATGGAGTCTAAACACAGAAGAGCACAGTAAGGTATAACTGTCCCCACGCACAGGGTGGTCACACACATGCAGTGACCAGTACACACTCAGCTGCCATCACAGCTGTCACCTGTGCAGATCACAGACGTACACACTGCAGTCTACACTGTAGCCCTTGAGACATGACCATGTCATTGCTGCAGCAATACACAGCCATACATTACCACAACACCGTGTGACACATGACCAGTCAACTGTACAGAGGTCTACAGCAACTGTGCAGAGTACACATGTACTGACAGGGTTCCAACAGGTGTTATGCATTGCAATGATACCACTATACATGACCAGGTCAGCTCAAGACATACCAGGGGCCCTGGGTCTTACACAGCTGTGACAGATGAGTGTTGCTGTACACCAATGAACACACATGTTTGGATATGTCATACATGTGATTGTAGTGGATGTGTACATGGACCACACACACAACACATATGTACATAGCTTAGCCTTTGCTGTCCCCCGTGCAGAACAGTGGCCTAAGCAACCATACGCATGCAAATGGAAGGTGGGTCCATGTCTGTTGAATGCTGACAGTACAGGAGGTAGCAATGTTGACCGAGGACACATTCCCCTGTAGTAGTCGCCCATGACTCCCATGATATCATACCACAGTCCATGTGTTATGTATGTTAACACACATGTCCACCAATAGCAATGCATACAAACATGGCTACAGGAGACACATGTAGGACCAACACACATGTACAATCTGTACTGTGCATGCAGCAACCATGCATGTGCAGTGGCCGATGTCCGTAACACAGCTGCGCCTAACTACAACATGCAGTCACAATGCAGCCCCATCATTGACACCTGTATATGGTGACATACAGATAGTATGGTTGGTTGTATGGAGGGATGTGTGTACATAAAGTGGTGATCCACCTGTGTAGATGTATGTGTGCCGGGGATGGCTCACAGGTGTGTCACATGCCATCCTACCATGCCATGTGCAAACAGTACACTATGTCACTGTTACTTGACGGTGATGACATAACGCATACACAGCAGACAGGTGTTACCAACTGTATGTCACATGACACCTGTAACACTTACATCCTCCCATGTGCATATAGCAACACAATTGCCATACATAGCATTGGTACACATAATGCAGACAATACCGCTGCATGTCTATCAAGCGTCTCATCATATGGCAGGTGTATCATTCCCAGCACTGCCATGTGTGTCCGCTTGTGTGACCACATATGGTGGGGATTACGTCCCAGTTGTTACACATCCCTCTACACCATTGTAGAGATCTGTACATACTGCAGTGTGGAAAGCATGACATCGGCAGGTGTGGTGCATCACACACATCGGCTATCCGTACACACATTTTTGGTCACCACAGTGTGTGTGTGTATGTATGCATGTATGGCTGTCTGGTGCTTGGTGTGAGGGTGTATGCTACCATACAGTGAAAACAGGATCACTAACCCCTCATGGTGATGCACCTGTGCATGTTCCTTCTCTGTGCCACGTTGTGTGGGTGCAAAGTACTGCGACGGTGATGACCACATAGGCAAGGGTCCACACCTCAACACTATGGGGTGTGCATTATAGTGCTGTAGACCCTGTGAATGTGGCCATGTTCCTGTACTGTGACAGGGTATTACTGCTAAACAGTGTGGCCTCATGCTATCAAGTGGCCTCTAATGTCATCATTGGCCAGACTGCTGTGTACAAGCCCTGCACCATGTCAACATACCTGTAATGTTTCCTGGTATGTATGTCACGTCTCTGTCCGCTGTAGCCTGTTCAACTGACCACATGCTTCAGGTGCAGTATATGTGCGGACATCTGTGTCATGTTCGACTTTCCAACAGTCAGGTTGAGGGTACGTTTAGCATGCTGATATTGCCATATGTGCCTGTGAGTACCCCACAGTTACACATGGGGGAGTGCAAACACTGCTACCTGTAGGCACATGCCAGTACACCATAGGAGGAAACCAGGGCATCATTACCAACATGCTGTTACTGTTGTAACCGAGACACATTCTGTGAACATATCACAATGCATGCTGCACCTGGACTACATGGTATGACTGGTGCATGTCGACAGTACACCACTGATGTCACATACACATCTCTCAGTATTCACACACAACCAATGCAACATACACATCCCTCAATATGCATACACAAGTAATGTTAGCTACACCTCTCACTATTCTGTTCACCCTGTGCATCAGACCATTTGAACATATCCCTGCACCGATGGTGTGGATGACAGGGATGCAGCACAGGCTTCATCATATGCACAGGGTGATACTGTTTGCCAGGGGCATAGGCTGCACCAATGGATGACATCATGTGTGTGGGTAAGGGCCGGTGATTTGATTGGACATGTCTGCTCTGTATGCATGTGGGTGTTGTGGAGCCCTACAGTTGTGTTTGCTGTGTGTGTGTATGTGTGCACACAGTTCTGTCATTTGTGAGGCCTACACAAGGGTATTATCGACAGCTCCAGATTGTACAGACCAGGATGTACAGCTCACTGTGACCGGCCACGGCCACGTGTCCTGTGCCTGCCAGTGGTTGCACTGGCACTACCAGGCAGAGGTACAGAATGGCTACTGTCCGGCGACACATGGCCACTGGAACCGTGTCCCTGCCGGGAACGTCCAGGGCCACGTCCACGTGGCCTGCTATGTCCTGGTGTGGACAGTGCAGCACCAGCTGCACTGCTACTAATACCGGCACTATGGGAGCGGCCATGTGAGGTGGCACACTCACGTTGACCTGGACTAGGTGGTGTAGCTGACCTACATCCACGTGGCCTATGCCTCACCCCTACCAGATGTTCCAGCACAGACAGCTCAGGCTCGTGGATTGCCATGCCACGGTCAAGGATTCTGACCATGTCACCCAATTGCCTGTCCAGAACATCAGCAATCTGCTGTTGAGCACCTGCCAATGCCTGGATGTTGTTGTTTAGGGTATTGATAGCAGCCCTCTGCAGCCTCTGCCCTTCTCTGTTCTGCCGTTTGGCACGTGCCTGTGCTGCCAGCCACATGCCAGCGTGGCACATCTGCAGTCAGTACACTGCCACCATGGTGTGGAGACACTCCTTCTGTAGCCACCACACGTTCCTGTTCAACACTAACAGACGCTGACTGTCCTTCCTCTATGGCCACTGTTGATGCGGTATGTGTTGGCAGCTGAACTGTGTGCAGGGAAGAGGGGGACATAGCTGGGATGGCAACCGTTGGCACAGATTCAGCCCCTGACATCCCTGCCTGTACCTCATGCATATGTTCATCACTGCTAGCATCTGTGGGGACACTATCAGATGGACCACAGGAGGGTAACGCATCTACATCACCTGTGAATGCAAAGAAAGACTCTAAATTACAATAGACACACACACACTGACACACACACACTGACACACACACACTGACACACCATGCATGTGATATGACAGATGGCATGCAGCATGCTTGTGATACAGCTGACAGCATGCAGCTCAGACATCAATAGTGTTTGTAAGCATACCCCCTGGAATGCACACTACAGCAGGCAGGTGTCATATCATTATCCATGCAATTCAGATGATCATGGTAGTATGCATGCATCCCCATGATACACCATGTGGACCAGAACAGGATAACAGTACACATGACTGACGTGACCTTGACATGTAATCTGCTGACGTGTGCACTAACATGCATGCATGCCTGACACAATGGTGTCCTGACACATGTACAGCGTCGTACTGGGTATCACATTGTGGTGTTGTCCATATGCCCTACACATAGAATGCATGTTTAGCAAATGTGCATGGGCATGGTAAGGGACTGTGAGCCATCTACATTGCTGTACAGTGTGAAGTACAGACACTGTGCCATTGCGTCTATATTGCTAAACAGTGCATAATATGTACGCATTGCATATCCAGAACTGCATGCATACCCATGACATACCTGTGGATTGTGACCTACAATGCTGAGGTGTATACACACCAAACCATGCTGTGTCATGTGACAGGTCACTGGAGGACATACAGATGACACCCCTGCATGATGACTACAGAGTATTAGCTGCCTGGCAACCATGTCCACACATAGCGGACCTGTCACGTCACCATTTCACACATGACATTGCTGTACCATGCACACAAGGTGCACAGCTAACAGTGATGTCCTACAGCAGCAGGGGAAAAGTACAGTATCTGTGGCCTGGTGTCACTGTCAGTGGAATCTGTAAAGGTGGCTACCGTCATGCTATGACACAGATGTCATGTTCAACACATCTTATGAGGTACATGTCACTGACACCTCCACTAGCTGTGCACAGGCATTTAAGATGTGCAGCGTACCACATCACCTGTACAATCGGTCTAGTATGGCTGTAATTGGACCATGTGTGGACAAAGTGGGACAGGGTGTAACCACATCCCATCTACTGTGTGGCTACATGTCTCTGGCCATCCCCCATGGCCATGTGTGCACATGTGTTGGTCATGTATGTGATGGCCGTCTATCACACGTCTGTGTTGTCCCATATGACATACACCCATAGATGTTGGATATGTCACCATCCACAGGGCTATGCAGACAACAGGTGTATGTGTGGTATGTGGGGTATGGGTTATGGGAAATTGTGACAATATTGCAACCAAAACGCTACGTGTCTCAGATATGTCAGATGGAACATCACAATGTGTGAACCCATTGCAGGGGAATATAACACAATGGTGACGCCTGTGGTCTGCCCATATCACTGCTCACTGTGTGGTACTGGTTTGTGTACCACACGTTTTGTTCCACTGTATAGTACATATGCCTCCATTGTAGAACACCTCCACTGTTGTATGCACAGCTGGACACACATGTAGCAATGACAAATACTGTAGTTTCATGTCTGTGTGTCATTTCATTTGTATAGATTGAACATGGGTGGCCTGTGTGGATGATAGGTGATGCGACCTGTATACCCATGTATTAACTGGGCACATGGCGACTAGATCTATGCTTTGACATGCCTGATACCGATGACAGTCTCACCTGCAATGGACTCTTGTCTATGCGGCACGCCAGAGGTACCTGTATAGGGTGACACAGCAGTATGAACATTATCCATGACTGTATGACAGCCACAGGGTGCACAGTGCAAGTTAACACATTCGCCTGTACAAAGGCATATAGTAAGCACATGTGTGCATACCATACCTCTCAACCTCTTAGAACAATAAATGTGGACAAAGCCTACTATGATGGGGGACATATAGGGACAACTGTGACATATTGCTCTTACAAACTTAGAAATTTTCTAGACTAATAGGTTTGCATGCACATGGTTTTTACACGGAACAGAATGTGCAGTCGTAAACACAAATGTATGTCATCATGTAATGACTCCATTCCTCAGCTATTTGCCAGAAAGGGACAGATATTAAGGGGAACACACCGACAATATGAGGCAGACATCTGGACATCCTGCAAATACCTGTACAGTTCAGAGGTATGGTGCATACACAGGGTAGCATAAAGAATGTGTGTCCACATACCTTGCATATGTTGTTACATTACATGATGTACACTGACACATGCACGTACGTGGGATATACTGGCCATATGTTCAGTACTGACTTACCAGGCAACTCCAGGCTCATTGATTGGGAGACACCCACCTTCACGATGGCAGCTAGTGTTTGTGGGAGCTGTTCCGAGGGTGTCCCCAGATTGGCCAGTTGCTCCTCTGTGTGTGTGAGTGGAGGCTGGGTTGGTGGCCCACCACCTGTTCCACCTTGTTCCCTGGCGATTGCAGTGGCATGCTGTTTTGCATGACGTATCAAGTCTGTGCAGTGTCGGCGCACCTGCTGGTAGGTGCGGTTGTGGCCACCCACTTCGTTGACCCTCCTGCGAAGATCCTGCCACAGGTAGTTCCGCTGCTGTGCGTGCTGTGGCACATGGCTAAATAACACCTCGTAGTTC
Organism: Protopterus annectens; assembly: GCF_019279795.1. NCBI lineage: Eukaryota > Metazoa > Chordata > Ceratodontiformes > Protopteridae > Protopterus > Protopterus annectens. The sequence goes on along the minus strand of NC_056732.1, from coordinate 1,161,778,000 downwards.
TCAAGGAGGTATGGGATTATGGCATCATCCTCCTGTCGGCTGTATGCTGGTAGGCGTGTATGAGGCATTATCTGTAAGACATGATGAAGGTGACAGGTGACATTTACAGACATGTACAGTGATACTGCTGCACATACATTTCTAGTACATCTGCACAGTTATCTTTGCAAATCAACATGACACTAACATGACTGGCATGTATGTGTCACACACATGTAACACCCATTATGCATTGGATATCATCCCCATATATGTGTCACCTCATTAGTGGTCCTACTGCATGTGACGTCTGTCTTCATGTGGGCATGTCTGTTTGCCTGCACTGGTGTTCTTATCTATCTACACATGCCTGATGTATCCACGGCAATGCTGTTGACCTTGATGCTGTGTATATGTCACATATCAACACAGACATAGCCTTACTGGACTTGGGCAGTGACAATGCACCAAGTACGCATGGAAACCTGTACATGCATCTGTTTCACCATAGACATCTACACTGCACTGTACAGCTGTTCAACATCCTGCCACGGATCGCCTGTGTTGCACATGTGATAGACATGGGACAATGGCTAGTCGGACGTCATTCGCAGGTAAGGTTATCGGCTATTGCATGTACGGGCTGGGTTTCCTAGCTGTATCCGACACCCATTACGCCACCGCGAGGGGCATCCGTGACACATTACTGATCCAGATAGTTGATATTACATCTACCATACGGCCATCACACCATGTATGACAGGGATGATATGTGCAGCTATGTGGACAGGGCTGCATGGTATGGCAGGAGTAGGTCACAGGTATGGCACAGGGATCCGTCCAGCATGTGGCCATCCTAGTCGTAGGATGGTGGTTGTCCATGACGTATGTCTTTCAGATCAGGCTATGGACATGTAGCATGTCTAACAGCATAGTGTGGCATATGTCTGTATGCAAGGTGGATAGCATGCTGCATACTGGAGGTGAGTATTGTGGAGGCTGGTATCGGCCATCCACGCATGGGCCCTATCCCTGGAGGGTGATATGTGTTCCAATATTGGTCACACGGGTGCTGTGTATGCCAGTCCAATGATCTCTGTGCTCATGGATACCACCCTGTCATGTCATGGGTACCTCAGATGACTACCTAAAGGGCCAGGGAGACGTCTCCAGCTCAGGGAGGTGTACTGCACTACACTATCCCTAACACAGTGTCCATAATGTTGACCACAGCCTAGGTGTTACTTAATGGGTACAGGGGTATTCCCCTAGTGGTGTCATTGCTGATATCATCCACCAGAATGTGCACGTATGTCACACACCTCACACACACAGCCCATTCTGTATATTGTTCGTAACACTGTGACAACTATTGCCCATAGGTCATGGCCATTCACATCCTCACATACACAGATGGCTGACATTTGTCTGTGTGGTATGGGCTACAGTGCGGGTGGGGTACAACACATTAACCCTGGTTTACTGTAGCTGACACAGTGTGATATGCACATGTCACTGTAGCACCTTTAGTAGTTGTGAGTCTGTCAACAGGCCACTAGTAGAACACTCCTGTGACATACAAAGGCATTTGTAGTCAAACATCCGTACTGTCTTGTACATCTGTACTGCTAACATCTACATTGATAATGGTTCATGGACTTGCAGACCATACCCAGCAGTGTTCTGATGCGGTGCCACCAATCATGACTGTCGTCAACTCTTGTGGGTTGATATTATCCAACACCCTATCTGTAATGTATGGGCATGCTCTGTACTTGTTCAGAGCTTCTTGGCATGTTATGAGCTACTGCTTAGTTTTGCACCCATTTCACACCAGTCCTCACAGGTACACTGTCTGTCCATACATTTCCAGCTTGCTTACAGTGCAACAGCTGTCGTACACACATCACTCATATACCTCATGAGACATGGTGGTTTATACGGTGTGTTCACTTGGCACGTACACTTATATACAGGCATGTCCAACTGGCACGTACCAGTGCTATTGCCTGTCACTATGATGACTATATTGTACATGTGGCAATAGAGCTATTCTCATGTACACAGTCAATGCACACCTCCCAACATACAACAGTACATCCTGTGGGGGATGCACATATGCAGCCCTGCTGGGGGTTATACTGCCACCAACCCTGACTGCACCTGACAGTCATGTGGGGATGTGCAACATTGGCAACACACCCCACTCATCACATAGTCCCACATGATCCCCACCACAGGCCACACATACAGAGACACCTTGTACAGTACCCCTCCATACTCTGTGTGGGCACCAACAGCAGCCCACATCACCAAACACAACCACACCAACCTATAGCCCACAGACACGTGTGCCCATCACATACAGCCAATAGGGTGTCATAACATACACAACACACCTGTCATAGGTGACTGTCAGTGGTCACACTGCTGTTCCACTCAGCAGGCTACACAAGGCGATAGTCACTTACATCCTGCTGTCAAGTAACTAGTTCTGCAACATAACCTATGCACACATGCCACAACTCAGCAGGTACGATGTGACTCATTTTCCATGTTTGTGTGACTGAAGTTGTATCTCAGGGCACAGACTACGTGTGCAGGGACATGCAATAGCCCACCAGTGTTGTAGCCCTGATGTTGTGGTCCGAGCCCTGGGGAGCATTTTGCGGTCATCCGGACCTGTTACCACTGTACTACAAGCGACTGTGTCACTTCCAACAGTTGTCCATGCTTCTGCTGTCATTCCACAGGCGTCTGGTATATGTTCACTTTGACAGACCTGGTCAAACAACATGATGCTGTGGTACAGTTGACCTGCACCTGTCAGCCCTGGGAGTACGGATCACATGTTGGACTCTTGCTGCTTTTATACTGCCTGTCTTGCACAGTGTCCAATAACAGTCACCACCAGAATGGGAACTGGCTAGCGAAACATGTGGTCATGTCACACAATGCTTGACATCATCCTCTGTGATGCACGCAGGCAAGGCACACCTGATACTGCACCACTTCAATATCTCTGCAGTGACTGGGACCTGCCTCTTGGCTCTACAGAGCACACCTGCAATGACTGGTTATAGACAGACCGTACCTCTCAGGCACATACCTGGACTGGCACACCTATAGCTGAGGTGTCCCCATATTCCACTATGTTGTACACACATCCCGGCTGGTTACTTAGCACAATGCATCACAGGTGCTCCACGTGCAAATAACTGTGTCCGGAACTGCTATGCACAGTATTACCAGCTGCGGATTCAACATACCCCATGGTTACCAGACCTCATTTCATGGTGTACTGGACAGTTGGGCTCATACTGCTGCTACTGATGTGAGACTGACAGTAACCCACACTTAACTGTGATAGCTGCTCATGTACCGACACATTAGGCGTACGCTGTCCGTGAGTCATAACCTCTGCTCAGCTGGTTCGACCCATACACACCACCTCCAAGACCAACAGTATCCTTGACATGGACACTACCAACATGTGACTGCTGTTCCAAACCTGGGGTTATCCTCTCATTGGTGGAATCCGAACATATGCTACTCACCCTTGTTAGCCACATACCGGCACCACACACTTCACGGCATACACAGTAGATGAGTACTACAACACCTACTACAGATGTCGTATGACAGCGGTAGTTGACGTCATGACACGCGTGCAGGTGGACAATGCAAACGCTGAGACATACCCCAGTGCACTTCATTAGCATGTACACGACAATATGGATCATGCTATTCCACACAGAGCCATGATGGTACACACCAGATAACAGATGACACTCTGGGGGTGCGGTTCCATGGACATACTTTACAACAACAGGTGGGGGCTGTTGCACAGTGGTGTACATTCCCATGGGTGGGGTAACTCACTGGTCAGCCTCGGTAGAGCCACGGGATCCCTCATCACATACTCCATAACTAGCTACGTACACATTACTGTGACACATTCTGAGATGTACCACAAGGCATTATGGTGGTATGTCAGTAGTCGTATGCAATACCCACATCTGCTCACACATACAACTGTCACTCTGGAACATGACAGTAACAGGTGATGTTGGCAACATGCTGTCTGATGGCTTCAATGCAAACATTACACCCTCTCACTCCCTACGGGGCCACATTCCTTGCAGGAACTTTGCAGTGTACCTGCGGTCACACCTACACAGTACTGACCTGCACTCTATATGTCCTATGACACTGGCCCCTTGTCACCCTACAAAATCCCAGGCTGTGATGTCCACAGACCTCTGAATGACATGTCTCCCCACTGGGACACCATATTCAGTAATAGCCTTGTACCAGACATTGTGGCCCCTGACTGGCACACAGTGACAGTTACACTCCACACAGGTGGCGCCACAATGCATGACTGGAACTATTGCCCTACACACCTCACTAGACTGTTCTGCATGGCTATAGGGCACATCATCATGGACATCATTTGCTGAGTGTTTGTTGTGCTCGAGTCCTTTGATGCCAGCTGGGTTGGTCTTGTTGGGGCCACAGCATGCCTCCTACACCTGTTGTACACCTTTCATACAGTCGCCAGAGTAGTTGATGATGACACGGGGGTCCACACAGCCTACATTGTCCTCTCGCTGCCTTTCAGCAACATTCTCCATTCTGGTATTGACAACATACACATCCACCTGCACATCACAACATATGTCTCAGGATGTTATGCAAAGTGGCTAATGGACGGGACTCACACACTAAGGGAGGCATACCATATCACATACTGCATTCCAGTTACACTTGGCATACCACAGTCCTCAGTCATGGGGCCCTCATGTTCGGTATATGCTTCCCTGAGGTACAGGCTACCACTGAGGGGACTTCCCTGCCTAGCTTTACAGACTACTGCATACCAAGTGCCATTGTTGCTCCACCAGCTGATACAGACCCCATCCATATGGGTGTCACTGTGTCAGATACTGATATGAACATCATGGCCTCAACCTGCATGACACTTGGTATGAACATCACCTTTGCGGTACACCATCCACCCACTGGTTATCACATAGGTGTTAGTCCCCTACATACATGTCGCATTGTACATGTTTGTAAAACACATGTATGTCGCACGCACTCCTGTGATTACCACATTGCCACTGTGGCATGGATATCCTTCTATGTGTCCACACATGTCTGTACTGGGTGTGTAGCTGGTACATAGGCACCCATTGTACCTCTGAACACCGGAATTATACACACATCCATGGGTACAACACCCCGCTTAGGGTGTACCTTACACAACAGCTTTACATAACTCAACATTAAAATGCCATGACGTTTATTGAGCTACGACAGTTAAAGTTTGCGGCTTATGTACAGACACCACGTCTGTACACATTTGCGGACTACATACTCAGGGGTGACCTCTGCTGCAAAGACAGGGCCCATGTCTGCAAATATGTTAATGGATATACTCCGCATACGCGACATAAACAATAGCCACTATGAGCATGATGCTCATGGATATGTGCACACACGCAACAGTGTGTGGCATGTGCTTGGGGGTTGCATTCCCAGACTGGACATTCACCATGCTTTGGGACAAGATTCCTATGTACATCATGCATGGACAGTCAGTAGCAGTGTTCATGTGATACCTCGCTTGGTGGATGGTGGACACATGTATGCCAGGGATCACTGCAGTGGCTGTACTGTGCAGAGCTGCAGGTTACACATGGCTCTTCTTTTCACAGGACACTACCCTAGAGAGGTGCCACTGGTGTGCACACTGTAGTTGTTGTTACACATAGACTTGCCAGACTGCATGGTACCCCACTATGAACCTGTGGAGCTATTACATGTCCTTTGTGCATGGTTACTGGAATAGCCCTTCCATTTAGATTAGCTGTCATGCTATTACAATGTCCCGTAACTACAGGCCATATGTATCCTGTTATTGTACACGCCAATCATGTTCTTGTTTGTCTGTCACATCTCTTCTGCTATTCTAGTATGGGAGTAATGTTTGCGTCCTTTGCAAATGCACATGTCCTTTGCAAATGCACAGAGTGGATTACATTATTTATTTCATCATAACTGTTTATACATAAATTAATTACATACTACTCACATCACTATACGATACCTTTGTTATGCATCATATGCCTGTTCTCCTGTGTAGAATATCTGACATATCAATCTACTGTACTATACATTACACATGATTTACATGGTATCCCATAATTCAAAGCATACTTGCACAGAGGGACCACCTTAGACATGTCATTGACGTTATATGCCCATACACATGCATACTGTTACAGTATATCCACATATACTATCCCCTGCTATGGCATGTACTTATTGGACATACCCTGCCACTGACGGCAGGTCGTATGACATTGTTCTGTTTAAAGCCGTCATGTTGCATCCCTTGTGGTGTCCATGCTGTTTACCTTGTGGCCCACTGCTGGACGCACCACTTCTACAAGCATTAGTACGATCAGCAAGACATCACTACATAAATACCATTCCCCACTTTATGCATGGCGGACACTTTTAATTACTGCAAACCAGGCTATGCATACACTGACATAACTTAATACAGAACATGCTATACATACAGGTAGTGTTCTACATACCTTGATATTGTTCTGGTATTTCGTCTCTATCTCGCTCTTCTGTATCACTCTTTAAACTGTTTTACGGTATGAGCATACAGTTTGCATATCTGGCAAGACATCCTTATATACGTCAATAACTGCAACATGTGGTTTACTGCCGCCAATTGGTGTTCCGGTGTGACTAATTATGTGCACTTCAGCTGTGCAGCTACTCCATTCGCCAATTACGCGGCAACAGTGAGGTATAATTGAATTCTCCACTTGGGCATTGGCCATTTGCCCTGCCTTCGGGGAGATGGCCTGTATTGTGTTTTGTTGTGTGTAATTGCAAATGCTATGTGTAGAGCCAAGTGTATTTTGGAGTCATGTCCCCCGTGGATTGTGTGTGACGGCTTGAGTATGTGGTTATATCTGTGACTATACCTGTCATCCCACCCGTCTGATAATGGACTATTGCAAACACCTGTAACATCGCCGTTTGTTCCATTATACGACGTATACAATTTTGCATGGCGCCTTTAAATGTGTCTCTCACAAGGTATGTTAATGGTTCAGCAGATGTAATTGACTAAGTAGATGTTTGTGCTGTGATTATGGTCTGTATTGCTATTGTTTCCAGTGTGGGGGATGTAGGTGGGTGTACTTAGCATATACGGTTTTGTGGGGCTTGCATTTCTTCGTAGTCCATATATATGTGTGTGGGCCCCTTCCCTAATTACAGTGCTATCACTTAATAGACTTCTGTTATGGGAATTCACTTTGGGCCGTAGTTAATTGGTTTCTATATGGTATGCAGGTGAGGTTGATACTTCCATACCTCCGGATGTACGGCGATATGTGCAGGGATATTTCTAAATGACCGCTATCCCGTGTATGTCTGTCCCAGATATTTGCAGTCATTGCAGTGGTGTTGGTGTCAGACCCTCTGTGACATGGCTTGCCACCTCTTCATATGGCCATAGTTGGACACTTGCGGGTCACACAGTGGTGTTTACAGGCTGACATATGGCCACTGTCAGTAGACAGGATAGCACATACTTTTATCCTCATTACATACCAATTGTTCTTGGACCTTAACTACTTATCGGTTTGCATGTAACATTTCCGTTTCTTACATACAGGCATGAGTATTTCCTGCAACTATTGCATAATATTTGGGAAATACTAATGTCCTAAACTCTCGGACAGTTGCCCTTTGTAATGTTTCATGTCAGGACACACCTGCCCAGGGGGGGCTGTCCCTCCCAATGTGGGACAGGTGTTTACCACATGCCTACGGCTAGCTATACCCGCACCTACTGTAATCATCTACCTCCGATTTGCCACCTACAGACACACGATGCGGACACACACACACACACACACACATACACACACTTTACAGTCACATGGGAACACACATGGCACCCTCAACACACACATACACAGGCTACATCACTCACAACCACAGTTGTACACGGTACCTACATGGACTGCACCACCGGCAGCGGTGACTACATGTCCTTATTATTGTCATATTGCTCACGGTTCTACTGTTCCAGTACTGTGTTCTTTCTGTCTTTCAGCCTCCTGGTTATGCGTGTCGGTGTGTGACACATTCCATAGTTGGCGGTATCCTATTTATTTGTACCTCAAAGGTGTTTTGAATGTCGTTGACCTATCTATATATTTGCAGATGTCAGTGACCCCTTATATATCGACATATATTACACTATTGCCCTTATATGTGTGTATATATATATATATATATATATATATATATATATATATATATATATATATATATATATATATATATATATATACATATCTCGGACAGGGGTGGTGACAGGCACGCTATGCCTTTCTTTGTGTGTTTGTCAGTGTATACTGTGTTTCCTGGACTCTTCACATTTGTGTCTGTACCTGTCACATTACACACCTGCCATAGGTTATGATTACCTCCCGTCCCACTTTGCGAGGGACAGTCGCTCTTTGTGCAGTTGTGTCCTGCGAAATATTTGTGAACATAGCAAATGTCCTGCAACTTTGGGGCAAACATATTCCCTATAGTTTATGTAATAGTTGCATAAAACACTTATTCTGTATCTGACCCACCTACATGTTACAGGACACGGAACACATACCTGCGACTATTACTAGAATAAGCTTTTTATCTATGCAAAACACTGACGTTCTGGTTTTCGTCCTGGCCGGGTGTATGTGTCATCCTGCAGACATCTGGCGTAAGTCCCACATTGGTCATTTGAACTGTGGCAACCCTACTGTACGTACAGTACATCATGCCTAGCAATAGTGTTGGGTGATTGTATACATGAATGCCTGCTCCACTCCTGGCAGTGGTCATTTTACCCTTCAGAGCAGACGCAATTTGTTCAGGGGTGACTAATGCTGGTTTCACCTGTTCTGTACATCATTGACTGTTATCTGCCCAGTGGTCGGTGAAGCTTAGCCCTGTTTCACTCATATCCGTATAGTCGTATTTAAACATCGCTTACCAGCTGTGGACAACGCTTATTCCCGCTAACGTGTGCTACACATATTCTGATGACCTGCATCCGGAATGCATTACCCGTGCCGTCGGGATTACGTTACATCCCTTGCAGGACGTGAGACCAGGAATATGCACGACAGTCACTGCATGTACCACTTGGACATCTGGGGGTTGTACACATATTATGTCATTTTGTATGTGAAGTACACTACAGCAGTTACCCCACACTACACTCACATGGATAACTCCGTTAGTTTACAAATTGATGAGTCCAGTTAATGGTATGTCCATGTGATGTTTACTGGCTGTACTCCGGCATTGTGTATGTATATCACAATTAGCTACACCCGATAATGTGCTACACCTTCATACGACCGTGGATGCAGCATGCTGGGGTGACGAATGCCTGTCATGGGTACATCCCCTGCCTTGACACAACATTCATGATTACATTTTGTGGAGCCCCTCAGTAATGCAGCGGGGAATCCATGATGAGTGTGTGTAGGACAGTGCTTACACACATGTGTTCCTGTGATTGTCTCTGCTCCAGTAAGCGACAGTTGCTTACTCGATGTTGTGGTGACGGGAGTCACTGTTAGCCCCGTTTGGTGTTTTGCCTCTGACAATGGGGCATGTACCTACCGATGTATCTGAGAACCTATACACACAGCACCGACAGATGCTGATAGGTGCATCTACTGTTCAGGTGTTGACATTTCCGTGTTCCAATGGCTGTTGCGTGTACAATGTTTGAGGGCTGCCTATGTAGAATTCCACAGTGGGCCACCTATACATCACAATTTACAGGTGGTCGTGTTTGTGTGCCATCCATGTTACTGTGTGTGCAGGTGGGGAGGGGTGTCAGTCCGTGGGAGCCTACACTGTCAAGGTATGTGCTATACATTCCCTTTTTGTCAAGGCATAGGCATATTGGGCACGCCTCTGTCTGCCTACTGGGGCTGGCACAGTGTGTCCATGGTCTGGATCCCTCTGTGCCTGTGTTGGCCTTGGCAATTGTGGTGGGCTGTGAGGCCCTCCCACATTTTGACCCTGCTGCAGCTGTTTCCGAAGGATCATATTATGTAGCATGGCACATACTATGAAGATGTTTTTGTTTTTTAATTTGCTGCAATTTAACTGCTGTCACCATCTCCAATTTTTGTTATCATTGCAAATGACATTTATCAGTAATTGAACAAAAAGGTAGCATTGTTGGCTGAAATATATGAATATTGACATCTTGTAACATTGTCCGTAACTTTATTAACTTATAATGTCACTCGAAGGAGCAAAAGGCACGTTGAGCTTTGAAAGATTTTGTTCTAGTAGAACTGGCACCAGTAACTTTTAATCTTGGAAACTAAGTGCTGAAGAATATGAGTAAATATACCTTTCATAAGTTAACATTTTAAAAGTTTGTTCTTCTTTTAATAGAATTGACACTATATCCTTCATAGCCTTGCACGCTATATGTTTTTTAATAACTGATTGGTCTAGGAAGACGGCCGGACATCTCATTGAATACAAGATATACACCCTTTTTTTGAAGAATCATTTGATGTTTAATTGGTTATAATTCATCTGTTGTCATAATTTTAGAACTCCAGTCAAGTTTTTGGACGACAGTTGTCAGCAACCCATTGGCTGAGAATACAGTGATTGAGCACCTTATTTGCATAGAAGGTGTGTCGTTGTTTAAGGCGCCTGATTTGGAGCATGACCATTGGTCACAAGTTACTTTAAAAGTTTAGCATCTTTTTCAACCCCCTACGATCTGAAGAAGGTGAAAACCGAAAGCGCTTATCATGTATTTGGGGTCCTTTGTCTTGGAATTTTATGTCTACATTTGTCAACGAACTTTAGCAGCAGAATTTCATTACCACTTGGTATTCCACAAAGGTGAAGATTTTACTTGGTGAATGAATTTTGCCTGTAAATGTATCTTTGGATAACAGGCTCTCATTGACATCTAGAGGATAGTAACCTCATTACTTTCTGGGACTATTTATCTTCTTTATATATGGAGCAAATTGTGAGCATTTATTATTGAAAAAAAGCCGTTTATACTGTCAACGACAAGGACTGAAAAAGACTTTATCTTTTGAGCATTATTTTTTGTGCTCCTTTCGTCAATGGCAAAGTTTTTATCAAGCAATTTTGCTTGTTTTATCCAATAAACAAACCTATAAGATTTTATCTGGTTTTGTGTTTGCATATTACTGGCCGTGGTGCAACAGTTTGATTTTTTTGATACTATGAAGATGTGGGCACAAGTGCCTGGAGAGTACTGCAAGGCTCCACCAGATGTGTCCAAGCACCGGAACCGTGATTTCAGCATCCCGAACACACTCTCTATGATGATTCTGGTTTGTGCATGTGCCTCATTATGGCGTTTTTGCATTGGTGTGTGTGCATTTCTGATGGGGGTCATCATCCACGGCTCCAGTGCATAGCCATCATCCCCCACAAGGTGGCCTTGTGGGATGTCCCCCCTGACAAATACCTGATACAGCTGTGAGGCATGCCAGATATGGGAGTTGTGGTAGCTTCCAGGGCTGCCAGCACACACATCCATGATAATGCCCTGGGCATTGCACATGACCTGGCAGTTGATGGAGTGGAATCCCTTGCGGTTTATGTAGCGCCTAACATACTTACCGGGTGGTGACTTGATTTGTATGTGCGTGCAGTCTATCACACCCAGTACCTCCGGGTAGTTTGCCACATGGTGGAAGTGACACATATTGCTGGCCAACTCCTGAGTTTGGGGGAAGTATATATGCTCATTGGCATGTGGTAACATGGCATCCAGGAACTGGTGTAGTACCCTGGATGCCGATACCTGTGAGATCCCCATTATATCTCCAGATGGCCTTTGAAAGGTACCTGTGGCTAGTATTCGTAAGCTTGCACATACCTTCGTGTCCACTGGGATGGGTTCCCCTCTGTTGTTTCTGGTTCTCAGGTGTGGCCGACACAGCTCAACTATTTGCTGTAAGATGTCCCTGTCCACCCTGTAATGCTCTACTATCTCCAAATCATGTAGCCCCTGGTAGGTTACCCTTGGTCTGAACACTCTTCTTCTCCTCCGAGGCCTACGGTGGTTGTTGGCATCATCCTCCACAACACCGTTGGTCTGTAACACATGCTGGTGAATCACAGCTATGGCAGCTCCCAACATGTACATTTTAAAAGTTCCCCGTCTGTTTAAACCTATGGTGCAGTGTTTGGGAATACACAGGTGTGTGTTGGGTGCTTTCACACTTTATACTGTTTTGCTGTGAACACTGATGATGTCATAGGGTGTGTATGTACGATTGTGGCTACAGGGTATCTTCTGTGTTTTATTAACAGAACCACTATTGTGCTGCCTTTGGTGTTGCATTACATTTGGATGCCGTGAATTACCTCCTGCCCTTCCATTTACATTTGTGCATGTTACACCTACCATTTGCTGGCATGCATCCAGCAGCCTGCTTTCATTTGTACTTTCCTAGACCTGGCTTATCTTGCGTAATGTGTGCTATTGCCGGTCTACTGTGGGTTTGCTTTGCTCTGCTATGACAGTTCTCCTATCTTTGCATTCCAAGTCCTCCCCTCCTTTCTTTGCAATCCTATGCCTCCCCTATCCTGTTTTGCAGGTTTCTGCATGCAGGCTTATCTACTGCCGTCGATTGGCCGCCATGAGTTGATTGGTGTTAATTGCTCATTAGTATGCCAGTTACCCTGCTTCGGCATTTCCTTCTTTTCTTCCCCTGACCTTCCTGTTTGTGCTATTGTTCGTGGTGCATGCATCTGCTTACCGGGTTTCGGGCACGATTTCATCCCCATACACATGCGCTTTCGGGCACCATGTGTGCTCTCAGCTAAATGGTTCTATACCTTCCTCCCCACCCTTGTCCTGCAGCTTTGCTTAGCAATGGCCAGGCCAGATTTGCATTGCTCCAATGTGCTTACTGATACGATGGCACACCCCTCTGCTGATGTCATGTATCACCACTGATACACTCCTTGGTGCTATTGTGCTGCACCGTCAGGTACATCCTTAATCCGGCGGGACATTTGCGATTCAGTATTACTTGCCTCATTTGCATGGCATTGACTACTAATTCATAGTTACAGTGCCAAACACTGTTGCGGGCCCTTGGCAACCTTTGCACCTAGCTTGTGGTGTGCCATGCCTCCCATTGCGTATTATGGTGCATTCCTGATTTGTCTTACATTGCGATTTTATGACATTTGTATATATTTCCTTTGTATTCCTGTTTGTGCACACATGCCCTGCGGTTGTACTGTGCGTTACTGTGGACATGACATTAAATGTTGTTTTCTAGGTGTTGTACATCTTTTCTTGTGCCATTGGCTGTGTATTTCGCCATTGGCATATGTTAACTTTGTAATACATGTGTCTGGTCCGCTTCTATAACTCCGATGTTCTGTTTGGGAAAATGTAAACCGTGTTTTTTGGTTTACATTCCCATGGGCTTGCGCTATGCCTGCACCACTTTGTGAATTGCTGTATGCCTTCATTAACATGGTGCGACACTGCACATGGGGTGATTTGCATACCTATGCCGAGGGCTGCGTAGATCTGGCGTACGCCGGTAGTGCACGTGGAGTTGGTTCGTACCTGAATTGCTCAGTGGACATATTTGGCATTATCCCGCATACGCTACACCTGTGCCTGGCGCAGGCTTCATGAATCTGGGGGAATATGTCACACTGTACCACATTGAAAAGGTGTGTAAGAATTCTATCCTTGTAAACTTTTCTTTTTAAATTTTTAATAATAGTCTTGGTAAATAATATTGAATCATGTTTTATCATTGAAACAACTTTTAAATAAGTATGAATAAATTACTAGCCCAGGTCAGAACTTCCAAGTTGAAGTTATAAGAGTTCCTGTGTTCTACATTGTTGGTTTGTTCCACAATTTGTCCAATCTAGTGTTTAACATTTTAGAGATGGAAGGTTGAGAGTTATATAACATAGTTGGTAGAAGAAAGCAAAAGGCAGGTTGAGACTAATCACTTGGTGAGGGTCGAGGTTGACACATAGCTTTAGTCTGAAAACTCCCAGCTGAAGTTCATTTCTGTGATTTGATATTATTTTAATGATTTATTTATTGGTAGAAAACCAGATATATCTGTGACAGTGGCAACAATACACAGTCTCCACAGCATAAAACACTTGTATTTTTTATTTAATATTAATTTCAGTGGACATTGGGTTGGGATGCCATACATATAGAAGTACATTGCTATGGATGTTATGTTTTGAACTTTTATCTCACTGGGACATCAGAAGTGTAGAGAATGTGACTATCATTTTTTGTGGCAGGTAATATATGAAAGTAAATGGCAGTTACAGAATCATTTAAGGGGAACATTATCTGTCAAAGACCAACACGGACATTATATTTAAGGGATTCCTACACAGATAAAGTTGGTATAACATCCCAAAAGCAGTGAATTCCACTGGGCCACTATGTAACCATTTTGTACCCAATTATCTTATTATAAGTCCCTGAATACTTTATGGTGGATTAACTTTGTGGAAGTGCCAAATATAGCTAGTAAATCCAGTTTTTCAGAGGGCTGTTGTTGTTACAGGCTGGCATTATATTTTCTTTCAACCTGGGAACTATTTGACCTTTGCATAAAAAATGAGGTAAACCTAATCTCCAGAATATATGTGTACTAATATATATATATCTCACAATATTGTGTTCCCCATTTGTAACATACCATGGGTACAGTGTCATGCTTTCAAGCAGTTAAAGCTGAGAAGTCATATTCACAGTTGTGCTGTGCTGGATGCTGCAAGTTATGAACTGCAGTCTTAGGTTTGTGTTTTCAGTTGAATATCCCATTGTTATTTATTGAAAGTTTGGTAATGAAATCTCAAAGTATTACAGAAAGGTATCCTTTTAAAGACTGGACCTTGTGGATTTAGTTTGTGGACCTTTATTGCAGTCTGACATTTTTAATTACACTGAATTTTCACTGTGGATACTCTGCTGAATTTCAGATCTGTAAGCCGAGTACAGTAATGGCATATAGTACTTGCTTATTATGTTGTCAAAATCTTATTCATTTCTTCTGAATACAAATATCTTTTTGGCACTAGACATATGCAATCCAATTCAAACTCATATGCAGTAAACTGCAATACAAGAAGTTTAAGCTCTGCATGTGTCTTCACAGGCAGAACAAGTACAAAAGCTACAACAGAGATGTGAGGAGATGGCTGTTCATAGTATTAATGAAGAGGGCTGACTTCACTGCCTTGTTATTTGTGAAAAATGAAAAATATAAGTATTTAAATGTTACAATATTAAGCAGCAGTAATAATCAGTCCAAATCCTCAGATGTTAATGCCTCTTCTATGAAGATAATGAAGAAATAAACTCAAAATGGCTTAGTCACTGGCATAACGTAGCTTTAATTCATGATATGTGCTAGTAATGGGAATATATTATGTGAGCGAAAAATGTGTTCATCGCAAACATTTTCTTCGACACAAACAGCGAACACACTAATCTCTGAACAGCCACTTCAGCTAATTTCTTCCCGGGGGAAAAAAACGCTTGGCTGTCATTGAAGATTTGCCCTTTTCCCCACTGTAGTCCGATCTTGAAGTTGGTATATTTAGTTGGAGGGGTGAGGAGTGATGCCCCCCACTTTGTTGGGTTTGAAAGTTTGTTTTGTTTTTCTTTGGCAAAGCGATTTTTTTCCCCTGGGAAAAAAAAATTAGTGAAGTGGCTGTTCAGTGATTAGTGTTTTCGCTGTTTATGTGTCAATGAAAACATGTTTGATGGACATGTTTTTCAATTACTTAATATAGATCCCTTTCATCCACCAACTGGACTTCATCAGATCAGTTTTTCAGTAACAGCTTTAACTCATGGACAACTAATATGCACATATAAAGAACAAAGGATCATAAATCATGACTGACAATTTCATACATATTAATGATCCTAGCCTACAACTAAAAGATAACCTGATGTAACTAAAGTCATTTTTTACAAACCAAATTAAAATAAGAAACAGAAAGAGTACTAATAAAACAAAGTCCAAATAAAGTGAAATAAAGAACTAGTAAGTGATGTCAGCCCTCTGTCTTAACACTGGGGACAGCTATTTCTTTGCACTTATGTTTTGGTTTTCAACTTGTTTGGCCTGTGACTCACTTTTTATGATACTCAGGGTTCCTGGATGTGATGTGCATTTACTAGAGCCATTGGAGATCTTTATCATTTGAATTACAGGAAGTACAAACAGACCAGTACATTTTGTATCTGAGACATATGAAATATTACTCAAACAAGTTTGCTACAATAGTTAGTATGGTTATGGAGAATGTTGTTGCAACGTACATTTATTAGTCTTATGTAGTCATTTTGATGCTCTTGCTGTTCTATTTATTTCATGTAAATATATGTGTAAAGACAGAGAGAAAGATGCACACATATTTTCTGAAGACTTTTCATTTATCTGAAAGCACTCAGTAAATTGTATAGTGAGTTAGCCTTGTGTGGTTAGACTGTTATTATTTCTAAATATTTAAAGTCTTGAAGTTGACAAACTCTGTATGTATCAATCACTGGTGAAAATACCTTGAAAGTAACAAAGATACTACAGCAGCACTTAGTACTTAGGAGTTACCACGAGTAAAGAAATAACTTAATATCTATTCACCATTTGTACATGAAAAGGGTACAAGAGTCTATACAACCTAAAGGTGTCTGTTGCTACTTTAGTCATAATCAGTAACACCAAATCAGTAACAAAAATCACTGTATTTCTTTAGCCAAATAAACACTAAAATAATTATAACTGTAAAAGCTGACAGAAGAAACCAAATCACTATAGTGATGTTTAAGATCTTTGGGCTTTTTATCTTCCTAATATTGAATCTATTCAGATATTAATAATGTACACACCATGTATCCTGCTGTCTCATATCATGTATGCTCCAGTACTGTTTGTACAGTCTTCCTGCAAATGTGTAGTAGGCTTTTAGTAGATAGGAAGCACTTAAGATATTGCACTTGTAAATATTGTATTTTATTTTATATTTTCACCAACTGCTGTTTTAAGTACTGTAAGTACTGCTGTCTTTATGATAAATATTTTAGACTGCTGCTACATGTTTTGAAATTGTAATAAACTTGTTTTTCTGCCTTGTGGCAAGATCATTGCTAAAATGAGTCATTGTGCTAGCCCAAGAAACTGGTACCAAATCAAATAAAAAAGTATGTTAGTGATCTTAAGTGATCGCATGATTCCCTGATAAAGAGCAGAATAATTTGAGGTATAAAAAATGGAGAAACTAAAGAGAAGGTTTGTAAGAAACAGAGCAGGCATTATCTCTAGATGTGAATGTCTGCAATTCAAGAGACACTACCAATCCAAAGCTAAAATAAACTTAAGAAAAGGTTGGGTTCATGGTATAATATAAGTCAAAAGGCCCAATTGAAAGCACCAAAGTGACCAGATTAGTAGTATTTTTGCAGGTATCCAATTTGGAAGGCTGTGGGTAAGTTGGTTTTATTATTTCCAGGGATTTGTATTTATGTTAAAAAAAAGAAAAATAGAAAAAATAAATAGGAATAACAAAATGGTAGCTTAAGAAGAGTTGAGGGAGAATGGGGGATGATGTCTAACTGGAGTTGCGTTGGGGGAGGCAGGCATTTGAGGACACATTGAAGGGAGAAACTTACTTAATTTCCAAAGGTTGTGGCTCACATCCACTCAGTGATGTCCTGTCATTAACTCTGGTAGGCTTGGGAGCAATTAGGCCAACTGATTAGGTTCCAGAGCTTGAAGTTCATTGAGAGTGGTTAGTATGGATTTGAGTTAAAGGATTGCAGAGCAGGTAAAAAGACACATGGTGGTTTTGGTACATTTGGCTCTCAATTATAAAAATAAACAAAACATAAAGAAAAATAAATGCAATTACAAGAGGATGTATGGATGGATTATGTTAACACTACAGTTTCTAACCATAAACTCTATATAAGACAGGGGAAACATATTAGGAACATTTGGGGGCATGGTAGAGGTTGGGGTCATATTGGAAGACTTGTACTTGGAAGAAAAAAACTGAAAAATGCAGCGTCATTCTTCATGGCAAGGTTTCAACAGATATGAGGATAGTTGCTCTGCATACTTTTCTACTTCTTTGCTAGAGAGCTTGGATGAAGCCACAGTAATTAATAAAAATAATAAAAAAGAGCCCAGGTTTAGGGCTATGGCTAAATGTAAACTTACAAATTTAGCAGATGTTAGCACAACAATAAGGGAGACTAGTCCAAGATCAGGGACATTGTTAAATATTACTCTTTGTACTTAAATAGGCAATGGCGCAGTGGAAGTTGGAGCAGCATGTGCTTTCTGAAATACAGAAAGAAAGAAACTGTAATATTTGGCATTAACTGATCACAGGGGACAGGGAAAAATATGAGGCAAAATCAGAATCATTTCAGAGAGATAGTAGAAATTTATGCACAGCAAGCACTCTTATGGCAGGTACTGAACTATCAAGGTCTTGCTGTTTTTGTGACTTCTTTGCTTGAGGAAAGGCAGAAGTCTTCAGTGTGGGAGAGCAACATAAACAGGGTATTGAGTCAATCTGGGGCACAACAGAATCATGCAAACTGGTGAATTTTCTGGGCTTGGCCAGGCTTAGGGTGGCAAGCTTTAGACCCTTGCAGTGCAGATGAGGGTAACAGGATTGTTTGTAATGGGAAAGATAAGTAGTGGTCCCTAATGGGAGATATGTAATGGGTTGGGCTGGGTGTTTGGTGGGCCTTTAAAGTGTAAGTAGATGGGCAGCTTTAGTGGAAGGCAGAAGACTAATGTTGTGCATTTTTCTTTCAGGATGTTAGGAGTCCAAAATCTTAAGATGCACTGGGATGAGAAGCGGCAGGAGCATCTCAACAAGCAGCAGACATCATTGCAGAGACTTTAGCTAAGGGCAGAAGTAAGAAAAAGGCAGCAGAAAAATGGCCAACCAGAGGATTTGCCACAAGAGGTGGAAAGAGGAATCAGAGGAAAGAGACAGGACCACTGGATTCCCAAAAGTTGTGATCCAGCAGACTGCAAGTAACCCTCTTACTTTTGATGTAGCAGGTGAAGAAGGTCAGTATTTGTCAGATGAATATTTGATGAGCTTCCTTGAGGATTTGAATGCTGAAGGCAGGGACAGACTTCAGGAGTTACACAGAGTAGGAGAAACAGGTTGAGGAGAAAGGCATTCAAGCCAAAGCATTGGTAATAGCATTAGAGAAAAACCTGAGTAAACCAAGGCATAGATTGGGGGCATTTTTCGTCCTTGGCCGAGAACAGGGTTGGATCAAAAAGTTTAATTTGTGAATTTACAAGGAGATCAAGCTTTTTTTTTGGCAAGTTGGCCAAGTGTTTTCATAGCTCCTTGTACACCCTTGCTAATAAAGGAAAAGATTTGGACATAGGAGTTTGTATATCTTTTTGACTTAACAGATGTGGAAAGAGCACAGATGATTGCAGCAGCAGTGAGCCAGAATGCTAGAGATCTGATGTCAGTATTAGCAGCCCTAGCTAGGAAGAGGTAAAAGAGGTTTAGGATCAGGATTTGGGATATCTGGTTCCTGAGGTTTGCATATATAATCGCAGTCATACTTGGCAAAGATGCTATATAAGTGCTGCCGTTATCGGCATACTTTTTAATGATAAGAGCGGTACAGTGATTGAAGGGCAGCAATGCCTGTGTGGTATGACCTGACTTTCAGGAAAATGAAAGCATCAGACTTGTCCCTGAGGTGGAAAACAGGCATGTGGATACATGGTAAGGCACAATAATACTAGATATGGCAGAAGAACAGACTAGAAGTACAGCAAGGGAAGAGGATGACAGGAGTAAGGTCTACTGGGCCTTTGATATAGGGGATTTTGGCCATTCTGCTTACTTACTCAAATTTGTTTGCATTTTGGAGGCCCGTATGGAGTGAAGAAGATAGAGGTAATAGGTGAGCGGGCATCACCTGTACCTCAGGAGAGCTGTAGGCACAGGACTTTCTGGAATGTGGGATAGGCAGGAGTAATTTTCAAGGGGCAAGGGATTTCTTGCCCTTTCATGGAGCGGTCCTTAGGTCTATTAACAGGGAGTTCTCTACAGGTTCTCCTAGAGGATTAACCCAATAGGTTAACAGATCAGGAACTGGTGCAGGGGATTTTCATTAGGATTTTCTATTAGATTTTAGACTGGAGGGGTGTAGAAAGTTGTGTAATCATTTGGAGGGAAGAATGAGATAAACCCAGCTTTACTGGACAAGGAAGTAAAAGCGATTTTGGTTTTAGTTCTGTTCAATACTCCTCATTTTCACAAGTTTAGGGTTACTGTTCCGAGGCTGATCCACAGAAGAGCCATGTGAATTTCACCTAATTCACCACCTTTCTTTTCATGAAGGGTGCTCAGTGAACAATCATATAGATAAGGAAGCAGTCAGGGTACAATATGCTTTAATGGATAATGCTGTGAGGGTGATATCCAATTTTAAAGACTCATGGTTAACCAAGTTAGACAATGAGGCAGAATTTAGGCTGCTCCACATTTGGGAATTAGACTAGATAGGAATGTGTATGAACAATGCATTTTATTTTGATGAAACAATGCCTATAAGCTGTACAGTGCCATGTGCTACTTTCAAAATGTTTAGCATATGTCTACATAGGCTATGGCAGAAGTGAGTTCCTGGACAGAGGGCGATCCATTACTTGGATGATTTCCTACTTTTCATGAAGGAACTAGAGGCTTTAAGAGACAGTATGCACTGCTTTATTGAGCTGTGCCATAGGACTGAGGTGTTGTTAGCTTATGAGAATTTACAAGGGCCAGTCATGGTTTTAACCTCTTTTAGGTTTGTCAGCAGATGCAGGGTGGGGGCTGTTTCACCCTCTGCCAGATATATTGCCCAAATTGTGGGACAATATAGAGCTATTTATGGTGAAGGACAAGGCCAGCATCAGGAACATCATGGAGTTGTTAGATTTGTTGAATTTTGCCTATAGGATGGTAGGGTCTGGTAGAACCTTATCAGGTCTCTGGCCAATATGCTGAGAAGATTTAGGTGTTAACAAGGGTGCCAAGGCTACAGAAGAAGGATCTTTCCATTAGGGCTGATGTTTTGGGCCTATGTAATGGACTGTCCTTCTGGCCCAAAGAATGGTTATCATCAGATGACATGCAGTTATACAGTAATGCAGGTGGAGGATTAAGAATGGCAGCCTACATTAGAGCATGGTGGCTTACTGTGTCATGGTATTGAGTGGTCAGTGGAGTAGAGGAAGGACATTATATTCTTAGAGTTGATGTCAATTTGTGCAGCGTCATTATCCAGCAAGCTGAGTTGATGAACAAGAAGGTTGTTCTCCATTCCAACAATGGAATGGTGGAGCATGTTTTATTGAAGACATCAGCTAGGTCAGAGTTAGTACAGGGTGCACTGAGGAAGCTGGTACTTAAAAGTTTGAGGATTAAATTGTTCTTTTCTGAAAAACATATTCTGAACAGATTGATGGTTTGTCTCATTTTCAGTTTTACAGTATTCCTGATTTGGTGCTTAGGGCAGAAGTTGTCATGCTCAAGGTGGTACGGAAAGGGACAGATTGTAGTGAGTTGGTTAGGGCAGGAGCTTCAGCAACTAGAAGAATGTAAAGTTCTGCTGTCACTGCCTTTATGTCTTTTGCTGGTAGTTACCTAAGCAGGGTAAGGGTAGGTTGGTTATCTTAGTAGCTATGTATGTGATTCACAGATGGGAGTTAGGTGAGACAGTGAGCACAATGAGAGTGAGTTTGGTTGCTTTAAGGGTAGTAGCAAGTTTTCTGCCCTAAGGGATGTGACTGAACATTTGAAGATTTTGAGAATGTTGAAAGATTGGGGAAAAATAAAATGTCTGAGATCTGACAGAAGGCTTCCACTGGGTAGGTATTTACAACATTTCTTGATAAGGTGCCTGTGTGAGGTATCAGAAGGTTACAACTCATACGCTTTATGGGTGACACTGTCAGTGTTAATGAATGTGGGTGCTTTTTATGTGAGTGAGTTGCTGGGTAATTTGAAGTGGATGAGTCTGTGTATTACAGAGTGAATGGTGCTGGTTTGGTTAGGTAGGTACAAAACTAATCAGAGAAGTCAGAGACAGCAAGTGGTTTTGAGAAGGAGTGCTGACGTGTTGTTTTACCCAGTGCCTTGAGATTTATTTTATACAAAGACGGCAGGGTCTGACAAAGTTAGTTACATTTTCCAGATGCAGGATATAGTCATAGCTAAGCAGTCTTATATCATTGTGAAATGGACTTTGAGAACCATGGGATTTTGGGGTTGGGGGTTTCTGCACACTCTTTTTGAACATGTAAGTCCTAAGATTTAGCAATGGAAATAAAACTGTTTGACTTCATAAAGAGAATGCAGAGGTGGTCTTCAGAGTGTGCATTTCCTATATTAGATATTATTTGGGGAAGTTAGCTCATTGATTTCTGAGGCACTCTTAATTATGGTTCTATGTTTGTTTTGAGGGGCACAGGAGAATTCTGATTTTTGGCCATGCCTTTGTATTCTGGGCAGCCAAGTGTGCAGTGCGACTTGATGGAGTCTTTCTGGGACTAGACATTTTGAAGTGAGGTGTAATCTGGCAAGGTTACATGGTAATATAATTGCATCAGTTGTTTTCATAATTAGATAACCTTATGCAGTGGGCAGGATTCCACAGATTGCTATAATCCATTTAGAAGGTAATAATTTAGGTAGGGTATCAAAGTGGAGACTGTTGCCTTGCATAGTGAGGGACATGGTACTGGTGAAACAAAGATCTCTTGGAGGCCAAGTAGTTTGCTCAATAATAATTCCTGGGATGATTTGGAGAGAAACTATCAGTTTTATGGCTATTTAACTGGCTAGGATGTTTTTAAACTACAGGGTGGCTAGAGCTGTGGTGTCTTTGGAATTCTGTGCATTGGATTATTGGGCCTTCTCAGTTAGGAATCCAGTATCATTTAGATTTGATGGTGTTCATTTGAGTGATACTGACTTTGATTTTATTTAATGTTGACATGTCATTTCTGTTAAAAGATCTAGTGAAGGTTTTTAAGGATTAGTATATTTGGTGGTCAGTACTAGTAAAACGGACAAGTAAGAAAGGGGAAACAGGCCGTCATTAGGCACCATGCTTGGCAGTGTTAGACATAGTCTGTTCCCTAGGATGGGAACCACTCCCTTTTCTCTTTTTCCTGTTGTGGGCTGGTTAGCCTATCTTTTTGTGTGAGTAGTGGTTATACTGCTGTAGGTTGGGATATAATAGATTACAGTAAGCAGGATTCTAAACACTGCTTGAGCATTGTGATATTTCAGGTGAGTGATCCTTAATGCTGCTTGGTATGATGTTGCTAGAAATGATTGACTCCATTCTTAACTGCTGAATTTTTTTTGCTATTTGTTTGTTTGGTTGTTAAATGGAAATGAATGCTGTTAATAAAGTTTGGTTGCACTATTTGTGTCTGGGGCAAGGGCGTATGGACATCTATTGTTTGTGTGGCTGTAGAAAAGCTTTTTACAGTGAACTATGAAAATGCCTGCAAAGCACTAAATAAAGAATGCAAACCAGATTGGATACAAATAAGGAAACATTTGGAACTGGTATGCAGAATACTGAACTTTAGCTAATCGATGGGTTAAGCTGTATGTATATATGTATGTATGTATGTATGTATATATGTATTTATTTATTTGTGTCTGGGGATACTTTTAGTAGTAGAATGAAATGTTAGCATTAGTACGTAAGCTGCATTTATATAATTGTTATCATCTAATCTTTATTAACCTACCAATTTAATCTGAATTTCCAAGACAAGTGTTATTACTTAAAAAAAGTTTGTTCAGGTTGTTTGAAATTTGTTGATGATAACTTGCATGAAACTTAACTTTTTCTTACTATTATCTAAAGCCAGATTGATTTGAGTCTTCTTGTTTTCCCATATTTCATCTGTCCAACCTCTTATATCTTTACCATCTTTTAATTTCGGTCGTATTTGTGAAACCCAGCACTCTTTTGTTTAATAGGTCATCTTGAAGTGCCCTGCAGTTCACGTGAAGCTCATTGTTTTTCCAATACTTGGCTAAACACCTGCAGTTTACCTTTTATGAATTCTACCATTCATACATGGCCTTTTTATTTTTAAATAATAAACAGCAGTGCCACATTAAGAACTCAGTACAATAAATTAAATATGAAAAATTAATATCAAGCTTTCAGACAAACATACTATTCCTCCATGTGTGGCATAAACTTCCTGCAACAGTTTAAAAGGACATAACAGCTTTTCTTCTCATTAAGGTGGTGAGGCAGATCAAAATGAACTTTTTTATGCTCTTCAGAGCATAGAATTGTAAGAAAAGACCTTGTTAAACATAAGGGGAAGACTATTAGATATGTTAGAATTATCATTTTGTTTGCAAGAAAGCCATGGTGGTGCAGCGGTAGCGTTGTTGCCTTACAGCAAGAGGTTCTCCCGTTCGATTCTCAGCTGGAGTGCCTTCTGTATGGAGTCTGTATGTCCTCCCCGCAGTCAAGTGGCATTCAAAAGACATGTGTGAATGGGAATGCCTTTGTTGAAGGTCGGGCTGGCACCTCGGCACCATAAAAATCAACTGCCAATCATTAGCGGACTAGAGTTCCACTGTGGCAACCCCTAACCGGGAAAAGCCAAAAGAAAAACAACAACATCATTTTGTTTGCAAGAATGTATTAAACATAAGCATAAATGTTCAATACATTTCTGAAAAACTAATAAAAATCATTTTTTATGCGAGGTTTAGGGGTAAAAAATAACCATTGCCAAAATAACAGCATTTCCCACTAGACAGACTGCATGCAGGAGTATTGCATACTTTTCATAGATATCCCATAGGATTACTATGGAATTTACCTTTAATTTATCTTCAAACTGTCTAAAATTTCTCTAAATATTAAATGATTATCATATAGCTTGTATCGATTCTTAACCAAAGTTTTCATATTATGTCTAATTTGTTTTAATTAATTAAACTGCAAATGTTTATTTTTGAAAATTGTAAAGTTATTGTTCTTAATATGTTTTGTAACAGTCTGAAGCTTTTCTCTTTGGGCCTTCACTCAAAACAGACTTCTACCCAGTTGGACTTTCACGATAATCAAATGTCAGTAAAGAAAGAAAGAAAAAAAGAATGTGGTATGATCATGGCTAGTCCTCCTCTGTTTACTTTGTGTGTGCAATGAGTGCCTCTGCTCAATTAACAATGTATGCAACTATCCTTCCAACAATGGCAGCCTGGACGATGAGATGAATAGGTAGGAGTATGGTGCAGTTGCAGGAAGTGCAAGCAGCACTGTGATTTCTATCTGGACAGCATGCAATGAAAAAAGTTCAGGCTTGCGCAATAAAATTGAATATAAAACAAATGTAAAAATACAAATTTCCAAGTATAGGTTTAACAGGATACTTTAAAATTACACGGACAGTGGCATTGTTTCACCCAATAAGCACTTAGTAAGATTGTTTTGTGCAATTCTCTGGTCAGACTAGTAGAGAAGAATGCAAAATGGAGGGGGAAAACAGATTTCAAAGTGCAGATCTGACACTCTGCTTAATATCACACTGATGTAGCTGTTTTATTAATTTCAGCATTAATACAGTTACATCTTGAAATAACTTAGGATTGCTGTAATATTTCATCCATGCAATACACAAAGTAGTACAGGTGTACAGTAAAGACGGATGTGAAATGAATGGAGGAATACAGATTTCTGAATACAGTTCTGAGGGTATTCAGTAATATTAGACTGACAGCAGCACTGCTGTCCAAGATACCCATTTGCCCAATACACACACTAGCAAAATCACTGTTTTATGCCATACATGTCTGCAGAGTAACTACAGGAAGCATGGCAGAATATAGTTTTTCTAGTGCAGCTCTGACATTTTGCTTTAATATTACACTATTAATCTTCTTCTTTCGGCTTTTCCCAGTTAGGGGTTGCCACAGTGGATCACCTATCCACTCATGATTGGCAGTGGAGTTTTACGGTGTCGAGTTGCCAGCCCAGCACACAACCTTCCACGGAAGGCACACACACACACACACACACACACACACACACACACACACACACACACACACACACACACACACACACACACACACTCACTCCTAGGGCCAATTTAGAGTATCCAATCCACCTACAGCATGTCTTTGGGATGTGGGAGGAAACCGGAGCACCCGGAGGAAACCCACTCGACCACAGGGAGGACATGCAGACTCTGCACAGAAGGCACCCCAGCCAAGGATCGAACCGGAGAACCTCTTGCTGTGAGGTGGCAATGTTAACAACTGCACCACTGTGGCCACCCTAATATTATACTATTAATAGCATTGCTTAATGCAGTATATATTGTAATGAATGCATTGTTATTCCATCACACCAATTTTCACACACACACACACACACACACACACACACACACACACACACACACACACACACACACACACACACACACTCCTAGGGCCAATTTAGAGTATACAATCCACCTGCAGCATGTCTTTGGGATGTGGGAGGAAACCGGAGCACCCGGAGGAAACCCACTCGACCACAGGGAGGACATACAGACTCTGCACAGAAGGCACCCCAGCCAAGAATCGAACCGGAGAACCTCTTGCTGTGAGGTGGCAACGCTAACAGCTGCACCACTGTGGCCACCCTAATATTACACTATTAATAGCATTGCTTAATGCAGTATATATTGTAATGAATGCATTGTTATTCCATCACACCAATTTTCCCAGTACATACTTACACAAGTACTTATTAAAAAAATGTAAAGACTTGCAAAATAAAAATAAAGGCATACAAGACAAGGAATGCAGCTTTCTTAATGCAGCTCATCCAGCATCCTTTGCTATTGTACTGGAAGTAGAAATATTCTGTACAACATATCTTGCAGAAATATACTGTTATTCTAGTAAATCCATTTTCTCAAATCGCACTAACAGTAGTACTAATTTCCACTGGACAGGTTTGTGCATTGAAAGTCAACAGTGAATGACTAGTGCAGGTCTGAATGTATCCATTATTATTACATTGACAATAGTACTGCATTGTGCAGCACATATAATGCTACGCACTTCTATTTCTTGGCATCTATTTCACCAAAATAAACTAATAGCAGTAATAGTTTATGTAATACTCAGGACTGCAAAGTAAATATGAGTGCAAAACAAATGGAGAAATATAGTTGCCCAACTGCATATTTGACAGGATCCTTTGATATTACCTTGTGAACAGGACTGTTTTGTGAATTGTATGTTGTAATAAGTATGTTACAGTACCATGAGGCAGTTTTGGTCTATACCTTCTAGCAGCTGCACTGTTTCCTGCAATACATACTAAGGCACATTATGTGGCAAAACTTACAATACTTTAAAATTTTTCTCAGTATCCACATTTGCCAATAGAGTTATTTTTTTCTATGCTTATAACTATGATTCAGAAACTTAGTACAGTATGTTTTTATATAGCTGTTGAAACCAGTATTTGTTATTGCATTACATCAGAAATATTTAGCTTTCCTCTTTACTTAGACATACTTTTACTTTATGGTGAACAGTTTGAAATGTACCACTTAAAGGTGATTTGTAAAGTAACACTTCTGATTGTATTGCTCAGTAAAAATGCACATGTATTGTCAGTGACAAAAAATGGCTTTCAATCAGTTATGGAGCACAAGACCCTTTCCTCATTATTATAAATAAACACAATTGAACAGTTTGCACTATCGTGACTTAGTGCAGCTCCCAAATAAGTTGCAAATCCATGAGTGTTATCATTACAGAAAGATCTGTTTGAAGTTGTTACTGAAACTCTGTGACAGTGAAGTTGTCACTGAAATTATGTAATGCTGTCATTTACAAAGTGCAATTCTCAATTTTTCTGGTTGTACGTAATTGCTCCCACATAAATGCTAAAACAGACGTGGTATGCCAATTAGGAGGCACACTATACAACTCATCTATACTAAGATTAAAGTCATAGCTGAAAGAAAACGACTGATGTCATTATTAATAATATGCTGTAAAATAGTGAATAATTAAAATACTCAATGGGATTGAAATGGGAAACATTCAGTAAAGCAGCTGTCTTTAGTAAAACCATAAATTCAAAATCATATTAACCAACACTACTGATACATGCACTGCTTATATCCTACTCTTGCAGTCCCACTGCTATTTGCTTTTCCATATAGATATAGGGAGCGCACGTCTTACTTTAAATCAAACAGATTTTCTGCAAAATAATGGGAGCTGTGTTTGCACTAAGTAAGTTTCCATTCTGTTTTCACATTCTCAGTTATGGAACTTGAAATTGCAATTAAAACTGGCAATGAGAGATACATCCTCATACTATAGGGGAATAATGCCCTTGCTGTGCCACAGATGACCCACATTCAAGTAGCAGCATATGTGCTGGAGGGATTAGATCAGAGAGGATGGTGGTGAACACCTGATGCTGGCTTGCCTATCCAGGAAGGAAAGGGGAATGGAGGGAGGTAACCTAGGCATGCTGCAGTAGCAATGTTAAGAGTTAATCAGGTGCTGCTTGCTAAATATATACACTTGGACAGAAGGATTTACATGTGAGGAAGCATGCACATACCTCAGAAGGCAGCAGTTGCAGAGTTCACTGGCCAAAGACATCAGTCAGATTGAGCCCAGGTAAACTGGTGTAGGTACAGTGGACCCAAGGAACAAAGAGAGAAGCTGATGCCATCTGATGATCAACTGGAGAGAGGGGAAGCAAACCAAAAAGAAACTGATGAAGAGAACTGACAGCTCTAAAGATATACCACATTTTAAACTATGTACTAAGAATTTGGCAAGAAAAAATCTTAACTCTGCCCCTATTTCATCAAATAAAATTGAATTTGCACATAAAGTAACATATGCAAACAACATGTGCATAACAGATTCAGAAATTGTACAGTAGTTATATACTTCATAAGTTAGAAGTCCATGGAATACTAGAAAATGTCACGTTGAAATAAACTTATCCAACATTAGGATTGGCATATAATAAACTCTAAAGCAATGTTCTAGGTTAATAGGAACAGACAGATGTTTCTGTTCAATCAACCAGTATTATACGTGAAACAGTGCAGTCTCCTTATTATGGCAGTTCTATTTCATCTAAATTATTTATCATTTTGGAGTCTTTATTTAATTGGAAAAGAATGGAGGTGGAGATTTAAACAAGAAAGGAACCAGAGGCAGTGTATTAATGTAGGCTTACATTTTACTCTGCAACACCACAGGCAGCAGTCATAAATACAGATGTTTTTGTCACAGTATACCATTTCTTTAATAAGAAGTATTAACCTTCATAAAGAGTTTCTTTACTTTGTTAGCATCATGCAACAGTCTGTCAAAATATTAGAATTTCTAACTTTTTATAAAAATACAATTTGATAGAATGCATTACATGAAAATAAGTCTTTTCATTAAAGTTCAACAAACATTTCAGAAAAAATCAGTGCAGAACTGAAACTGGGACACAATATTTTATTGCAGAGCTTCTAAAGCTGTCAAATCTGTACTCCATTTAGAAATGCAGTCATATAAGACATATCAAAGTATTTCTAAGATTCTGTGTGCAGAAAAAAGTGAAATGTTCTTGGCATGATGCTTCCAGTTGGGAAACCTGAAATAAACCTGAAATATAATTACCTGCCAAAATTTACAGGATTAAAGGAATAGACATGACATTACAGTTGGCAGTCAGCAAATGTGACCATTACTTTGCTGGAGTATGGTTCAAAGCCTGACAAGTACTTGTGTTACTTAAGTACACATGTTATTTATAATACAGTATACAGTTTCATAATCTACCTAAAATGCATTTGTTAAATATAGATAGATAGCTAGATAGATAGACAGAAAGATAAATAAGTGTGCGTGTGTGTGTGTGTGTGTGTGTGTGTGTGTGTGTGTGTGTGTGTGTGTGTGTGTGTGCGCGCATTCATGCGTATGCGTTATGTATGTATCTATGTGTGTATATATATATATATATATATATATATATATATATATATATATATATATATATATATAAAGGGAGAGAGAGAGAGAGAGATACATCTATATCAATCTATATCTATATCTATAGCTATCTATATATATATATATATATATATATTTTTTTTTTAATATATATATATGGGTCTAAAGCTCATATACTTGAACATTATTTTTGCAAGACAAAAGTAACAAAAACTGAAATCCAAAAACTGCACAATGTTTACAAGAGCAAGTAAATACTTGCCCAGTGTGGGGAAATATGACCTTTTCCCCACTGTAGTTTGATCCTGGAGTTGGTATATATAGTTAGCGGGGTGGGGGAGTGTGGCCTCCCACCTTGGTGCATTTCAGACACTATGGTGTGTTTTGTGAGGTTTTGGGCAAGTGTTTATTTGCCCTGGGAAAAATTGCTTGGTTCAGGATTTTAGTATTCATTATTTTCATCTCACAAAAATAACATATAAGTATATATAGACATACTAATAGGTGCAACTTATTCTAGTAGGTGTATGAAAAAAAAATATCAGTTGAGGGAAAGATTCCAGTACTACAACATATACAGTCTATTACTTTTTCATAAATGCAGCAAAGTATCTGGATCCACCTATTAAGCCTATTAATTCAATCTAATCATTCTCAAATGCACTTATTTTAAACAATTTAATATATCATATGACACACCAAGAAAATTATTTTTTAAAGAAATCATATTGGCAGCATAAAATTAATTAATAAAATATAGCAAATCATGAAAATGATTTACATTTGCATTACAATTTAAACAATGGAAATCAAAAATTACATTGTCAAAAAATGTTGATTATAGACAATTCTAGCAAGTAAAGGAAAAATTGCACTGCATATGCTAACCATGTTTACAGAATGCACTGCTTCCTATTTTACATGTCTTGATGGTACTAAAGAAGTAAAATAATATTCTAGTAAAATATTATTCTTCACAGACATGTTTGCAGTATGAGCAGATCTGACATGGGTAAATCACTTTTTGTTTTTCTCTAAATTGTTTTAAATAGGAAGTAATCTCTGGGAATTTTAAGGATACCTAGATATTGTCTAAAACTTCTGTCCTTTCAGAAGCTACCTATGCAAAATTCAAAGTATGTTATCCACATGGAAACTGTCCAAGCATATCTGTGAGACAGAACATTTTACTTCTCTTAAGTGTATCAAGACATATGGGCTCAGGGAACACATTGTTTGCAGTTCTAAATTGGTGGTGTATATCTCAGTATGTACTTGCAGCACTTTCTATAGACAAAACATCATGCTGCTGGAAGAATTAATTTGCCATCCATTAACAACATGAGATTTATGGATTTGTTAGCAGTATAGAACAGTCATAAGTCAGTTCTTGTAAGACAATTGTAACATAAATTTTAGAAAATTCTAACAATATACTTGGGCAGAAAATGTACTCAGAAATGAAATGCTGTCAATATCCAATTATTGATTCACATGGCAATACACTGCCTTTGCCATTCACATAGTTTATGCCTTAATGCATATGTAATAGCATAAGTTTTGCTATATAGATTTCTATAATATATGCACCTGCTTTTCCTGAAAACCTGCTCTCTCATCCACCAGTATCCTACATGGCCTTCTAGTTTGATTAAGTTCATTCCTATAAACTATACTACTATGCAGTCCCCAGTTCACTTGACATATATTCACCAAGGCCAACTTTTCATATCTCCACTTCACACTGTTTGGAAATTCTGCCACCCCATATAGCCTGCCAAATTAGAGAAACAATATAGCACTTCATTTATCCTTTCAAATTAGCCAACCCTTCCTTCATTTCAGCTGCTGAAGCATTCTCATGAACGCTTTCAATTCTATCATGCAGTCTGTGCTCCATAATAAGATGACAGCACCATACCTCACCCTTTGCATAAACTCTGATTAACCACTCAGCTTCTTCTCTCCATCTTATCGCTCTTCTACTTCCAGCCTGATTTTTCACATACCAACTGCCCAGTCCCCCCGTCCTCCTACACTTAGTTCTCTCCACTCCAATCAATCTAAAACCCATCTTCTGTAATTACCCAATTTTTCTCTTTTGTAGTTTTACTGTTGCAGTAATGCTAGATTAATGCCAACATGTAGCATGTTTGCTACCTCGATTTTCCTCTTAATGGCACTAGTATTATCCTCTAAATTCTATGCTGCGACCTTTACCTCCTTCGCTCTCTTTGCACGTCCACTTGACCTACCAGCCACAATTGCAAAACTAGACCAAAAGGTCTTTATATGCTTCTAGTATAGCAATGCTGCCCCCAAACAACAAATGATTAGAGTCAGTGCCAGCAATTAAAATAGCATAAGCAGCCTCCTTCCAGTAGCTCCAACTCTGGCAGTCTCTCATCAGTGTTCTACCATTTATCTCTATCCTAGAATTAGTCCGTCATCCAACCAGCCACCAGTCCACCTAGTCGAGATGCTAACCTACCACTCTCCCCTTCCTAGATCCACAACAGAGAATGCACAACTAAGCAGCCTGTAAAACCATAGCCAGACTCACACACACACACACACACACACACACACACACACACACACACACACACACACACACACACACACACACACACACACACATACCGTACCTCTCAACTGTCCAGACTTTGGTCAAATGTCCAGATTTTTGTCTCTTTTTGGTTTGTTCCTCATAAAATTTGTGGTTTTCTGGATTTGTGTGTCCCTATTTTTTAGGACTTTGTTCCCCCATTATTTTTGGCTTTGTCCATATTTAGTTTCATTCTAGTATAGCAATGCTGCCCCCAAACAACAAATGATTAGAGTCAGTGCCAGCAATTAAAATAGCATAAGCAGCCTCCTTCCAGTAGCTCCAACTCTGGCAGTCTCTCATCAGTGTTCTACCATTTATCTCTATCCTAGAATTAGTCCGTCATCCAACCAGCCACCAGTCCACCTAGTCGAGATGCTAACCTACCACTCTCCCCTTCCTAGATCCACAACAGAGAATGCACAACTAAGCAGCCTGTAAAACCATAGCCAGACTCACACACACACACACACACACACACACACACACACACACACACACACACACACACACACACACACACACACACACACACACACACACATACCGTACCTCTCAACTGTCCAGACTTTGGTCAAATGTCCAGATTTTTGTCTCTTTTTGGTTTATTCCTCATAAAATTTGTGGTTTTCTGGATTTGTGTGTCCCTATTTTTTAGGACTTTGTTCCCCCATTATTTTTGGCTTTGTCCATATTTAGTTTCATTCTAGTATAGCAATGCTGCCCCCAAACAACAAATGATTAGAGTCAGTGCCAGCAATTAAAATAGCATAAGCAGCCTCCTTCCAGTAGCTCCAACTCTGGCAGTCTCTCATCAGTGTTCTACCATTTATCTCTATCCTAGAATTAGTCCGTCATCCAACCAGCCACCAGTCCACCTAGTCGAGATGCTAACCTACCACTCTCCCCTTCCTAGATCCACAACAGAGAATGCACAACTAAGCAGCCTGTAAAACCATAGCCAGACTCACACACACACACACACACACACACACACACACACACACACACACACACACACACACACACACACACACACACACACACACACATACCGTACCTCTCAACTGTCCAGACTTTGGTCAAATGTCCAGATTTTTGTCTCTTTTTGGTTTGTTCCTCATAAAATTTGTGGTTTTCTGGATGTGTGTCCCTATTTTTTAGGACTTTGTCCCCCCATTATTTTTGGCTTTGTCCATATTTTTTGTGCTAAGAGGTTGAGAGGTATGACACACACACACACACACACACACACACACACACACACACACACACACACACACACACACACACACACACACAGACACTAAATACTGCTAGCAAAACACACCCACTCTTCTGCATTTATGCTTACCAACATCCTTTCCCCAATCACCCCAGGACAACAACAGCCCATTACATTATTTTCCACATTACATGACAATTTAAAAAAAAAAACATTCCTCATACACAGAACCAAATAAAAAGAGGAGCACTCTTTCTTTCTCATAATCTGTTTGGGAATCAAGGCTAACTTTTCTATATCCAATGATTAATCGTAACCTTATCCCTCCTTACAGTCTTTCTCCTGGCATCTGTCCTCTCCTCCATGATACTTCTAGTCTGTGCAGACTGGCCCTTCATCTACCACTGACAGCTCCACGTGATGACATACAATGTCTACTAATGCACGTCATTTTTCGAGGGATCTGTCACTGGCATATATGCATCTGTCTTTGTTGTGTCCTTAATGACACACACTGCATCTGAATTTAACCCAGATTCTAGCAATTTATTTAGCTGTACATCTCCGCTATGCTTAGAGTTTTAAAAAGCAGGGAAACAAAATGTAATCCAGCCTGCTGACCCTCCACCGAGTCATTATTGTACCCTGCATCTAATATCAACAATGTGTTTTACCATTTAATAATATCAACACATTTTATTTTATTTTATCTCTTTATTTACCTGCACATTTATTTATTAATTATGCACTTAATTTGTTTGCTTACTGGGGTAGTACACCAATCACAATAGATCATATGCAGACACAAAATCATATAAAGTCATCACTGGTCTGGCATAATTTAACTTATTCTTGACAAGCCTCTCTCAAGGCAGTAAGATGTAGCATTTACACCATAGCCCAAACTTTCCTTAGGTACAAGACTATAGGACAACCCCAAAAGTAGGCATAAAAAAGCCAAACTTTCTGACCTGCCATGGTCAGACTTCTCTTTCTTGCTTGCCTAATGAGCTAGTCTATTGAATGAAAGATGCCAAGCTTAACCACCATCTGTCTTGTTGATTGCAGGAACCTATGACCACACCCCATGAGTCTTTCCCACTTGTGGGTCATAAGCAGGAGCTTCCTGCAACTATGCCAGCAAGCAATATTGTGTGAGGTTTTTTTTTTTTTTTGGGGGGGGGGGTGTAGTCGGCGACATACCATCAGTACCTTTTCTCAAGGCTATGGCATGCATATGGTTTACTTTAAAAATTATGAGTACAGGTTAGGAGAAAACAGGAATGTCAAACCACAGTTGGTTGATTCCTGTTTTCGCTGACCTGCACTATTATGAGTGTGCAGTTTAGTGAATGCCACTGTGCATTCACACATATGTCATCGGAGTTATGACTACAGATCACGTTACAGTGAGGATTGGGAAGTTACTCTTTTCCCCACTGTAGTGCAATCTCAGAATTGGAATATATTATTTGCAGTGGGTGTGGGGGGATGCAGCCCCCACAGGGATGGTGCAGGGGGCACAGCCCCCTGCAAAAACATTACATTATGTGATATGCAGTAGTGACGTGCAACACAAAATGTTGAAAGTGTGAATTCAAATGTTTCGCTATATGCACTTCGACATTCTGTCCTAATTAATATGCTGCATGTCTCACATCTGAATTAAACGTGAATGGATTTTGTTCTGTACTTCAATATTCTTATAGTAAACCCATGCATACTCATCCAATGTAAGTTAATCTCAAAGTCATAATCCTCACACATAACAACATAAGTGATTGAGAGCAGGACCTCAGTTTCAGATTTCTGCTGCTTTGTCCTGTCCTCCAACATCTGTACTTTGATTTTTCCACCTGGTAAGGGACTCTGGCAATTTTTCACCATTATGCTGTACTACAACAACTTCCTTCTGCAAAGTCCAGACATATTTTAAATTCCCAATAATTACCTCCAATTTTTCTTCCATTCACCCAGCTTTCAAAAAAAAAAGAAAGAAAAAAGAACAACACCAAGCTGCCCAATGCCATAGTGCCTAACACTGGGTCAGCTTATTTGAAGGCTATAGCACTGTTATTAACTGAAATAACTAATAAGACTGCTTCTCTGTGTCAGAAGAGCAAAATCAGGTTCAATCATCTTCATTCAGACACCCAATATAAATGTGGCCTTGCTCTGTAAAATATTCATGCTCTTTTATCTGTGAAGTAATGAGATCTTAGTTCCTGTTAGAGTTAGACACTTGGTGCTGCAAACATTTGCTTTAGGTGATTTAGTCATATGTATTTATTTATTTATTGCATTTGTTTACCACAAAAGTCCACTGGGCCTAAAAAAGCCCATTTTTAGTGGAGGCCAATAAAGAAAAGCTCTGACAAGAACATAGATTCAGAAAATATTAAACATAAATTGATACAAAAGTAGATAAAGTGTTACAGATAGTAATTACAATAATATATACAGAATATATACATAAAAGCAGGAATGTTGTTGGTTGCCATGTTGACTAATGCTGCCAAAATGGTCATAGTCATGAGTATTTGTCATTGCTGTGTCGATTGAGGACCTGGCCTACTCCAACTAATGCCAGAGACCCATGTAAATGGTGAGAGCTGGCTATGCACCCATTTTGCTCAGTATGTGCCTGGCAAAAAGCATAGCAGTCCTCGGTTAATAAGCTGCTAGCTGGCTGGTTTCCAATTGCCCAGTCTGATTTACCTGGGATAACTCTGTTTAGTGAATGCTGAATGTAAAACCAATAGAACAGGCAAGAATGAGCAAAGGATTGCTACAATGAATATATGTTCACTGACAGATTGCAGCTTGGAAGTGGATTGCATGATGGTAAGGATGAGACTGGACACCCTGTGTATCCAGGACACAAAGTAGAAGAGTAGTACATCAGTCACTTGTCTTGGGATCCAGAATATATTATGCAGTTGTTGGACAGACCAGAAATGGTGTGGGAATTTTGGTGAGACAGAGTCATCTGAAGACAATGAGAGATGTCATTAGAAATAGTAACAAACTAATGGCATTCAGACAGCAGGGTAAAGATAGGACAGTATTCATAATAAAAGCGTATGCTCCACAGTTTGGCTGTGATGGCAGACGTAAAAAGTGCATTCAGGAACCATATGTATGACCTCCTCAACAAAGCTAGACATAATGACTAAGGACTGATATTAGGGAATGTGAGTGCTCATATTAGAATAGACAGAACAGGATATTAGAACTACCAGGGTCCACATGGATGGATCAATAGAAGCAAAAAGGGAGACGTTATTTTTGATGTATGTCTGAAAAATGGGTTTGGGGTGGCTAATACATGTTTCACAAAAAGAAACATTCATAAGATGACATACATGAATGGTCAACTTCCTTCTAGTAAGAAAATGGCACTGGGGTAGAATTAGATAATTGCAAAGGCACCCCTGTAAAACTGTTGGCCTCCAGCACAAACCACTGTTGATCACAATCATATGCAAGAAGTGGTAAGATAATGCTGTAAGGTTAACATACAAGGCTGAAGACCTATCTGGAGCAAAAGAACTGGCGTTCAACTAAATTCTCATGGATCTAGCACCACATGAACAAGTGGAAATACATAGGTTCATAGGTTCATAGGTTCATACTAGGCTATCTGCCCGAGGGCATTTACAAGCCTAGCCCATAGTTTTGTGGCTTACGCCACCCCTTTAGTATGGGGAACTATACCCATTATTTTGCTGTGCCTCTGTTGAGCAGTGACACTGAGGTAATCCCTGGGGTATATCTGCGATCTCCCATCCATTGGTCAAGATTTCTCTTGAACAAGGCCAGCGAGGTGCTCTGCCTCACATATACCGGGATTTTATTCCACAGCATAGGGAGTCTTTGGGTGATGAATCTATCCCTTCAGCACGTCCTATTAATAGCCATGTCGAGGTTTAAGTCTCCCGCCCTTGTGGCTCTGACGGATCTAGATTTTTGAGGTGAAGCATATTCATCAAATTTGGGTTTGACATGGCCTTGTATGTTAGGCAAAGGTCACCTCTGAGCAAGCGTGTTTACTGAATAGAGCTGGAGTTCTTTCAGTCGGGCAGCATAGGACAGATGTTTGAGACCCTTTATCCTTTTGGTGAGGAACTTTTGTGGCCTCTCCAGCTGCTGCAAGTGTCGGGTCAGATACATTCCGAATGGGGCATTGTACTCAATCATTGGTCTGATGAGTGATGAGTATAGGGAGACTATGACCTCCCTTGATCTAGATGAGAATCCCTTCATGATAAGGTGGGCAATGTAGAAGGTCTTCCTAACTACTTTAGCTACATGGGTGTCGAATGACAGACTACTATCAACCTGGGTCCCCAGGTCCCTGATAACTTCTTCTGTGCTCAGTGGATTGCCACCTATTTGGTAGCTAGGGGTAACCTTGTTTTTCCCGAAGGGTATGACTATGCATTTTTGGCATTTAACTTTAGGCCATGGCTCTGGCACCAGTTATCCGTTTCTGTGAGACCCTTCTGAAGGATATCTGTGTCAGATGTGTTTTCTACTATGGCCCAGTTTGCAGTCATCTGCAAACTTTGTCAGCCATAACCCTCCTGTGTTTGCTTGTACTTCGGAAAAGTAGATGCCAAACAAGAGTGGGCCCAGGACTGAGCCCTGTGGTACACCACTTGTGACAGGCTTTGAGTCTGACATGGCGCCAGCAACTCTGACCCTGTGGGTTCTGTCACTCAGCCAGTTTGCAACCCATCTTGTGATGTATGGGTTAACATTTAAGCTGATGAGTTTTTCAATGATACCCG
Source organism: Protopterus annectens (assembly GCF_019279795.1). NCBI lineage: Eukaryota > Metazoa > Chordata > Ceratodontiformes > Protopteridae > Protopterus > Protopterus annectens. The sequence goes on along the minus strand of NC_056732.1, from coordinate 1,161,739,176 downwards.
AGTGGGGTATTGTATCGAAGGCCTTCGCCAGATCGAGGTAGGCTGTATGGACTGCCTTTCCTCATCAATGGCTTTGGTGACTGTTTCGAAAAAGTCAACCAAGTTTAGAAGGCATGATCTGCCTTTGACAAAGCCAAACTGGGATGGATCCAAAGTCTGCAAATTCCCTATGTCTTTATTTATGAGGTCCATTATGATCCTCTCCATGGCTTTGCAGATAAGGCTTGTCAAGCTAATGGGCCGGTAATTTCCAGGGTCGGTGGAGGCACCGCCTTTGTGAAGTGGGACCACAGCTGCAGTGCGCCACTCCCTGGGTACGTATCCAGAGGTAAGACTATGATTAAACAGCTGTCCTAGCTGTGGGTTTAATTCCTCGTTGAGTTCGTGGAGCACACAGCCGGGGACACCATCAGGTCCCATGGATGCTGTGTTTTTTTGCTTTGGAGAGAGCAGTTCTCACTTGGGCGTTGGAGATGTTTGGGGGGCGGCAATCGCTTGGTATAGATATCTCTCCTTTTGGGGAGGGAGTTTGCACTGAACCTGTCAGCCAGTATGTTGGCAATGTCTGTAGGATCAGTAATCTTCACATCATTTTGAACTAGTTCTGAGCATATCTGGGAGTTTCCTCCCAGGTTTCTAACATAGCTAAAGAAGGCCTTATGATTGTCTTTTGAGTCTTTAGCTATTTTTCTCTCAAAATTTGCTTTGGATGATTTTATGAGAGCTCTTAGTTTTTACTTATAGTGATCAAGGGTGTCTTACCTTTTAAGGATTTTGCTCTATCTTGTAGTAGCTTCCTCCTTTTGTTGTAGAGTTTGTTTATGGCTGGGGTCCACCAGACTGGACGCTTGCCTTTGGTACAAAGAGTCTTTGTTTTGCTTGGGATTGCCTTATCCATGCAGTCCTGCAGGTGCTGGTAGAAGGCATTTGTAAGTGATTCAGCGGCTTGAGTACTGTTTTCCACCGGCTCGGGGGCCTTAAAGGAGACCACACTAGTCTTTAGAAGTGTGAAGTCGGCTTTCGAGAAGTTCTTTACTGTGGTCTTTTTTATTTCAGGTGGAGGTGGGATGAGGACCTCCAGCGAGATTAGTTTGTGATCTGATCTCACCAGTGAGGGGTATACTTGCGGTGTTGAACATTGTGCTCCCATGTTCATGATGATGAGATCAAGTATGTTTTCTCCTCTTGTGGGGATGGTGACTAGTTGTTCCATGGCACTTGAGTTTATGAATTCCAGGAACTTTTGGGCTAGGGTGTTTGGGCTTGAGTAGTGTTCCCAGTCTATATTAGGGTAATTGAAGTCACCTAGTATGATGGTGTTTGGTGATACATTTATCACCTCTAGTGTTTTCAGGAAGGCCATGTGAGGTTCCTGAGTTTGTGAGGGTGGCCTGTAACATGCTACAATTTGCAGAGCAGTCTTGCCTATGGTTAATTGCACCTGGATGGTCTCCGATGCATCGTGCGTTGCCACCAGTCTTGAGGTGTGGGTGTCTTTGATGAATATGGATACCCCCCCCTCCTTTCTTGGTATTGTCCGGATTTTGGGGCAGGAACGCATGATAAGAGGTAAAACCTGATAGTGCTGGTGTGCTCTCAGGAGCCTTGAACCAGGTTTCTGTCACTGAACAGACATCGATGTTCTCCATACTGAGAAGGGCCTCGAGTGCGTGCATTTTGAGATTTAGACTTCTGGCATTGAGCAGCATTACCCTTAGTTTTTTACCTTTTTTGTGTTCTAGGGTGGTAGGTTTAGAATTTGAGCCTTGCCTAAAAAAGGCACTATGGGGGTGGCAAGAGCCTTTGCCAATATCCAGAATCCCAGGGGTGACAGGTGCAAGCCGTCCCCTGCGAAGCAGCGTGGCTTGTCCAGCATGTCATCCCAGGCAGACAGACATTGGATCCCCTTTGAATGACACCAGAGTTTAAGCCAATTGTTAAAGCTGATCATCTTATCTCTGTATTGTGGCATCATTCTTGGTGAAGGTAGGATACTGCTCAAGGTCAGGGTCATACCTGCCTGGGCTACATAATCAGAGAGCTCCTCAATGTCTCTTTTCATGTAGTCCAAGGAGGTACGTCTCAGGTCGTTTACACCAGCGTGGACAATGACTGAGTCGTATTTGTACCTGCTGCTGAGAGACATGGAGTAAAAAAAAATGACATCTCAAAATAGGATATGGGAAGACTATACAACAGATATGTTTTTGAGACAGTTGCTGAAATAATATAAGGAATTCTTATGGTGGAATGCAGAAAATCAGGAAGTTATCAGAAGAATGAAAGACTGCAGGAAGAAATGGAAGAGGGTAAAAATGGACTAAGCTAAGAAGGTATACTGTTTTTGCTAACAAAGAGGCTAAGAAAGCAGTTGCAATGAGAAGGAACAAAGTATTTGAGCAATTTTACTGGCTTCTGGAATGTAACTCAGTAGATGCTACAAAAAAAATGAATGAGATTGCAAGGCAAAAACACAAAGCTAAAGAAGATAATCCTCAAGTGCCGTTCTTAATTGATGCCAGCAACAATATGTAACTTCTGAATGAAGAAAAACACTCAGAGGCTGCAATGCTCCATGCACAGCCTACAGAGAAAGAGAAAGAAGAACCCACTGCAGAAGAAGTAAGAACAGCACTAAGGAGAAGGAAGTCAGGAAAAGCAGTTGGTTTTCATGAAGTCATGGCAAATATAAACAAGAAGATAGTGGCGATAGAGAAGAAATTGCTATTATGTGTACTCTTCTCAGTATGGATAGAAGGACATCCCTGATGACTGGGGAATAAGCATTCTAGCGCCAATGTACAAGAACAAAAGGGACATTCACAAATACTGGCAATGCAACGTCTCAAAATTCCTGTCACATAGCAGGAAAGTACTGCACAGAATGATTGACAAATGAATATGCAGATTAGTAAAATGTAAGACAGGAGGTGAACAATTCTGATCAGGATGCAGTACAACTGTTTAAATGTTTGCAATAAGACAAACAGCAGAGAAAAAGCTGGAGATGAGGAAAGAGTCCAACCAGGTATTCTTAAACTTGGAAAAAGCATATTACAAGGTCCCTCGAAAGCTGATTTGGACAGTCCTGTACTGGTATAAAGTCCTAGAAAGATTAGTAGAATTATTGCGGGCTATGTATAAGGACCCAACAACACAAGTAAAAGAGAGTTCAAACTCATGAAAGGGTTCCTAGTGACAGTGGGTATGTATCATGGTTCTTCTCTGAGTTTACTGCAGTTCATGCAGGTGATCAACTACATTAGCAAGCAAGTTAGAGGGGGCACATCATCAAACCTGCTGTATGCAAACAACATGGAATTATAAGCAAACTCCTGAGTAGGAACATCAGCGAATCATATGGAATTTGAATACAAAACTGAAGGCACATGCTGAAGCTGAATACCAACAATACAATTGTCATGGGAGCAAATGGGAGAAATCAGAAGATGACAAAAATTTAAAAAGATGGGAAATAGTGGAACAGGTTAACAGCTTCAAGTATCCAGGAGGAATGAGAAGAATGATCATCTGAATGAGGAGGTCAAATCTAAACTCAGAGATTCTGCAACCAATTATCACAAAGGGTCTGGGGTGGTGCATTTCAAAAGACTCAAAAAAAGCTGAAAGTAATGTGTACAATAGTGCAGTCAGTGTTTCTGTATGGCAGAGAATCCTGGTCAATAAAGTCGACAAAGTCCGATGTGCAAATAAAGTGCATAAGATGGGTGGTAACATGCAGACTGTGGGACATGCAAAGAAATGAAGAAAATGAGGACATAAGAGCAGAAACAAAAGTGGCCCTAATTGCAGAGGTGGACAAGAAGAACAGGATACAGTGGTTCGTTCAAATGTACAGAAAAGCAGAATATAATCTGATGAAGAAGATTTGGAAGAGACAGGATGAAAGCAAAAGGGAAGGAGGATGTCCAGTTAAGAGATGGATGAATTGCATGAGAGAAGATCTGTGACAGTAAAGCATGACTGCCAAAGACAGTAGAATGATACTGAATCAAGAGAAGGGATGACACTTGATTCAGCACCCTGATCCCATGTAGAAAAATGAGGAAAAGGAGGTTCATTATGATGAAAATGTAAGAAGTACTTAGCAAATATATACCCGGATTTACTATTCCTCCGTGCAGGACTAGATTAGTCCTGCACAGAGGCTGCTGTTTAGGAGCAGGATGGCAGCGCGCCATGCATAGTAATGAGGCGCGCTGCCTCAGCTCCTAATCTTACACGGAACATGTAAGAGTGCAAGAGTGCAGAGGGCATGTCTGAGAGCAGAGGTCTCAGAGTATACATGCCCCCGCAATGAAGAACAGCAGAAAGAGGTAAAAAATGAACGAGACCGCTCATAGGAGTCCGCATATCCCCACCAACATTCCCCCTGATGTACAACAGCAAGTAATCACCAATAAAATGAACAAACCCTTTATTTTTTTTATTTTAAAATCCAATTAAAGCTAACTGTAGGTGAACAGGTGTGCCCATCGACTAGCTATGGTTAATGCAGCTTAAATGGCTGAAGAGGATAACAAGGAAGATATATGCAAAGGAAGCAGCATAGCAATAGTGTAGTGAGCAGAGCATTAGCCTTACGAGCAAGCATTCCTGGTTCAAGTCCCACTGCAGCACATTCCATTTTCCATGGCAAAGCACGTTATGAGTAATATTTATGCTGCATAACCCACTAAATAACATATATTTATGAACTGGAGTACTGCAGTAAATGCACGTGAGGTGTCAGTGTCATAATGAATAAAGCACGAGTAAGCAGGTTTAAGCACCAATAAGCAGTAGTAAGCATATTTAAGCACTAGTAAGCAAGTTTAAATCCATCTGTGCAGGGGTAAGCAATGCACCACAGGTTAAGCAATTTTCAAGCTAACTCTCTATAAGCATATATAACCAGAGGTTAGCATTGCTTACCCTCATGCAAACCCGTGCAAACCTGCTTACAACTGCTCAAAAGTGCCTTAATCACTCTGTATCCAATGGTCCTTGTTCTACCCAGCAACAAAATAAACAGCCATGCAGGTCTCGAACTCAGGACCCTATACACCATAATTACAGTAGTTAACCACCAAGCCATCACAGAAATACAGAAAACGTAGGTATTAGCAAACAAGTCTTCACCATAGTAAAACCAAACTGAACCTGTGAAAGGAATCAGTATACAGACATATGTGCCTTAACCCACTACATAACATAAATATGGGAACCAGAGTACAGCAGTAAGTCCAGAAGTCAGATGTAATTGTAATAGCATGTTGAAGTCCCCAATAAAACAAAAGGACCCCATACAGTGTACATGCACATGAATCATTGATATCAGGCATACATATAAGATGTAATGAATAATAACTCAATGCCAAAAAGGAATTGTAATGCAAAGTCTATTGTAAGCAATGCTAAGCATTGCACAGGCCAGCTTAGGAGGTGTAAGCAATGTGTAGGCCAGCTAACCCAATGTGCCCAGTGTTATACCCCTTTAAACAAAACCAACCCTAGGTAAGCAGGTTTGCCCATAGCCTAGCCTTTTCAAAACCAGCCAATCATGGAAGAGTGCAGGAAATCGGCCCTACTTAAACCCAAGAGGTGGGAATACATCTCATAACTGGTTGTAGCTTCCCCTTGTAGACACAATGGCAGTAAGGGGAGAAGGTGTGCACTTTCGGGCACAGCGCTGGTGCATCCAGGAGTCCAAAGTCATGGCAGGACTCATTGTCAAAGACCATGATCAGATACTGCTGCAAGGCCTGTACCAGGGCTCCAAATATAAGTTGAAGGCCTGGGACCATCTCGCCCGTGACCTCTCCAGTGCCAATGGCATACCCCGACCTGGTGAGTAGGTCAGGCATCACTATGCCAACCTGAAGCGGCATAAGGGGGACCTCTTGGAGGAGTCGATCCAAGAGGCTAGAGTGGCAGGGAATGTTCCAGTTGTGTGTAAGTATCACCCCTCTATGTGTATAATAATTGCCAGCTCAGGTATATCATGGATGGGTATGGCTAAATATTCCTCTTATGTCCCTCACAGCTGCAATGGAATGGGCCATGAACCAGGAGGCCCACATCAGTCACCTGCCGAGGTTGCGATACAAGGCAGGTCAGTAATACTCATGCATTTACTGTCATAGTAAATAAAACTAAAAGAAGTAGTAAGTTAATTGCCTGTATAAAACCTGTATTGTTCAAGGCAAGTACTGCATACACTAGAGAATATGGCAGGAAGAGTCTCGTATCATTTGTATGTCAATAAAAGTGTAATAGCCTGACAATAAAGGTCTAACTGCTGGACTGCATGTGTAAACTCTGGTATCATATGGTAATGTAGATTCGCAAACAAGTAATAGTACTGTTGTATTAAGCACTGTTACCCACACCGTGCACCATAAATTGAATGTCTAGGAATGCCTGTATATGACAGGTGTAATCCCCAGAGACCATGTAGTACAACTGAGAGACTCATAGATAGGAAACAAGGAAAATGCAAACAACAAAACCTGAATAGCACATGCAACTGATATGTGAACTGTTGTTTTTTAGCACACACAGCCATGGTTCGAAACCTGCCAGTGGTAGTACTCTGCATACAGAATCATACCACACAACTGTACAGATATGTCCAGAATGTCCATTAAAGTGGCCCACATCTGTTGCCTATCAACCTGTCCCCCTGGGAAATCAATGGTATGATCCCAGATGTATAGGCAGCAAACAGGAAATACAACTGATTGGCACACATCTATGAGAACAAAGTTGGCACACTAGCAACTCCCCAAGACCTTATGAGACTAAGAAGACATGTCTGTCCCATTTACACCCCAACTTGTCAAGCTGTGGTCAGAGTATGTACAGTAACAGAGTGAGATGTATGTGCATAATAGTAATGTGGAATCTGGTACTGTGTGTGTGAACATTCAGGTAGCGCTAATAAACATTTCTCCTACAGGTCTGTCAGATATCAACACTGTGCCCAGAAATACAAGAATGCTACCCAGTACTGGTACTGTTTACATTGATATTGTATGGCAGTGCGACTGATGCAGTTGCTCTGAATAATGCGGTATCACACATCACTGTCACCCACACTGTCCTGCAACATATAACTGTCTAGGAAGTCTGTATAACAGTGTTGTAATACAAGGTCAAAATGCAAAAACACAGGGGATTAATAAGACAGAAAGCAGATAGGAGATATATAGCAATATCTATATTGTAGACACAACTATGATGGATGGTGTTTAAGTTGTAGCAGACACAGCTATGGTCTAAATACTGGGAGGGGATGTAGGCTGCATTCAGAATCATACCCCATAACTGTACAGAAGAGGCCAGAATGTCCAGTATATGTGCCCATATCTGCTGCCTGACCCCCCTGTCCCCCTGGTAAGTCTGTGGGATAATCCCAGATGTTTAGCCAGCAAACAGGGAATACAATTGATTGTCAAATACCTATGAGAACAAGCCTGTCACTGCAGCAACCCCCTGAAACTGTTAGGAGAGTTATATTTCATGTATGTCCTATCTATACTCCCATGTTGTCAAGCTGTCATAAGAGTGTGTACATTAACAGAGTGAGATGTATGTGTATAATATTAATGTGTAATCTGGAAGTTTGTGTGGCAACAGTCAGTTAGTGCTAACAAACATTGTTCCCACAGGTACATCGGATATGAACACTGTGCTGAGAAATACAGACCATTATAACCTATACCGGTACTGTTCACTCTGGTATTGTAGGGAATTGTGAGTGTTGCAGTTTCTCTGAGTAATAAAGTATCACTGATCACTGTCACACACACTGTGCTACATAACAGAACTGTGTAGGAAAGCATGTATATGTGTGTGTCAGGTCACTAAAGGTGGAAGAGGGCAATATTCTAGATATGTCCTGGCACACCAGCATATGGTCAACACATGGCCAAGGTCTGTGCAGAAAGAGTTGGATAGCTATGTGCACAACATCCACCCAAAATCTGGGAGTATGAGTAGAAAAAGTTAGTTAGTGTTAACAAGCATTCCCTTCACAGGTATACCAGGTAAGAGGTGTATACTGCAGGTAAAACCGGGTCATGTGTAACGATGATGACAGCCATATCACTGTCCAAACTAAGGCTATAGGATAGTGTAGTAAGACTTGTAAGGTACAGATAGCAGCACTGATGTGGATTATAGGAATATACTAGTTGTTAATTGACATCTTTCTCCGCCCCCACCATATCTCCAACAATAATCAACATACCCACCCCAACTGGTATGTAATGACACCTATGTTCTGATAATGTCCAATTATTTGATAAATATTTGAATGCTTCCCATGCATGTGCTATATTGAATTATTCCAACATTGGTGGCATGGTGCAATCAATGTACCTGCATGCTGTTCTTATTACCACTGTGGTCCCATATATGCATGTGTTCTGTTTGCTATGCAACTGTTCCGTATCTGGTGTCTGGGTTAATGGGAATATCTTTGCATGCTGTTATACCTAACCCTGGAATGTGCTGACAATTACTAACCCACATATGATGATGACATCTAAATACTATGGCACGCTTGGGAAGGCCAATTCCAGCAGACCCACCTGTTCCACCTCAGCTGGCCGTGGCACCGGGCACCAGCATGTCTGCGGCCCAACCGGGACCTCCCTGTCTGTTGGTCCTACACCACCTTCGGGTAGAACTGCCTCAGGGGATGGGGTTCACCACCCCTGGGAGTGGGTGCAGACAGGCATCTGTCACCCGTCGCCAGGTCGGGGCCGTGGTGCATAGAGAGATCAACCAGCAGTTTGGTGATCTGCTATGCCAGCTCAAGGGCCACATGTCACAACTAGAGTGTCAGCCTGGCTCTGCGATGCAGCCCCAGCACAGCCACCTTTGGGGCTGTGAAAGTGCAGTGGTGACTGCCCATGGGTGGGGACCTCAGTCCCATTGTTTCAACTAGAGGTCTCATGGGCTTCTGATTTCCCAACACCCTTCCCCATCAAGGTGGTTACCCCCACATGTGTCAAATACCACCCATGTATGCATCTTGTTTGTCTTGTCTGTTAACCTACCCAACCTACCTCCCCAACTATATCTACTACCCCTCCCCAACATCCCACTCTCACCTGAAAAAAAAGGGCAATCTGTTCCCACAAAAAAATCTCACCCCATACATAGCTGTCCATTTTGCACACTTTTCCACTAGACACATGGAATCTGGTCTAATTGGCATCACAACTTATTATTGCTGTCCTCACCCCTTCCATGGGGTGTGAGTGTCCAAATCTACCTCCAAATTCAGTGTATTTCCACAGCTGTTGCTGTAGAAGAAATGGGCAGCTATGGACCTTCCCTATACCCTTCCTGCACATCCCTGGCTAGTTTCCCTACTGTCTTTCCCTCTTTTTGCCCCTTTTTTCACCACTTTCCTATCAACCCCTTTTTCGTTTCTTTTAAAGAAATTAGAGTGGGAGTAAGCGGGAGTAGGAACTTTTAAGCAGCAGTAAGTGGGTTTAAGCCTGTTTGCATGGGAGTAAGCAATGCTTACACTAGTTCAGCAAATTAGAAGCTGAGTATAAGAAACTGTAACCGGAAGTTAGCAGTGCTTACCTTTACGCAAACATGCACAAACCCACTTACAATTGCTTAAAACTGCCTTAACCACTCTGTATCTGACAGCCCTTGTTATGCCCAGCAACAAAATGAAATTCTCTTGCAGGTCTTAAACCCAGGACCCTGTACACTAAAGTCACAACACTTACCCACTACACCATGACCACTATGAAGACAGCTGTTGTTTTACCAGTATAGCTGTCAATACACATATTGAGTAGTACTGAAAAATTGCCTTTACTTCCTAAATTGTGTAGTCCTTGTTATTAATATGACTGTTGCATCACGTAGGTTGCTTTATCATAATGTACACATAGCAGATACATACGGTGAGATACATCTGGGAGGGTATATACAACCATGAGGTTTACACATGACAGGAATATGGTTATATACATATAATAGGTCTATATATGTTTACATGTAAATACACATGTATACTCATACATATGTCTGTATACACATCTGTATAGTACAACATAATTATGGTCATGTGTACATATATATATATATATATATATATATATATATATATATGTACACATACATCTATTTATACATACATACATATATATATATATATATATATATATATATGTGTGTGTGTATATATATAAATATATGTATATATAGCTATATATGTATGCACATCCTATGTGTACAGTTATGCCTAGTTATGTTGGTATATATGTAGATATGTACAACTATATGTGCATACATATCTATTCTGATATACCTACCACTGTCAATATATATGTAGATATCCATAAATATATGTGCATATGTATCTCTATCTGTATATGTGTAGATATCTATTGCTCTGTATATGTATATATCTGAGTGTTTATATGTGTGTGTGTGTGTGTGTATATATATATATATATATATATATATATATATATGTGTGCACATATACATATCTGTGTATGTTGATATGTATATGTGTATATATCTATATAGATATATGGATAATTAGATATACATATATGTTCACCATATGTCCTGAACATGGAGTGGAGCCCTACCTCAGCCCCAATAGTCCCAACTTCGTAGTGCAAGAGGATGCCAGGTATGTAACCCAGGTATATTTGTAGACTATTGCTACTGTAATAGGGATTGTCTTCATAGACATTGTGTGTGTGGGAGGTCACACCTGCTTTTAACATATGCACCATTGGTTACTGACCGACATCTAAGGACATCATAGTACAGTACCACTGCTAGCACAGTAAATGCTCCTGTGGACTACAGTAGAGATATGGCCAATATATGTGGACAGTCTGACACACTCTGGACAGTCCAGAGGTATACACAGAACCCCTTAGTGCAAGACATGTTGACCAAACCTGACAATGTGGATGTTAACAGCCATGTAGATGGGTATAACACATAACTACTGGTATATATTTGCCACCATAGCTGATGCATTCACACACCCATGTCTGTCCTGACACATAATAACAGCTGGTACAGAAGTGCCATGGCCACATACTACCCACTAGTTATTGACGTACATATGTACAGCATCCCACTGCTTTGTCTGACATACGTGACTGTTATGGTGGCCCGGCAGCAGTACATCTGGCAAGTATCTGGACATGACATCTCACTGGGTAAGTACACTAAGCTGCTAGGCATGTAGCAAAGCACAGTGCAGGCTACAGGCAGACTGGCTCAACATTGGCCTACATTTCCTATGGGAGAATACACATGTACCTGCATATATAGCAGGCTCTACAGGCATGTCACAGCACAGAGTAACAGACACCTGTGTGAAAGTGCATAACCACAACCAATGTGAATACAGCCACAGCCACATATGGTAAGCTAGCGTAATATTACAGTATATGGACTATCTGTTTAACACCATTCTCATATGTGCCACTCACACACTACCCCTACATATACTGGGCCACTACACAATGTGGTCTGATGGCTGTCTGTGGTATGGGACATGTGTGTTTTTGGCCCTACAAACATGTAAGCTGATAGGGTACCATAAAGTGGAACAGCATGTAACATCAGATAGAACAGGATCAAGAGCAATGACATCTCCCACAGTCTGTACATAGGCCAAGGTACATATTAGCAGTACACACACTGTCGACAATCACCATAAGTACACATACCTCAGTACTGTACACACAACCAAAGAATGTCCAGGTTATGTCATCAAATATAACCCCTACTATACATAACAGGTGTAGCAGTCTGATATCTCACTGGCATGTTATCAGATATGACGTCAATAAATATGGTGTACAGCAAATATGCACCTCTTACTGCATTATATATGTATGAAGGTTGACAGAGCTAAGGCTGAAGGAACAAACACAGGGCCAATATTGACACGTTGCTGTGATAACCTCTTACATTTACTGTTGTAACAGGGTTTGTTGCAACATATGTCCTATGAGGGATATGAAGTCAGTAACTCTCATGGCTGTCACCATCTACAGACTGCAATCCTCACACTACCTTCTGCAGTTCACAGATAGGTGTTCTGTGGGTAACACAAGAAACAAAAGGCACCACACACTGCCCAGTCTGCAGATGACCCTACAGATGGGGGTTTCCTCATAAACATACCAATGACATGACAGGTATTAAAACATTTATGACATCCATATCCACACACACCCTGTTAAACCAACATTACTCCAATCGGAGTATAGCAGCACTTACAGTCTGTAGTCAAGTCATGCACATCCCCCTCCTGTGTGTTGGCCTGTTTCCACAGTGTATGTTGTTAGAGGTAAATCCCCAATCCATCTGTGATGCTGTTTGCCAAACAACAGATCTAGTTCCTGCTCACAGTGCATGAAAAGGCCCAACACCAGTATGATGTTCCTAGATATTGGAGTGTGTTTCCATGCAATTGGCTATGAGAATGTTACCACAGCTGTTCCACATGCAAACAGCTAGAGGAGGGCTGGAATTCATGCAGAGGCCATCAGCTGATCATGAGCATTACTTACAATACACATGCTGCTGCCTAAGCAAAGCAGGTGTAATTCTCCACATCCACCAGAGAGGGCATGAGAGAGGCAAACAGAGGCAAAGTAAAGTCAGGGAGGGGTGGGAGAGTAAAACTTAAACATGTTTGTGTCACATACCTATCAGCACAGGGTATCAAACCCCTGACGACTATGTAGTGCTATCACATTTCTATGGAGTTATCGGATGCGCCACATAGGTTACATGTTGAGAGCTCTCAAAACATATATATGATGGTGAGTGGCATCTGCAACAGGTATATGGTAGCTATACAGTAGGTGTAGTACATGAGCCTGTCCACATGAACACGTGCTAGTATCAACACAGCCACACTCTCACAGAGATGCACACACATTGACACACATGGCAGGGCCAGGAATACAACTAATCACTAGTGAGATTGCCACAACACATTACTGTGCAGGTATCACATGCACCACAGGGGTCATACAGAGGTTATATGGGCAAAAGGTATGTGGAAGTGTCTGACATTGGACAGCATGCTTCAGTATGCCAATGGGGGTTGTAGTGACTGTGAATGTGATCATAAAACATACACACACACACATACAGGGTGCCAGTACTGACATGCATGGGTGTATTGCTTCATGGGTGTGTAGTGGTCAACTGTGCCAGACAGCTATACAAGGCTAAGGGATGGGTATACCTTGGCATCTGCCCACATGACAATGGTCTGCATTGTGGCTCAGTGGTGCAGTTTCTGGATTTGCCCACACAGGTGGGTATTGTATTCACCATCCAGTCACCTGGGTGACTATTGTGTGTGGCCAGTGCTGTGCATTGCTTGCCATGTATGTGTTCCTTAATCCATGACATGGTCAGTGTCTGGGATGTGCACACCTCCAACATGCATGTACAGCGACATGTGGAACTGTACCTGGGGTGGCTGGCCCATGTTGTGTATACAGATTATCATCAGATGTGCCAGTCGTGGCCTCATGTGGTGGAAACTGGTAATGGACAGCAGGTTACCCTGCACCTACATTGATAGCACGATACCAGCATTCCTTGGTGTCAGTGGCATCTGCCCATACAGGGCATGTTTTCAGGCATGGAATGTCCTTTGTGGGTCACATTTGATGGCACCACAGGTGTTGCAGGTGTCCAGTGGGGAATATGGGGAAGGTACACTGTTGTTCATGTACGTACCTATTGGACAGATGGACAGTGTACTATGCCCTCTGTAGCCCACTGCTATCACACCATAGTTACTATCAGTGGGCAACATGCAGGGTACTACCAACATAGCAGCTGTTGCCTAGGCAAGTGTGTGTGTATGAGACATGGCTTGAGAGTGTTCACTGGGTAATACTATGATTGCTAACTTTGTTTGCCTGGCCTTGATGTCACATATATGGGTTTGGATTTGCACCCCAGCCTTTCAGCTATTTCACATCTGTTATCCCTGTATGGTGGACATTGTTATACATACTATGGCCACCATATAAGAAATTTGCAAAACCTGCTCTATATTCAGCCCAGTTGTTACACACTCACACCCACCTCCACAAAGGATAAGAGTTACAAAAACAGACACATACACACACCTGTCATGTCTGGCATTAGAACTCCTACCTAACATGTTTATTACACTACAGCACTATGCAGTTATAGGATGCGCCATGGACATTGCTGGAGTCCTCCTTCCTCAAAGGTGTATTTCACATTGGATGACATCAGCAGGATTGCCAAAGTAGGGCATTTGAATTTTAGTGAGTGTGGCTAGGCTAAAATGCATTGCTCCCTATACAGGCATTGAAACACACACAACACATCCACAACCGACATGCGTGGGAATAGAACCCCTACCAGAGTTTTATATCACACTACAGCATGAAGCTCTTATAGGACACACCATGGGGATTATTGGAGTACTCCTTCCGCAAAGGTGTATTTCACAATGAATGACATGAACAGGATTGCCAAAGTAGGGCATTTGAATTGTGGTGAGTGTGGCTAGGCTAAAATGCATTGCTCCCTACACTGACATTGAAACACACACACACACACACGCACACTTGCCATGTCTGGGATTAGGACTCCTACCTAAGTAGTTAATTTCACTACAGCAGTACACAGTTATAGGATGTGCCACAGAGATTACTGGACTACACTTTTCTAAAAGGTGTATTTCACAGTGTATGACATCAGCAGCCTTGACAAAGTAGGGCATTTGAATTGTTGTGAGTGCGACTAGCCTAAAAAGCATTGCTCTCTACACAGACAGTCACACACACACACACACACACACACACACACACACACACACACACACACACACACACACACACACACACACACACACACACACACACACACACACAAAATTGCCATGTCTGGGATTAGTACTCCTACCTAACTAGTTTATTACACTACAGCAGTACGCAGGTATAGGACACACCATAGAGATTACTGGGCTACAGCTTTCCAAAAGGTGTATTTCACAGTGTATGGCATCAGCAGCCTTGAAAAAGTAGGGCATTTGAATTGTAGTGATTGTGACTAGCCTAATAAGCATTGCTCTCTACACAGACAGAGATGCACACACACTTCCTATGTCTGGGATTAGAACTCCTACCTAAGTAGTTTATCACATTACATCAGTACGTAGTTATAGGAAGTGCCACAGAGATTACTGGCTTACACCTTTCACAAGGGTGTATTTTAAAGTGGGTGACCTCAGCAGGCTTATCATAGTATGGCTATGGGGAGGGCAGTGTGTGTGCATGGGCCATAACCCATTCATCTAGATGTTGACACACCACATCCGGGCATGTGCAGGGTTTTATTCCACAGGTACATGTATACAACTGCTAGATGACTACTTCCTTGTACAGTCATGTTGCACAGCTAGCACTTGCACCACATAGTCCATCATGCTGACAGATACCAGTGTCTAAGGTCTACAGTGAGTGACATCCAAACCTCATGTGGGTGTAACCATCTGGCTGTGTGCTGGGTGAAACAGGCCTCATAATGGATGGCCTCTTGTGACAGTCACTCTCTTTCACACATCTGTGTATGTCTACTTTTGGCCTATTATAGTCATTTGTCCTTGGATATATGCCTGTATTTCTATCCAGTGTGTGTGCAGCATGAGTGGTGCATACTGAGGAGTGTCTGCACTAACATCTGCGACTGCCAGATATGTCTGGTCCACTGTTGTTTACAGACATGGCCTTCATTTGTTTAAGTGTGCGAGCATGCCCAATATGACCTTTCGGTATGTTGTTGGCTGACATTGCCTTCATTTCTCTAAGTGTGTGAGCATTCCCAGTATGCCCTTCTGTATTGAATGTGTGGATCAATTCCAGATAGTTTGTACTGCAGTGCAGACATTTGTGTTGTACACCTACAGGTAGCATACTGCTTCGGCAGGGTATCCGTCAATCATTTGGAAATATGGGGACAAACCATGCAGGGGATATTGTTTACTGTAGGTGATTGTGTCTGTGCTGCTTCAGCTGCATGATACTGCTGTCAGCAGATATATTCAGACATGTGTACTTTTATACACAGTGATGTTTGTTGTCCTCATGTACTGTCAGATGAACATTCTTGCTCCCAGTGATGACTTGGGGGACAAGGCTGACTACAGCTGTGTCCGGTATTGTGGGCAGACACATATGTATTCATGGTAAGTTATGCCATTCTGGACGGGGAGCTGCAGACACTTGGTGCTGGGTTTGTGTATCCAGTTCAGCACCTTGGTACAGTGCTGGCAGAGGATCCCATATTTGTCCGCCCATCAACATGGCAGTATGGCCATATCTTGCTGTGGCAATGCCTCACAGCTGTACAGATTTGCACGTTAGCCAGAGGCAGAGGCCATGGCTCAGAACATTTACCCTGTTGTGGTGTACGGGCTTGTGTGTAGCCACCCATTTATGTGTTTGCAGACAGGGATAGTGTGCACACAGCTTGGTGTCAGACCCTGCACATTCCATGATGCCCATGCTCCCACACCCCTCTGTTATTCTAACCTTTTCCATACATTATGCATACATTCTCTGATATTTTCCCTTAGGGTAACACCACATCACAGGTGTGTGTTAGTTTTGGTCCACAGTTCATGCAGTGGGACATGGTGGACATGTTACTGTGGTTTGTTCACATGGCCTTGCATATGGCTTACATGGAGTGTGTTATGTTGTTATTTGGGTGTCCTTGACATAACATGCATTGGCAGTACATGTGAGACATGGGCCTTTGGCAGGCGACTGTGGAGCATTAGCTGTTGATGCAGGCCAGATGTGGCAGGCTGTTGCATTCTGTCAGTCCTACAGTCCCAGAACACCATACAGTATATTGCCCTGGGGTGACTCGGTAGATGTGATAGTTGTTCATGCCAATACCTTCTATCAGTCTTGATCAGGTGGTGTGGATGATAGCAGGGTGCTACTTTCAGCTAGGGACACACCTGCATGGGACATCTGCACTGAATGCTGCAGTCTTCTGCTACTGCCATATACAAGTTGGGTCATAATGTACCCATTCCCCACAGCAGGGATATTGCCAGAGAGGTGCCTTTGGGTGGTGTTTGCATGGCTGGGTGCATGTGTGCTATGGACACAACTTGCATCTGACACACAGATATGTATGGGGCATTACAGTTATGCTGGCATGTACAGGTACATCATCTGATTCCCAATCCATCAGTCCTACCTCCTTTGTGATCTGCAGGTGTTAAGGCAGGCATCACCGGCATCCCCTACTACAGGTCCTGTTACTGTGATGCATACCTATATGTAGAAATCCAAGGGTGTCACCATTTCACAGTGACACAATATATACTGTATGTCTGGGGTACTTTTCCCTGTGTACTGCTTGTATATCTAGCCCAACAGCCATGCCATGTCAGTCTTTCAGATGGTGACACATATTACCACCATACATTTACAATGGCTTACTGCTAGCATGGGCTATACTGGTGGGGATTGTCTTTGGCACTGCAGTCATGAGGGCTTGTCCCTGTTATCAGCAGTAGTGGGCAATGGCCTCCAGGTCTTATCTCAACATGCATACATACTGACCACTCTCACACATTATGAAACACACACCATCCTAACACACACAGACCTGCATATTGTGCAAATGCTACAACCTATCCTGCTTCCTTGGCCACCTCTGGCCATCTGTGCTCCACTCGTATTATACCTACTCATACATGTTACTACATTTCTACACAGGATTGGGGGGGGGTCCAACTGAGTGTCACTACATTTCTACACTGGATTGGGGGAAGGGGCAGACCTGTCTGTTTCCACATGTCTACATAGGTGTGTGGGGGGCACTCCTAACTGTTACTACATTTCTACATAAGATTTTGGGGGGACCCACCTGACTGTTTTTACATGTCTACACAGGATGGGGGAGCACACCTGACTGTTGTTACATTTCTACACAGGATTGGGGGGGCACCTGACTGTTTCTACATGTCTACATGGGAGTGGGGGGGCACACCTGACTGTTACTACATTTCTACATAGAGTTGTGGGGGGACACACCTGACTGTTTTTCATTTCTACACAGGATTGGGGGGAGGCACACCTGACTGTTACTACATTTCTACACAGGATTGGGGGGCACACCTGACTGTTTCTACATATCTACATAGGATGGGGGGCACACCTAGCACATGCACACATTTGCTATGACTGTACTGGTATGTCAGGTACTCCATTTCATTCTGTATTCTAACCTATAATACGGACTAGCGGCATATCAGTGTACTACAGGTCTTAGCATTGGTTGCCCTACCTATTAGTGTCTGACTTCCTACCCTTCAGAACTAACATCCCACTGCCTGACCTGCTGTAGTCTGTCTGTATAGGCCTGGGGGGGGTTACCCATAGGCAACATTCAGAGGCCATAGCTCAGGCTCTGTTTGGGTTTGTCTACACCTGTCCTGCTGGCTGAGACTGTTGTTGGGTATGTAAACCTCCCTGACTGGCATGTTTGAGTCATATGGACACACATGTCACCCAGCACACTTCCTGCAGTGGGTTTTGTCACCCTGTGTAGTACTGCCTACTATGGTGACTCCATTATGTGATACAGATGTCATGCTGCCACTATGGGTATCTACTATCTGCTGCCATAACATTCAGCCACCCAATTCCCTTGCATGCTCACATCCATACCATAGATACAGGTAATGACACATTCTACTCCATTTGGCAATTGGTAAGTTGATTGACTTACCTTGTGGGCATGCCAGGATTGAGGATGGTGCTGGAGGGCTGCCTATGTTGGATGCACATAGTACACTCCCTATACATGCTTGAACACAGGTAGTGTCATGTGTGGCATCCCTTTTACTGTATGTGCGATTCAGAGAGAGGTGTCTTTCCATGGGTCCCTACTGTGTCAGTGTATGTGCTATGCATTGTCTCTTTGCCATGGCTTGGGCATACTGGGCATGCCTCCATCTGCCTACTGGGGCAGGCTCAGGTTGTTCCTCCTCCAAGTCACTCTGTGCCTGTGCAGGTCTTGGCATTGATGGGGGGCTGTGTGGTCCTGCCCTATGCTGTTCTTGCTGCAGCTGTTTCTGCAGGATCATATTGTGTAGCATGGCACATACCATAACAATTTGGGTGCCTGTAGCTGGTGAGTACTGCAAGGCTCAACCAGATGTGTCCAGACAATGGAACCATGACTTGAGCATCTCAAACACATGCTCTATTATAAGTCTGGTCTGTGCGTGTGCCTCATTATGGTGTTCTTGTTCAGGTGTGCGTGTGCATTTCTGATGGGTGTAATCAGCCACAGCTCCAGTGTTTAACCAGCATCCCCCACTTGGTGACCATAGGGGATGTCCCATTGGCAAATCTCTGGCACAGCTGCTTCAGATGCCAAATGTGGGAATCGTGATAGCTTCCAGGGCAGCCAGCACACACATTCGTTATAATGCCCTGGGCGACACGACCCGGCAGTTGATGGAGGGGAGGCCCCTGCAGTTGATGTAGGCACTACCTTGATCACTGGGTGGTGCTTTGATGCATATGTGCATGCAGTCTATAGCACCCACTACCTCAGGGGTATTCTGCTATTTGGTGGAAGACACACATATTGTTGGCCAACATCTCATGGGTGTTGAGGAGATATATGATATGATTACCTTCCTACTGCTGTTTTCCCTTCCCATTGCCTTCCTGTTTAAGCCCGGGGGTGCGCTGTGCAAATAGAGTGCTCAAATGTGCACAGTGCTACTATTTCCTGGTTTAACTTTTTTTTCTTCCTTTAAAACCCAGTGCGTGGCGCGCACACCCGCATAGGCAATGTAAAGAATGCTAGGTAGATTCAAACACATCCCCTTGCTTAGCTGTGGTAAGCTAGGAGCAAACCCGAGCCACAGGGTTCCAATATGCTTACAGTATGCCTGACACACCTCCCCATGATGTTAGCTAACTCCTAGGCTTGCACCAAGCTATTCCTACTCTTACACTGTTGGGACCTGACTAGCATGCTGGGGAAAACTGGGATTCACTATCATTCCCCTAATTTGCATAGGATTGCCTGCTAATGCATAGTTACATGTCTCACAATGAGCCTCCCCCCTTAGCAATCACTACTCACTGGCCATGTTGTCTTCTGCCTGCCAATGACTTTCATGACAGAATAGTGATTTTAGTTAGAATGCTTATTTTAGGTTTATTTTATTATTTCCCCCTGATCCTGTTTGCACTCCTCTGCCCTACGCTTAAACAGCCGAGATCAGAAAAAAAAAAGTGTTTTTAATTTTTTGGGCTGTTTGCAACGCCAATGGCCTTATACTTGGCCATTGGCATGCTTCCTGACTGATATGCAGCCTTTATTTGGAGCTGTCACCGCTCCGTTTTGGATTTTGAAGAAATGTACTCGGTTACTAACTGAGTGCATTTCTACAGATTGTGCTAGGCCTGCACGGCTGGTTTCAAGCTTCCTGGATCACAAATTCACCTCATTTGCATGGATTTCTCCTGCAAATAGGGTGATTTGCATAGTTCATGCAGGACTAGTGCAGGAGCGCTCATGCACGCCGCTGAAGGCTGTTCCTGGATCACATGGCAGACATATTCCCTGCTAGAGCTCCTGCACTAATCCTGCACACCGTGCAAGGCATGTAGAATCCAAGGGTTATTCTGTACTTTTATCCTGTAATTAAGAAGAGGTCAAATAATCCATGTGCTGAGACTGACTATTATGTCAAACTGTGACAAGAAAAATCCTCTTAAACATTGATTTGTTATCTGCATATAAAAAGCATATGCTAATTCCCCTAAGGCAGTTCACAATTAAAAATTCAAACAATTCTAATAAGATACTTTAGTACATCCTACATTCAGGAATGTTATTAAACCCTCCCAAGGATTTCATTGCATCTCAAGCCTGATTCACATACCAGCACACTGCCTTTGTCATTTCATGCAGTATAAATCTTACCCTATACATAGTAACAAAAATGTTGCCTTGCATGCTGAAATGTTTAGCATTTTGTTTTCCTAATGTAATGGCAGGGTAGTAGTAACAAACTATATTCTGCTGTATTCTACTATCCTGAACAGAAGTTGCATACCTAACAGGTAACTAAAACTGAGGCATAATGCAATTTGACAACCCAAGCATATTTTAATGCCCATGTAAACCAATTGGTGGAGCCATCAGTACAGCATTATATGTCTAAGCAGTTCATTTCCTAGTAGCATTTTCAGATAACAATTCTAAATATTTAGCAATTAGCTGTAGTTATTTTGCAGTTTTAGATGGAAAGTTAATAGAAGATTTCCAAATTGAATTTCTGAGTGGTTCACATTTATGTTTTCCTTTTTTTTCTCTAATAGCATTTCAAATTCTGGAAAAAAACATTTCCAGAGTCAATTAAATAATGGTTTGGTTTTCATCCTTATGTTAAGAAAGCAAAATGTACTGATTGTTTTATGTAATTTATATTTAACTCCTGTAAAACAATGTATGTTTTGTGACTTGACTGTAAACATCCAAGCCTTATAGATGCTGTGAAATTGGAATAATAGCTTAGAAACTTGAAATGTAATTTGAGTCATGTTTTCAATGTATTTCAAATAATGCAACAAACATTGCTGTCACCTCCTTACAGATACATGCACATACATACTGCCTCAGTAGAATGTGCCTCTTCTGTGATGGGCACCATGTTTTAATGAGAAAAAATCATATCAATTTAATTCACATATTTGCTATCCCAAAAAGCCATATCAGTGATCACTCAGTAGTGGTTGTGGAACTACCTTTTCCTTTCACTTGCAGTCTACCTCCACTATAGAACAGACACATTTTTTGCACTTCACATTTCTTACTAACAAGAAAATAAAAGATATAATGGTCTTTTAGTGCATTGCATCTTGTTGCTGTCAGAAATGTATACATGCCTTTCCTCCTGACAAAGACATACCAATGATCATTTGGAATGATCATAAAATTACTTTGTGTTTTCATGTGCAGCATGAGCCTCACTCCAAACCTAAACACTTGGATGTCTGTATCGCTTTCTAAGCATCTGCAGGCTACAACCCCACATTTTCTATTTTCTTTATGTTACCCAGGATTCATAAAGACTTTCTGAAATATTGTAGGATGACAATTGCTGGAGGTTATGGCTGCATCACTGAGCTAGCCTCACCTTTTCACATGTTATCCTAAAGCTTTTAGTTTAGAGTACTAGACAATATTTATTGGAACCCTTGATGCATTAATAAATCCCAGTTGTATTCATGATTTATTTCTACTGTTTGACATCATCAGGTTAAAAAGCAGCATTGAGTACTCAAATAGTTTAAGGAGCTTTAATGTTAATTAGTTTGATGCTTACAATAATGGAGTTCATTTTGTGAGACAATATGCTGTTGTATAGTACGTAATAATGCATGCAATTTACTAAATCCATTTGGGTACTTTGATGACCACTTATTATGATGTTAATTTGGCTTCTAATAAAATTTAAAATTTTTGGCTCAGTTAAATTTTATGGTATATCCATTGAAGATGTTTTTTCATATTCAGTGAAAGAGTGAACGACAGTTTACCTTTAACAGGCATTTTATTTAATAGCTTTAATATTTTAACTATTGGCATTGAACAACACATTACGTTTTAGATACTGCATTATATAGGAAATCAACAATGAGGCACTTAAAAGAGATTTATATAAAATGCCTGCCAGTACCAAATATATTCTCTACTACATAATTCATCACTCCTTTAAAATATAAAAAAAAGATTAATCTGAAAAGTCGGATCTGGAATTTTTTTTTCAAAAATACATCTGATGTTAGACTAAGAGGTGAATGCCTATGCAAGTGCATAATCCCATTTTAGATAGGTGATGTCACATCTTATGTGTTAGAAGTAGAAATTCATTTAGCAAAAGGAATAACTCAAGAAGGGATATTGAGTCCTCAGATTAGCAAACTGGAACTGCATTATATCATAATGATGCCATTACAAGTGCTGCAGCAAACCCTGCCTGACTTATCTGCATGTAATTACTACATGGAAATTACTGAACAGCTTTTAAGAAAAATCAAATCTGGGATTTTTTAAAAGAAATTGAAGAGTAGTTGAAAAGTACCCAATTTATCATTATTTACATGCAGATATGCAAGGAATTTAAAAGAGAACTTGGGCAATACTGAAATGTTTGATGCTGATGAAAAGGTATGTTTCACTGTGTATCTGGACTCACCAACTCCATAATATTGGAGTAGAGTGATATATATTTTGTTAATTTATTATCATAGCCTGCAAATAATGATAGTTCACACTAACATTAGTAACACGTCTTCTGCATGTTTACTGTAAGATGCCTAATTTTTTAGATGTTTTAATTACATTTCTTTTCAGTTCTGGAGACTATTGTTTGGAATGCATTTTTAAAGCCTTTATTGATCATTTCCCCGGAAATTAACATACTTGTAATGTCATAATGCATGGTGCATAATATTTCACAAATAATTTGTAGCCTTCAAATCCTGCAGTGTCCTACTCAACCCCCTCCCATTTTGTCTTTCCCTCATCCCTCTTTTATGACTCAGACTCGTTGTACTATATTACTTTTTCCACAGCCTCTCCAATGTCTCCTCGCCCTCTGTACTTTCCCTATTTTTGTGAGTCGTTGTCATTTCCTTCCCAGATCCATGAATATTATGTGTATGTTTTGCTCCTTTATTATTGTCATCTCTTTCCAGTTGTGAGCAATTGTTTTATTCTCAGTTTTCTCTCCTTCCAGCTAATTCACTCTATTGCTATCTCCATGTGGACTCTTTTTGATACATCTTGTCCCATGTCTTCTGAACATTTTTCCATAGTTTTTGTTTCACATACATTCCAAAAACATATGTATCATCCCTACTTCTGTACTTGGCATCTGTAGCATCTTCTATTCACATTTTAGTTTTCTTTTTCTAGACTTTGTGTGTCATGTATACATAATTAGTGTGGGGGGGTGCAGGTCCCCCCCCAAAAGGGAGGTTCAATGAACAACATTTCTGATGAAATGCCATTCAGTGATCCAATTCACAATGTAATAATATAGACCCAGAAAGTTTACCTCTGTATAATACATAGCAACAAGTATTTGGGGCAGTAATAGTGCCTAGTATTCTCAACTAATAAGTCTGATTTGCCAGATCAAGTGGCTGATTCATCCAGAATAACTGGAAATACCTTGGCATTTGACTGACAATGTAGCAGAGATACTTCCTCTGGACAAACTAGGGATAAGGCTATACCCAGAGCCATCTTAAACCCCAATATTTCTGATGATATGTCATTAAGAAACTGAAGAAAGGATCTGTTGTAGGGGTTTACTACTCCAATGTTTATCCAATAGCCAGGCATGACTGAGGTGTTGAAAAGACATGGTAGGAACTTTCAGGACTTGGCTGACTCTGGGTTAAATTACTGAATAAACATAACATGCTCTTAATAAGGTGCTAGTAATATTATCAAACCTATCTGTTTTGAAAGTTGCTGATACATACAACCTTACTTCAAAGATTGTTGACAAACTTGTAAATCTACAGATGTATAGAGGATCATGCAGGAACTATGGATCTAAGGTATGCACCTCTCCTAATTTTGTGATAGATGAGATCATAAATGTTACAGATCTATGCAGGACAAATGATGTGGTTATAATGTGGAGTGAAATCTTGCAAGCAAGTACACTAAATGATTACAGTACAGTATGCTTTTTTAACAACAGATTGCATATGCTTTCACCTAAGAATATGATAAATATAATGACAGATTGGTAGGAGATTGGCATTAACTAAGGGATGTTTACCCAGGATGACTTACATCTTACTTATATTGGAAAGAAGTTTAGTAAGAATCCAAGAAATAACAGGCAATGCAAAGAAATTTAACCAGAGTCTCAACATGCCTCACTAGTAATCACCCTTGAGTTCAATCAGTCTTTTCAAGGAGGGCAAGGCCTATAAATTCCAGAGTGCATTTTAGGGCAGCTATCCATTTATATAAGCTAAGTCTGAAAGCTGACATGAGTCCCGTTACTTGACATGCAAAGAGAGTCTAAAAGATAGGCACTAGGTAATGATGCTATCTTTCCATTTACTTTTGTTTACTACCTGATGTAACTTGAGGTCTCTTGTTCTCATGTTGGTTCCATTATCTGAAATATTGAAAAATAGGTTGAGATCATGAAAAGCAAGGCACGGGTGTCATCCCAAGAGTCTATATAACAGAGGATGCATTACATTCTATAATGGGTATGATCAGAGCAGAGTACAGGGAGATCAATAACTTCCTTGGTTTTGGATGAGATTCTCTTTCTAATTAAATGTGAGATACAGAAGGATCTCCTGACTACAATTACTTCACTGTGATAGAAAGAGAATAAATCATTGGTACAGGAAGCAAAGTTTCTGATCACAGACTCACTGGAGAGTGGGGTATCACTGATACAGCAGATAGCAGAAATTTGTTGTTTTTTAAAGAAAATTATGCGGCATTTCATACCATTTATTTTGAGGCTTTTTTCATACACTTATGACATTATTTAAGAAAAGAAACAATTACTTTTCTTAAATAATGGCATTAATATATGCCTCTGCTGCCCTTCCACAGCTGTCTGGTATCTCTGATGTACTGCGCATGCCTACGCAGTACATCAGAGCTGTGGCCAAAAGCAATGGAGAAAGCAAGATCTCCGTTACTTTTTTACTGTTTCGCTATGTTAAATGGGTTTAACATAGCGAGACAGCTTTAAAATAAGCAACGGAGATCCCCGTTGCTTTTTTTAAACCTGTGTCGCTATGTTAAACTCTTTTAACATAGCAAGACAGTGTTTTAAAAAAAGACTTATACTAATGGAAAAAGTCCGGGCGACCGGACCTTTTTCCATTAGTATAAGTCGATTTACAACGTGCACGCTGGCCAATCAGCATGCACGTTTTGAAATATTAATGGGGGGTCATGGTATAATATGTGTTCATTCCAGTTGCAGGATCATAAGATAATATAACAATTTCAATCAGCTTGCAATCATCAGCAAATGTAGTTAGCCAAAGATCTTTGTTGCCAGTGTTTAGGTAAGAAACATAAATGCCAAAAAGGAAGGAGACTACTTCTGAACCCTGGGAACACTATTTGGGGCTTTTCCTTAGTTGAGGAAACATCCCTAACACTGAAAATATGTTCTATTTTTCAGATAATTTGCAGTCATCTTACCACATAGGGATCAGTGCTTCAGATCATTAGTTTATTAACAATCCTGTCATATGGTATGTTGTCAGTTGCCTTTGTCATATCCAAGTAGGCCGCATAATCCATGTGACAAGTGTCCACCACTTCTATGTCCTTTTCAAAGAAGATCACAAGATTTTGGAGGCATGACCAACTCTTACTTTGTACAAATTTTGCATTTCAAGACTGATCAAAGTTTTAATGCCCCAGTTTATGAGGTCAGTGATGATGCATTCCATGGATATACAGACAACCTAGCAAAACTAATGGGTCTATAGTTGTCCAGGTCAGTAAAGGGGCATCCTCACCACAGAGTGCCATGACTCTGGAACATATTCTGTGACAAGGCTTAGGTTGAACAACATGAGGAGTGTGACAGCAAGATCCAATGTGACACTATTTGTTAGACAGTATGGTATATTGTTGGAACCCACTGAAGAGGTGTGTTTTCTTTTGTAGAATACTTTAAGGATATGATCCTTTGGGATGGTGGGTGGGAAATGACTCAAGGAAGTTTGGAGTGTAGATGATAGCTTCAGAAGTACAATTTGGAAGAAAATTACTTTCTAGTCTGTTCATACCATCTTTAGAATTGAAATGGGAAGTGTCATTATAGATAAGGCTAGAGCAGTGATGTAAATTATTCTTTAGTTTGCTAATGTATCTAAATAGGATTTCTAAGTAGCCTTATTGTAAACAACTTTATGAAATCAACACTTAAGACACAGGAACACATATACTACTAGAAAAAAAATAATAATATTAATATTATTTTCCATTTACATACACTATACATCACGTTTTTTTTTTTTTATAACTGTCACCAAACCAACATTACATGCATTTTTCATTTTCTGACATCCCGTAAACTTCGTTCTTCCTCCTGAACTATATTCTGCATGTACTTTTCATACAATTTCCATTTATTTCTATGTAATTTCCACATTCCATTAATCTCAGGAGCTAGTCTGTGTTCATAGGAAGCTTTGTTGGTCATTATAACTACCTAGAGTTTCTTGATGAGGCATTTTATAAGCTCTTTGTGATCTAAGCAGGTTCATCATTGTATTGTATAATTTGTTAATATCCATTACCCAAATGGGAGATCTGTTGTTGAATTTTCTGCTGTATTTGGTTCTGGTATGAACTGCACTAATAGTGCATTTATCTAATTTAACATAAAGATCCTTAACATAGCTGGCTGAATATCCTGTATCACTGTTGTAAACCTTTGTGAATTTTAAGATTTCATTATATGATTATAAAAGATTTGTTTTTCTAAAGCATCTAAATTGGGTGATGTTAGCTACTATGGAGTTGTTTATTTTATGGTACAGGTGTTGTCGATATAACTAATAAAGTGCTACCTAAGGTCACCGAACATGACACAGATGAGTTTATAATTATTTCCAGGATATTGCTGTCACTGGTGACATTTCAGACAATTTATTTCAGGGAATTGTAATTGACCAGATCTTAGTGATGGTGTGCATACCAAATGTTAGATGATTATGTACTCCAGCCTACAGGAATATAGTTGAAGTCACCGAGTATTTAAGTACCATTTCTTGCAGAGAAATTTTAATGGAATGCCAGGGAGCTTTCATGATCTTGTAGGGCCATAAAAGGGGATTGGTAGCATTCTATAAGTTGAAATTCTGAAGTATCTATTGTAAGACGGAGTGAGCTCACTAGAAGGAGCCACTGGGTATCACTTTGGAAGGGATAAAATCCCTCATGACCACTGAGGCATCTTCCCCATTAACTCATTACAGCTGGTTACACCTCCAGTTGTTTCTGCAGTTACATCCTACTGATACCTCTAGGGATCAAATATTGCTTTTTTATATTTGCATTAATAATCCATAATCATGCTGCATACTAACTATTAAAATATTTCCTCTTTAAGCTTGCACAATAGCAAATACAACTGTATCGATATCAGACCTCTGTGTAGTGTAGGAAAAGATAAATTAATTGTTGTTCGTATAATATTTATTTATTTATAGTGTTATAAAAGTGACTTTTAAAATCTAGTTTGATACCTAGAACCTAGAAAATACTACCTCTGTAAAAACAGTTTGTACTGAAGAATTTGCCATTCACATTTCTTTATTTATTGACATTTGTTGAGCGGGAAAGTTCACTGGGTTAAAAACCCATTTTCAGTGGAGACCAGGGGAGAAAAGCTCCACAAATATTACAAATAATATTACAAATAAAATGGGTATAGCATGAGTAATCAAGTATTACATATATAAAAGCTGACATATACAATATAATACAATACAGTGCAAGCAATACAATACAATCTAGCTGAGAGTTAATGTAATTTGGCCACAGAGAAGATAGGTTCTGTACCATCAGTGTTTTGTCCTAGCATAAAGTTAAGTAACTAGGCTTAAAAAGGAAAAAAAATATAAGGTTATAGAACTGGTTATAGCACAGTAGAGGGTATTGTTCTAGGATTGTTTCATGGTGGTCTGTTTGTTTGGAAGGGGCAGGATGGATTGTCTAGGTAGGTAGTATGATTTTAATGCTGACCTGAAGGTTTTTATGCAGTCAGTTTGAGTTATATGGGGGGGTAAGGCATTCCATAGATTGGCAATGCTGTCAGAGTACAGACATTGTTCATCTCTTTTGTTGGGTTTTGTAATGGTAAGTAGCTGTTTGACTGAGGATCTTAGTATTCATGTAGGATTATATGTTTGAGGCTGGAGCTAATTGCTGGGCAGTGACTGGGTCTGAAGATTAATTTGTGGGCTAAGGTTAGCTGGGTATAGTTGAGGTGGTGGGGAAACTCTAGCCAGTTCAATTCTGCAATAGCATGGCAATGAAGTGAGCGGTGAGGCTTTCCCATGGCAAATTTGGCTATTTTGTATTAGCAGGATTGTAGTTTATTACTAATGGTCGAGTTAAGGTTAGTAAAGATAGCACTACCATATAGAAGGGAGGGGATAAGTAAGGTGTTGGCAAGTTTTGTTTTGGTGTGGTTGTCCAAATAAAGTTTGTGGCGATAGAGTTCACCTAGTTTAAAGTGTGTTTTCTTTATTGCTCTGAGAATATGTGCATGAATATTTGCTTGAAATTTGAGGATATAATTTGTTTCTATCAAAAAGCTTAGGCTCTGCTCATTAAAAATTACAGTGCAAACTTCCAGAGCTCCACTGGAAGGAATAAGTAAACAATGGGCTTGAATGTATGACGGGCACAGAACATTGGCACACAATGTGTGTTCTTATTACACTTGAAAATTGACTACACAAACAAGTTCTCATTCCACATGTAGAGGTGAGGCCAAATTGGGTAGTTTGTTGTTAGGACTCCTGACATTAAAGGGTCACCTTGAGGTTTTCCAATTCATTATTTGATTTCTTAGTAAGGCTGGTATGTTCATTAGATAAACTTTGCCTAAAAAAGGTGCAGGGGTTGCTGCAAAGACTATGCCGAAAGCCTTGTACGAGAGGTACAGGCCATCCTTTGATCACCTCATCCCAGGGAGATACATAAATACCCTCCAAATGACAGCAATGACTTATCTAATTGCTGAGTGTAATTACCTCTTCCATGAATCTAGACATCATTCTTGGTGAGGGGATGATACCATTCAAAGCCAGCATTTTATCCTTGACTGAAGAACAGATGGCAGGCTCCTAGAAAATCTTTTTGCATGCTTTTCATGGTCTTTCATAACATATCATTCACTCCAGCATGGGCTAATCATGTTGTAGTCATACTTACCGGAGGAGGGGTTCTCGACGGCCATTGATATGTCAGCAATGCTGGATCCTGAGACACAGCTAAGTGAAGCCTTTTCTTTGTTCAGCCCGGTTAGTATACAGTCAATGTGTCTGACAATGAAGTCAATTACTAAGATGTTTTCAAAAGCTGATTTATTTTTCTTAGACAATAGGGATTAATGTTGTTGGTGACATGTTGATGAAGGCATACATGCAGAAAATGTACTGGGAGATTTGTTGCTGCTTAGATTTAAGAGTTCTGTGGGGTCTTGGTAGTGATTTTTTTACAGCATCAGCATATGGCAGTTTACTATTGTTAGTATGGTGATGTTATGTTTGTTTGGGTAGGGGTAAAACAGTGTGATGTTCACTGCTTGCATGAGATTTTTAGAGGACTAACTCCATATTAGCGATGGGTTTTAACCTCTGGTGTATAGAATCTTTTATGTTAAGCAAGAGTTAATTTTCAGTGATCATAAGGTGGCTCTTACAATGCCATAGGAAGCCAAGTGCCAGACAGTCAAAATAGAAGGAGGAAGTAGTCTGCTCTCTCTCTCTCTCTATATATATATATATATATATATATATATATATGCTACTTTATTCTTATTGATAGTGATAGTGATAGTGATATTAATTGGAAGCAAACAGGCAATACAAAACTGATGGACATGCTGATATGATAACTCCTTATTACTCTGTAAAAGTCCCCAACATACATTTTGACAGTTTTTCTTGGATTGCCTACATTCTGTAACTAGAGGTAGGGGTGCTACAGTGTTCTTATTCTTACCTTCCTCTATAAGTGGAAGACAGTTTCAGGCTGATTGGGAGGGTGAACTGTTCCTTATGGCTATAACATCTTTAAATGACATTCACAAGATAAGGCTAATACTTTGCTATTGTAAACCAAACATGTATTGTGGGTAGTGCACAATAGTTTTGGATACATGTATTAATTATATTTCAGCTGTTTTATTCAGAATGAGTTTAACCACCGTGATTTATACTATGGCTGTTATGTTAGTCCAAGTCATTGTACAGAATTCTTAGAAAGTACTTCAGTGGGTTATGGTATTATTACAAATTGTGATTCTGAGTTCTTAGATGTCATTTCAAAGAAGAATTTTACACACACAGTTTCCCTACTAGGGGAAGTAATAACCTTGACTTTGTGATCACTAATATGAAAAAAGTTGTTAATAGAATGAAGGCTCATGAACTACAAGGTATTTATGATCATGGAAGCTACATAATTTCATATATATTCTATGTATCAGATGTTCCTCCTGCTATACAGAAGTATGCTTATAACAAGATCGAATTCCTGAAAAATGAGAAGTCTATACATGAATAAATCTGTATATACTTTGTTAAATATAAACTGTGAATGAATGATTATTGTGATAGATTTCATTTCAAGACTGGACAAGGCTGATGATTTTCAGGGATCTAAACCTTGTAATCACAATGAACAAAACATGCTGGAAGGATAGGTTCCTAACCCAGAGACTCCCCAGACTCTGGAATAGACTGCCCATGCATGTCAAGCAGGTACCTTTTTGGCCCTCTTCAAAGGGTACCTTAATGAATGGATGGGAGATAGGAAATTCACCCCGGGGATCATGTCAGTTGCCCTGCTAGACAGGGTTCCAGGGAAGTAAATACTGTGGGAAGAAATAGCCAGGGAATTGTTATGGCTAGGCTTGTATAGGCCCTAGGGCCATTAGCCTAGTACCAACCTATGTAAGAAATGGATGACTAAATGTGCAGATTCTTGAAAACGGGATGTGGTGATACCATCTCCTAATGTTCTGAAATAATTATCAACAATCTTAGTAACAAGACATGGGCAAGGGAGTTAGAAGTTAATTTTAGAACTAGCAAGTATAATATCATGTACTTTGGGCCCACAAAGGAACAGGTCATGTTTGGACAAATCAATGATTAAGACTATGAAAGAGCTGGATATTTTCTTGACCATGCCTTTTAAAGGTGGGATAAATCTCAAAATCTCAAAGGATAAAAGGCTTGCTGCAATTTGAAACATCTTAGAGTGTAATGTCTATATTCTGTTTTAATATTAATATGGTTGAACTGATACAAGGAAGATTCTTCAGGGGAACTCTGAATACTGGATAATACATACTCTGAATGATTGTCCAGTCTGACTTTTTATAATGTTACTATAGATTTATATGGGGGAAAATATACATGGCATATCAAGCTTCAGAGAGTTTTCCCTGCAGGTGCATCTAGGTCTGGTTGCATTACATAACTTAACAAGTTAAAGGAATGACAGCTTAGTGTTGTTACCTCTATAAACAGAGCCTGTAAACAGTGTAGAAATGTAACATGATATAAGCACTGGATAATCTTTTGAGCTGGGCATAGTGAATAAATATAGCGAAGAAGTCTGAGTTACTTCGGGGCCATATGGACTGATCACAGGTATTCCTGCAGCACATGAACTTGCAAAATTAATTTTGACAGTAACACTATGTGAAAAAAAAAGCCTATCGAGTGTTTTACTGTAATCAGCATGTTTATTTGCAAAAGCAACTGATACCTAGATTAGAGTAATAGTGGAAGGAGGAAATAAAGTTTGTGGATGGTGTGTGCATGGGTAAAAATGAATTATCATTAATTTTACTTTCTTTACTTTCAGCACATGTTGATGTCTCTCATCAGCTTTGGTATCCTATTAGATCTTGTAGATCCAAGTTCTGGAATTCCAGGCAAATGAGTTCATGATTTGATAGCTGTGTAACCTGTCACCTTAGCATCAAATGCTGCTTAGTTTATATGCAACTGTCCAGACAAGAGGTTACATGAATCTCAGTTTAAGTAATACTACTTCTTAGAGATACATACCACCAAACTACAGAAACCATCTGCTAAATCAGAGATAACCCTTAGAACATGCTTACAATATTTTTTGTATACATTGCAACCCTTTTTGTGCAATGTGCATTCATACCCAGACACTCTTTGTTGCAACAGAAGTAAAATATGTTCAATTCTGACTAGTCCTTCGTGTATTTTGCATGTAGCAATTAAGGTGGCACAGATGAATGCACAAGTATATGAAAAAAAAAGAGTCTTCTGCACACATGATTTAGTCACTAAAGACCAGGTATTCTAGTTGCAGATGTAAATTTGCTTAGATCTCATATAAAAATTCTTCTTATTCCAGCTCATATGTTCTATGACATCCTCCTAGTTTACATTGAATTTAACACAACAAAAAGCATACTGCATGGCATAGTGTACATATAGTGCACATACCTCCAAATTCAAAGATAAGACACACAACACCTTAGCTTGGCCATCTAATAACATGAAAGCAGAATTGTTATTTAAGTGTACTGCAATACAGTCTAGAACTACACTATTGATATATGCTGACAATTACTGTATCTACAATTACAGCAAATAAGAAGAAAGTGCATTTGAGTGTTTTTTCCCTCTACTTTAAATAACATATGCAGCTTCACTGTAATGACAGACTGAGACATTAACAACTCCCTTCTATGTTTAGCAGGAAGATACACATTCCATAGTAATAAAACATAAACATCTTCACTAGTCCCTAGCACAAATACGTATTATTTTTGTCCTTCTATAGCCACTTGGTTGTACTATCTGGATACTGCTTGTCAGAAAACCAGGTATACAAGACAACCACTGAAAATAAACATCTGATCGTTTTGATGTGTTTATTCAATCAGTGTCTATCTAATGACAAATCACCTGCAGTCAGGCATCAACATTTTGGTCATCATATCCGATGCACTACACAGTCCTAACTCATTAACATCTATGGGGTATGAAATATCACACCTCTATCGGTCCACACACATCCATGCACTCTGCATTTTCTGAATAATCAACTTATAAAACATAAAATAAACACATGCAAATGTTTTTTTGAACAATAAAAGGTATTAAAACTGTACAAGTAGCAACCTTTTGTATCAACAAGAAGTATTTTTACAGTGATAATAATCAGTATATTAACAGCATTCCACACCAATGTAGAATTAAACTTTCACAAACAAATTCTCATATCTTTGAAACGGTGTAACCTAGACATACTTTTTGGAACACTTTTGCTAACCAGACATAAGCTTTCACATTGCAGCAAAAAAATACCCAATGCATGCATGTTTATTGAAATTTTTACAAAAATATGAAAACATATGCTAACTGTTTAGTTAGCAATATAAATAAAGCAATTATAGTTTTTTCAACAATATCTAAGGTTTGCCCAATTCCATGCAATAGATTGTATGTGACTTGGTTTTTGAAGTACTAAGTACATATGGACATATTACATATTTTCATAATTACTACCGAACAGCTAGTAATATTTCCAATATAGTGTGATATAAATGGTAATTGACATTAATTTTCCTATCTCCAGCCATGACATTTCACACCATACCTCTCAATAGCATGTACGTCTTTCAATTATGAATACATGAATATACATATGAAAATATGAATAATAAATGGGAGGGAGTTATTAATTTCTCTACCGCAGAACATCCTAGATTAATGATCTTAGTGTCTTTTTATTAATAACACCTTATCCTTTCCAATACTGTCTATTATTAGCTAGTAAGTCACTTAGGTAAAGAAGTCATGTCCAAAATATGTCTGAATGCCATAAGGAGTTATGGGTTAACTGCAAGTTTGCAAAAAAGTGTGCTATAGACTTGAATGAACTAATGCATGTCTCTATCACAGGGCTTGAGGCACTGGTGATGAACACTTTAATCATATATTTCTTGGTATTCTAAATAGCATTGTTTCCTTAAGGTGTAGGAAAATAAAGAACAGCACTCTGCCTTGGGTTAACCATTCAGTGAAAGCAAGCATGCATGCACAAGACTAATCCTGGGAAGTGTTTCACAAGGGCAAATTCTTCAACCCATACATCCCATAATTTTTATGAAGAGCAGTATACTCCTCAACTATAAGTTATTTCAGTATTTATATATCCACATATCAGGAAAGTCACAAGCTATAAGAATGCCTTTTTCCGTGTGTGTGTGTGTGTGTGTGTGTGTGTGTGTGTGTGTGTGTGTGTGTGTGTGTGTGTGTGTGTGTGTGTGTGTGTGTGTGTGTGTGTGTGTGTGTGTGTGTGTGTGTGTGTGTGTGTGTGTGTGTGTGTGTGTGTGTGTGTGTCCAAATAGCTGGTCTTATTCTAAGTGGTTTGTTTTTTCAGAATCACACACAGGAATCAGAAAAGTATCAATTTCCGTGATGCATCACATTTTTATATAAAGAATGTTGGAGGAAAGAATGACTTCTGTGGTGGTTTTAGTTTATTTATTTATGCATAAATTTACTGTTTGATAATATAAGTGGGCTGGTCTGTTGACACTTTTCAGACATGACCCATGCTTGACATTCAGGCATAACAGAGTACAATTTAGAAAGTAGATTTTTTTTTTACATATAATAGATAGTATGCATTTAGACAATTTCAAGATATACAGACACGACATACATCATAATTCTAAACTGTTTGCACAGATTATAAGTTGGTAGGTAGGTGGATAGGTAGCTAGGATATCCACTGTCAGTAAAGTGGCTTCATCAGTGAGATGTTTTTGTAGTGCTTTCCTGATTTATTTACACTGTATAAATATTGTTTGAGTTTCATTAGATATGTGATTACTGGAGGTAGGACCTAGTCATATAAAAGCTTTTTCACTTATCTTACCTTACTTTCAAAAGGTGGCCTGATTAGTGATACATTGTCATTATAGCTACCTCTTAGGGGCTAGGTTTGTTCTCTTAATGCTAATTTAGATTTTAATGGCAGGTACTATCCTAGTTTTAGGACTTTGAAAAGAAGGCAGATAACTAGATTGTATGCCCATTATGGGGAACCAGTGCAGCTCCTTAATGAGATTACAATAGTTTGCTTCAAATTCTTTGAAAAATGTAAATGTAAACATTTTAGTTTTGCCTATGTGCAATGTATCAGTATTGCTGGAAGAATGTAGATCTGGTACAGGCAGTACATACTCTAAATTGGGTAGTAGTACTTTTTTATAGACAGATGTCCTGGTTGCTGATGACAGTAGATGAGAGATCCTGTAACAAAGCTTAACTTGTGAAAGTACTTTGTAATGATATCAATGTGGATTGTGTATGTCAGAGACTGATCAAGAGTTTTATCCTGAGTTCAGGCACATACATATTTTTGTGTGCCAAGCATACTAGAGAACTGAAAATGAATAGAAAGCAATCATAGGATCCTAAGATCATAGGAGTGTACTAGGCTATCAGCCAGGAGGTCATTTCAAGCCTAGCCCTTTCATCCCAATGTAGTACCATAGATATGGCAGTCAATACCAAGGACTGCATTTAGTAATGACTGCCCTTGTCCAGGAGGGTTGTGGGAGCTATCCCTGATAAAAAATATATGGTGCCTCATCCACTCGTCCAGATTCCTCTTGAACAGTGTCATAGAGGTGCTCTGTTTCACGTGAAATGGTAGCCTATTCCAAAGACACGTCAGTCAGCGGTAAACAAATCTGTCCCTCAAGCATGTCCTGTTTAAGTCACAGGCCATATTTGGATCCCTGAAATGCATAGCTCTAGTCCTGCTTATCCCGTTTGATTTATTGATATGCAGCAAGTTCATTAGGTTTGGAGCTGAAATATGTAATAAGTTCATTAGGTTTGGGTCTGAGATTGCTGTTAAGTCCAAGGACCGAGACAACTGCTACAAACTATTTTTTGACTTTTGATTGCCAGTTTGCCTTAATTGATAGTCAAGTATTGCCTTGTATGCATCTGTCTAGTTCAGAAATATTTAGATCTTCTTGGTCCATTTAAAATATGTTTATCTCAATTATACTACATCATACCATATCATGCCATACCACAAACCAGGAAAAAAAGTGGAACTGGCAATAGTAAGTTGGTTTTCTCCCTATTTTTTTTTTTGTTTTGTTTTGTTTACCAGGGTAGTGCATTGCACCCAGTGGAACATTTGTAGGCCCAAATGCGACAAGCTAAACACGATATTAAGAGGAGATAAAGCTATATATCATGCTATACAGAGATATCTACCTATACAAAGTATAGAGATTTATAGAAACTTTATATGTGACAAAATGAATGACACAATCTTCCACAACCATGTCAATAGCTGAAAGATGCTGCTGTACCTAGCAGAAGTAAGCCCATGTCTAGCTCCAGAAACAAACCACCCTGGTGGCATCCCAAATTAAACAAGTTATACAACAAAAGTAAAAAAATGCAAAAATCAGGAAGGGTAATTCCAATAATGATAAAAACTCTCACATCAAACTAATAGGTAACTAAGAGGGCTAATTAAGCCAAGCAAATCCAATTTTGAGCTTAAGATAGCCTGCCAGGTGAAAAATAAACATAAGGCCTTTTTCAGCTATCTCAAAAACCTCAAGGGCAGCACACAGAAATGTGCTCAACTGGTGGTTAATGATGCCACATTCACCAAGCCTGGTGATATAATGAACTTCGTAGCTGACAAATTTGGTTCCAAATTTACCCTCCCCCACACCCCTAAACACCCCAGCAAAAATACAGTCAAACATAACCCCTCATACTGGCTGTTCTTGCTAAAGCCAAGAGTATGTCCTCAATGGACCCCTATAACAACCCAGAATGCCTCTTGAACAGTCTGAAATATGACTTATCAGGACCCATGGATCATTATTTAACTATAGTCTTCAAACAGGCTTTGAGCCACACGACTGGAGGACTGTGACAGTCATCCCTCTTCATAAGGAAGGACCTTCAACAGATCTTGGAAACTACAGACCTATTAGTCTGACTAGTCTTATTTGCAAAGCCATGAAAGAATTATCATGGAGATTATTAACAAGGATATAGCAGACTTTCAGTCACTGGATCCATCCCTTTTTGGCTTTGTCAAAGAAAGGTCAAGCTTACTGAATCTGATTGACTTCTTTGAAAATGTCAATAAGAAAATAGATGAGATAAAGCTGTGCATACTGCCTACACAGATCTGTCTGAAGCATTTGATACAATACCCCAATCAGGCATTGTCAAAAAACTTATGGAACCCCTTTATAACATTCTGAATAGTTAGCTGGCTCACTGATTGGACCCTAGATGTTAGAATCAGTGAGTTCACCTTGACAAAGAAGCTGGTCAACAGTGGAGTCCCCCAGGACTCTGTGCTAGGCCCAATCCTTTTTTGGCATCTACCTCTTGGATGCTAAAACCAAAGTCAAAGGCCTCTGTCTATCTAAGTTCACAGATGATTGCAAATTGGGAGCAGACATTGAATCTCCCTTAGATAAGATCACCCTTCAGGAAGGTCTAACATAGACAAATGCTTGATGCCAAATCCATGCCTTAAAACTCAATACCAAGAGTTGCATTATAGTACCTTTTAGGAGGTAGGCCACCTCAGGTAACTATGTTATCAACAAAACACTAATAAACATTGAATCATTAGTCAAGGATTTGGGAACTCATATAAATGGTAACATAGCCTTCGACCAGCATGTGTCCAGGGAAGTAAGAAAATCTTTCTATGTTGCTCAGCTTCTAAACAATGGCATAGCATCTTAGTCCAGAGAGGTCATCATACCACTGTACTCATCTCTCATCAGAGCCATCAAAGAGTATAATGCCTGTATACACCTGACCTGAAGCATGCATCAACTGGACATCTCCACAAAGGTTCCTTTCAGAAAGAATACAAGGAGTAGACATAATGTCACATCAAAGCCCTGTCTTTTTACTTAGTGTCATACAGACTTCTGAGAGATGATCTTTGCCTGGAGTAAAAGGCATCCCAGGACCCTGTTTTGATAAACCTTTTGCACATTCACAAAATAAACAGCATCCAAACTAATATATTAAAAGATCTAAATTTTGCTTGTGACGTAAATAGGACATGTTGGAGACAGAAATGTTTCTCAGAGAAGTCCCATTCTCTGGACCAGACTCCCAATACATTTGAGGCAGAGTTCCTCCCCATCCCTATTTAATCCCAATTTGGACCAATGGATAGGTAATCAGAAATTCATGCCTGGTTTGCCACCTATGTCTCTGATGGACAGAGGCAATCAGTAAATCACCCCCTTATAAATCACATCTGTGAGTCACATTTGGGTTGCACAGCTACATTTACAATGCCGTGCTGGTCATTAGCCTAGTATACACCTATGAACCTATGAACCTGTAAGTTTCAAGCCAGGAAGATATAACAGCAAGTAATAGAAAGGTTGGGACTTGGGATTCTGATAAAGCATTTTTTTTAATCTATCATAATTAACTAGCTTAATTCATCTAGAAGGTCAGCAGAGAGTGGTGAAAAAACAGATTTATGGGTTAAGGGAGATTAAGGAGTGAGTACAGATTTCAGCAGAGTTGCCAGGATGAATAAACAGAGTTGGAGGAATCAGAAGATTCCCTATGGTAGGGAGAAGGGGGAAAACCACTCCAGGGACAAAATGTTAGGGGGGGGGGGGCACAATCACCAGATGCCAAGGTAGTGCAGTGCAGGCATTCATTTCCATACCACCATTTTGAATGCCAGTGATACTATTTTTCTTTTATCAGTACGAAGCACATGCTTCCACTTCATGCATGGTATATGTTGTATCAAATAGCTTGCTACAGATTTTAAAAGCGTAACACTTTTTTTTTGATTTTCACTTCTTTGAGGAGTGAAGAAGATTAGGGAAGAGCTGACCTGAATCTTGCTCTTGTGGAAAGTTAGATGAAGGGAATCAGAATTTTTTTTTTTATTCTTTTACTCCTCAACTTAAAGAACACCATGTCATGGGGTGGCACTGGATGCTAAATGAGCCAGAAAGGTAATGAGATTTAAGTGATGTGATTAGATTCTTTGCACTGGCATGAAGCTTATATAACTAGTTGTTCCCAAGAATCACTTATAAACTCTGTGAACAGGAGTTCTGTATGATAACTGGTAGTGCTCTGAGAGGTTATTGGCTAGTTTTGACAAGCCATGACTGGTGCAGTTTTGTATACTAGCAGTATGGCTAGATTTGGGGTGGATAGTGAAAGAGGTCTTAGATTATAAGATGAAGTTTTAGGCTAGAGTTTGTGGCTAAACAGGAGAATACATTAGGAGGAAGGATTTTGTAGAGCAGGGAACCCAGCAGGAGGTAAGATTTATGTTTGATAGGCAGACATCTCACTTTAGAGAAGTTGTGGAGTGGTGTTCTTGTGTTTGTGATGAAACTTTTTACTTTATCTGAGATAAGTCGTATGACAGTTGTATTCTTTTTTCTGTGCTGTGGCAAAGATTGGTACCTGGACAAGGAGAAATCCTTTCTCTATGGCTTAAGTTGCTGGGGCTGTCATATTGGTTCTAGCAAGCAAGAGATGAGTCAAGTTAGAGTCTAAAGTACTTGAATGAGGTGGTTGTTTCTATGGGAGAATTGTTTATGTCTGTGATATAAACTGTCTTTAGGAGCTTTATCAAGACTTTGATGTTTGACAAATAACATTACTTTTGTTTTAGAGTGGTTTAATACGAGCTTATGTTATCAAAAACCATTGACTGAATGCAGGTAATTTTGGAGT
The DNA here is from genome assembly GCF_019279795.1 of Protopterus annectens. Classification (NCBI taxonomy): domain Eukaryota; kingdom Metazoa; phylum Chordata; order Ceratodontiformes; family Protopteridae; genus Protopterus; species Protopterus annectens. The sequence goes on along the minus strand of NC_056732.1, from coordinate 1,161,698,488 downwards.
TGAGTTTGTACCCTAGGTTGTGACTGATAGCATCTGATGATGATCATGTTATCTGCATACACTATGACTGAAATATGTGGTAAGTCATAATGGACTTTATTAATGAATATGGAGAAAAGAAGAGGCATGTGGATGGATCCTTGAAGGGCACCTTTAAGGAATGGTACCTTAGTACAGATGGAGTCTCCTAATATCTCCTAATATCAATTGAATGGATTTGTTAGAAAGGAAGCCTTTAAAACAAAGCTGCGAGCCTTGTCTAATGACAATTTCTATTAGTCTCTCTATAAGCAGTGAGTGGTTAATTAAGTTGAATGCTTTTGTTAAATATATAAAGATGGCCTCACTAAGGTTTTATTTTGTTCATAGTGCTAAGGATTTCATCTGTTAGGGTCCAGAGAGTTGTCGTTGTACTGGGACAACCCAAAATGTTGTTATGATCCATATGTGACTTGTTAGTATTATAGGCTACTATAGGTTGTATATAATGCTGTTTATTTCTATGTAAAAGTTCTGTTCTTGCAACTTTAGTATACCGTGCCTATTGCTATGCATTGTTTTCATTGTTCTTGTATGTAGCTATTGCATTGTATACTTGGGTGCACTAGCAAGAACATTTTTATGCTTTTGTTTGGTATTAGAAGATCTGTTTAAGTAAGTGTTTGCAAGGCTAGATTGTGGAGATTTGTTTATTTATGCTGCCTCTTATTGTTAGTCATAGTAAAATATTGGAATAAGAAAATTAGTAATCCATTTTAGGTGACACTGAGGTAGAATATTTTACATCCAGTGGGCAGAAGTGGGTCATGGTCAAATGGACCCTAGACAGGGTAATGGATTGCACCCTCCCCCCACTGCAGCAGCATTTAAGTGTCTGGTTACTTGGCTGTTGCTCTCCAGGTACCATAAACACTGTTTGAACCATTAGTGTGCTACTTCTGCAATTATTACAAATATTTGAATTTAATTTAAAACTGTTGTTTCAAATTTTATAGCACAAAACCTGACAGCAATTTGCTAAACAAAATCATAATCAGAATGTAAAATGACTTAGCATGAACAGTAAACTTATCTGCCCTTGAAATGTCATTGAAACCCACATTCAAAGAAACTTCACCTGGCCAGTGTTGGATTTAGTTTACCTTTGGGCTGTTTTCAAGCCATAGACCCCCTTACACACATTTTTAGACCATATGTACACACATGTTTGATTCACCATCCTAATTGTATTAAATTACATTCCCTGCATAATACAGCATCACTTGTTGGAGTGTTTTTTAAATTTGTAGTTTTGAACATTGTTTCCAGTAATCAATAAAATAAAATATATGAACCAATAATGACAAAACTGCCCATTTCAGAACATTTTAGCCATAAAAGGCCACTCAAACTTCATTACAACCACTAGTATCAGTCAATAAGATCAGTCTCCACAGAAGTAAAGTTATCTGAATAATTCTACATTAAAGAGACCTGTACCTAATGAAGAGATTGCTACTGACAAATGACTTTACATTTCCATGTTTAATTTACAAATTCAGTGCCTGCTGCCCATGAAGAATAAATTGGGGTCTATATTAGAACACCGAACATTCAAAATGTCGAGTGTTCTAACATCGACCCATTTTCAGCGAACGATGAAAGTATCGAAGAAACAGAAAACCAAATTTTTTCCTAGGGAAAGAGTTTGGTTGTCCATTTCTATTGCTTCGGTATTTTCAGCGCTCTGGTGGAAAGTTACGGGTCAGGTTCAGGTAAGTGTGCGATTGTGTGGACGTATGGGTTAGGGTGGGTTAGATGAGTTAGGGTTAGGGCGCGGGTCAGGTAAGTGTGCGATTGTGTGGATGTGAGGGTTAGGGCAGGTTAGGTGAGTTAGGGTTAGGGAGCAGGTGAGGTGAGTATGCAATAGTGATGGACCATAGGGTTAGGGTTTGGGTTAAGGTAAGTGGATAGTTAATGGTGTATGTATAGTTTAGTGTAGAGTTAGGTGTAAGGGTTTAGGTGTATGTGTGTGAATTGCTGTTTGCTTGGTGTGCTTGTGTTGTATGTATGTGTTTTGGAACAGCAAATGTTTTCCCTAGGAAGAAATTTGCTGTTCTGAATTTTCGACTGCTAGGATTCAATATTAGGACACTCGACCTTCTGAATGTTCGGTGTTCTAATAAAGACCCATAAATTGCCTATGTTACATTAAAAAAATGTTGGTAATATTGCAATAGGTAACCTCCGGCAAACCAACAACATGGTGGTTAGTTACTAGGCATCTCATCCAAAGGAGAACACACTCAGGAGTGCTGCCCCCCCCCCCCATAATATTGCAAAAGATAACCTCTGGCAAACCAACAACAAGTTGATAGTTACTAGGAATCTCATCCAAAGGAGAACACACTCAGGAGTGCTGCACCCCCCCCCCGTAATATTGCAATAGGTAACTGCTGGCAAACCAACAACAAGTTGATAGTTACTAGGCATCTCATCCAAAGGAGAACACACTCAGGAGTCCTGCCCCCCTCCCCTAAAGTACACTGCTGTATCAGCAATCCATCTACCTGGTGTGGGAGTAGAACCCCCAGACTTCTATAGAAAAGGCAAGTATGCTAGTTATTTTGCCACTAACAATGTTTTTAAATTGTACAACGCAAACACTGATGGCCATTTGCTAAAGAAAATATTTGCACATTGAAAACAGAGTTATCATGAGCAACAGTAAACTTTTCTTCCCTTGAAACTCACAATTCCCTGAAAAATGCACTGAAACTCACAATTCCTTGAAAAATGCACTGAAACTCTTAAGTAGTCTGGTAGTTGGTATAGAGGATTCTGGATTTTGTGTTGTGCAACCAAGGTACAGAGATTCAGCCTGAGCATGTCAATTAACTATCTGCCACCCCTAACTAGGGTATTCATACACACATGTAAACCCTAGGCAATGGCCTTGGTCACCTAGTGCTGGATTTGTCTCTGCTGCATTTGCCTTTAACTACCCTTCTCTCCAGTTTTAAGCAGGTTTCAGGCATTAGCAGATGGCAATTAAATAGGATACAATTTGTTCCTGTTGCTTTCTTAAGCAGTAGTATGGAATTATCAGACTTATGAATACTTGTTTTTAAAAGCAGTTTTGTATAACTGTATTTTTTAATAAACAAATACTTTATGGGTAGATAATTTTATAGACAGACAAGAATTTGCAGTGACTTATTTTTTGATAAATTTCCATTTTTAGATTAAGCATTGGATGCAACATTTTTGCAGTCTTGAAGAAAATTCCAGAGAAACCTTCAGTCAGATTCCACTATACCAATCAACCACTGTAAATACTTTTTAGATCATAGTACACTTTCCATATCAAACAGAAAGAAAAGACAGTTGTACAAAATAATGAGAATGTGGTATACAGAAATGAGATTATAAGAATACTTAAGGCATTACCAGGAAATAAATACCTTATTATTAATACAGTTGGCATATACTTTACAAACAGAACCTTATAACTGGGTACCCGCAGTAGCATAATAAGGCTATCTTCTTGCATGCATTGAGATAGGTCTCTGCTCCCCTGATTTGGTTCTCCTGCATGAGCAGGTTTAATTTAACCGCAAATTGCTGAACGAATAAAGTATGTTTTGCTGATAAAGTTGTGATTTTAACTTAATTGCCTAGCACATGCAATGCAATATATGATAGCCCAACACTTTCCTTGTTAAATGCTAACATTTCACAGATATAGCAGGTATTCCATTTAGGGTCTATTATCCATTCTAAACTGAGCAGTGAATTCATTCTGGAATTTCTTCTTTGGGGCACTTTGAAAAAAAAAACAGCCCCTACATGCTGTTTCATATAACTATCTCCCTTGAAATATCTGAATAAGAGTATAAACACACATTTCTAGCTAATCCCCTCTATACAAGAGTTTAATAGACCATTGTTTAAACCCTTGACTGAACAAACTGTTTTGAATAAATTACAAAAGAATGCATGGACGGTGTCAGGAGGAACTGTCACTTTGTGTACTGGCTTCTGCTAATTAGTCAAACAGCAGTATTGACCTATAATATTATTTTCCATATCATCTCCTCAATCACACATGGTACAGCTTTTTCTTTTTTTGCTATCTTTTTGCCCCCCCATTACTTTCATTTGGACAGTACCCCATATCGTTGCTGGACCTGCTGGCATTCCAGTCATCCCCCAGTCCAATGTCCATAAATTTCACCAGAGGTTAGCAAGGAACCTAAGGACATCTTGGGGAATCCTGCTGCCATACATCTAGCTGGGAAGTTTTTACTTTTTTGGCCTACCTCTGTTGCTCCTCCCCCCTTCATTTGCAGTCCTAGTAGTATGTCCAAGAGGCATGCATGCAGTGGAGATGTGCAGTGTATTGTCCCATCTCCACAAATCTAATTAATGCAGGATGTGAAGATTTTATTCCACTATATCTTCATTTTTATCCCCTCTGCTTCCCAACCTCTGCTTCTCAACATATTGACAGACTTGTTGTTCTTATAATGAGATCAAGATCACATGAAGAACAGGGACATCTTTTCACATTTATTTTTATTTATTTTTATTTTACATTTGTTGACCGGGATAGTCCAACTGGATGCATGTCCATTTTCACCGGAGGCCTGGGAGAAAAGCTCCAAGGGTAAGCAGATACAGCATTACATAATACCAGCATTACATATTACAAACAGACTATTTACAGAGATTATATAAGTAAGCGGGTTAAACAAGTTCCACAGGTTACAGTTAATCCTGAGCTCAAGTCAGGATTAAATTAAATTACACAATAAACTGGTTAACAGATTTTTACACATTCTTGAGAGAGTTAGGCAGGCTTGATACATTGACATAGCCAGTTAAGTGACAAATGTTGTTTGAGTCTAGTTTTAAATTGACCTAAGGTGGAAAGTAAGGTAATATCAGCTGGAAGAGAGTTCCAGGATCTACTTACAGAGTTTGCAAAGAGAATCACCGACTGTGTTATTAATTTTGCTAGACTGAATTAGTAGTTTGTTAGAGGATCAAAGTGGTCTAGGATTGTTATAGGGGGTGATAATATTTTTAAGTGCAGGATTATTGTCTGGATTACAGAGGATTTTATAGGCCATAATCAGTTGGTTATACTGGATTAGGCTGGGTAGTTCAAGCCACCCAAGCTGATTTAGATTGATGCAATGATATGTCCTAAAAGGCAGCCCAGTGGTAAACCTGGCAATGTGGTTGTAGCAAATTGAGAGTTTGTTAAGGACAGTCTTGTTTAAATTTGAGAGTAGGGGGGGATGCATACAGAAGGGTTGAAAGAAGGTGAGAGCGAGCTATGGCAATTTTAGCTGGAGGGGTTAGGAAGGCTTTTATTCTGTAAAGTGACCCTAGTTTTTTATTGATGGTTTTGATAGTTTGGTTAACATGTAGGTCGAATTTTAGATTATTGTCTATGATGACACCTAATAGTTTTGTAGAGGGGTCAGGGGGGATTATTGTGCCATCATTTGATTTCATGGTAAAAGTGAAAGTGGTAGACCTACGTGTTGGTGAAAATAACAGCATTTTAGTTTTTTTGGGATTTAGGATGAGACAATGTTCAGAAAGCCAGTTTTCTATTGTATTAAAGGTGGTCTGGGTAGCTGACCATAACTCTACTGGAGATGTGGCTGAGCAAATCAGAGTAGAGTCATCAGCATATTGGATACAGCTGACTTTTGGGATGACAGTATAAAGGTCGTTAATGAAGATGAAGAACAGCAAGGGCCCTAGTATAGAGCCTTCTGGTACTCCAAGGGTGTTAGGTAGAAGGTTAGAGAGTTTGTTCTGCCAGAGGACAGCCTGCTGTTGACCATTCAGGGAGGATTGAAACCATTGAAGGGCTCCAGTATCTAGACAGAATGTTTGCAGGGTGTGGATTAAACATTGGTGATCAACCATATCAAATGCCTTGGAAAGATCCAAGAAGAGGGCTGAGGATATATAATTATTGTTGCGATTATGGTTTATGGTGTTGGTAAAGGCTAGGAGGGCTGAAGAAGTGCTGTGATGAGAACGGAAGCCATGCTGAGTGTCTGCCATAAAGTGATTCTGGATTAGGTGGTGCATGAGTTGTCTATGAATACATTTTTCCATAATCTTTGCAAGTGGAGAGAGTATAGCTATTGGCCTATAATTGGAGAATTCAGTAGAGCTGCCTCCTTTGTGAAGTGGGATTATGTAGGATATTTTCCAAATGGTGGGAATTTTAGCTTCTACTATGGTTCAGTTGATTAGTATTGAGACAGGGTAAGCAATAGCATCAGCTGATTTTTGTAGGTACTCGGCAGGGAGTTGATCAGCAGAAAGTGTAGTGGGTTTTAATTTTTTGATCAAGGTATGGATAAGTGAAGTGGTGACTGGTTGGAAGCTGAACGCGAGTAGGTTTCTAGCGGTGCAACTTTCAGGACCAGGGGAGCTAGGAGGTAGTTGGCTAGATAGGGCTTGAATTGTCTCAGTAAAGAATTGGTTAAAACTTTCAGAATCATCTTCAGGGGTTTTATCAATAGTAGCAGCAGGGATTGGGGTTGAAGTTTGCCCAGGATGTAGTAGATTATTTAACCCTGTCCAAAACTTCTGAGGGTTATGAATATAATCAAATTTCTTATGTTAAATTATCATTGTGACTTAACAATAAACTCTATATGGAAACTGCTTTCATATTATAGCTTTGGACTGATGTGGTTCTGATGGATCCTTAGAAATGATACATTATAAGTAAGTGAGTTGAAATATACCTGACGTTAGAAAAAAATGTGTTCTGCAATTCCAGAAAGTTTTACAGAAATTCTTTGGCATCGCCATTTATAAAATATGTGTACTTGCGAAATTTGGGAGGTATGATCTTTCTCGTTTCTGTAGTCATTCCAAACTTACATGAATAATTAGATACATATTCCATTACTTCATCTAATTAGCTTTTCATATGACTTATGATGCTAAAGTGGTAATGTTGGAGGTCTATAACTGCTGAATTTGGGGATTTGCTTTACTTTCAGGCTGATATGTGCTACATACACAGCTGAAGAACAGGTTGTTCTGTGAAAGAATGCAGAGTTGGTTTTGCCATTTTTTATAATATTTGGACACATTTGATGGAGAACCATAAGTTTCATTTGCAGTCCAGCATTGAATACAATCAGCGTTTTGATCTGGTTATGCCTCAAGGTCTGTCCATACCTCTCAACATCTTACAGCAAAAAGTCTGGACAAAGGCTAAAATGATGGGGGGACAAATAATGACAGATTTTAAATAATGCTCTTACTTAGAAAGTTGATAAAATAATAGGTTTTGCATTAGCATGAAATTTCTGAAGGATCTGGAGTCTTAAACTCAAATGTTTGTCATTATTTAATGACTTCAATCCTCAGATATTTGCCAGAAAAGTACAGATTTTAGGAGGAACACACCAAAAATATGAGGCAAAATCTGGGCATTCTGGGAAAATCTGTACAGTTGAGAGGTATGGGTCTGTCTGTAATTTATATGGAGATGTAACGTGGTCTATATTACCTACATTCCATTTCAGCCCTTTCCATTTTATTGTTTTCCAGGTTCATAAGTATAGCAACAAAATATACTAAACTTTATATTTAAGCACTTGCCCCCGGATTCTGCATGCCTTGCACGATGTGCAGGATTAGTGCAGGAGGAGCTCTAGCCAAGAACAGCCTTCAGGGCCGTGCACGAACGCTCCTGCACTAGTCCTGCATGGACTAAGCCCCTGTATGCAAATCACCCCATTTGCAAGAGAAATCCATGCAAATGAGATGAATGTGCGATCCAGGAAGCTTGAAACCAGCCGTGCAGGACCAGTGCAATCTGCAGAAATGTACTCAGTTAGTAACCGAGTACATTTCTGCAAAATCCAAAATGGATCTGTGACAGCTCCAAATAAAGGCTGCAAATCAGTCAGGAAGCATGCCAATGGCCAAGTATAAGGCCATTGACATTGCAAACAGCGTAAAAATTAAAAAAAAAAAAACGTATTTTTTTAGCCAATCTCGGCTGTTTAAGCATAGGATAGTGGCACATAAATGGGATCGGGGGGGGGATTATAAAATCAACCTAAAATAAGCATTCTAACTAAATCACTATTCTACCATGAACATCAATGGCAGGCAAAAGACTACATGGCCAGTGAGTACTGGTTGCTAAGGGAGGAGGCTCAGTGTGAGACATGTAACTATGCATTAGCAGGCAATCCTATGCAAATGAGTGGAATGACAGTGAATCCCAGTTTTTCCCAGCATGCTAGTCAGATCCCAACAGTGTAAGAGTAGGAATAGCTTGGTGCAAGCCAAGGAGTTAGCTTACATCATGGGGGTGTGTGTCAGGCATAGTGTAAGCGGAATGGAGCCCTGTGGCTCAAGTTTGCTCCTAGCTAAGCACAGCTAAGCAAGGGGGTGTGTCTGACTCTGCCTAGCACTCTTTACTTTGCCTAAGCGGGTGTGCACGCCGTGCACCAGGTTTTAAAGGTTTTAAAAAAAGAGTTAAACCAGGAAATAACAGCTCTGTGGACATTTGACCACTGTTTGTGCGGCACGCTCCTGGGCTTAAACAGGAAGGCAATAGGAAGAGAAAAAAGCAGTAGGAAGGTAATCTAGGACAACTAGTATAGCTGGCAGGTGGAATGTGTCAGAATCAGCCAATTACACATGCAGCAGACCAACCCAGCCCAGAACACTACTACAAACTATGCAAACACTTTCCCCTCTGGTTTTTCCCACTCTGTACACCACCGGTGTAAACAAGTGGGGAACTTTTAACAATCAAAACAACAAAATGATAGGGGCTGCAATAGCTATCATACAACAACTTGTGGAAGAGGCTGAGGGTGGTGAGGATGTGAATGCTGTTGACCAACCCATAGTGAGGAGATGGACAAGAGTGTACAGACCCAGGGTAACCTACCAGGGGCTACATGAGCTGGAGATAGTGGAGTGCTATAGGGTGGACAGGAACCTCCTATATCAAATTGTTGAGCTGTGCTGGCCATGCCTCACACACAGAACTAACAAAGGGGAACCCAGTGGATACCAAAGTATGTGTAGGCCTAAGAATATTAGCTACAAGTACCTTCCAAAGGCCAACTGGGGATATGATGGGGATCTCACAGGCATCAGCATCCAGGGTATTGCACCAGTTCCTGGATGCCACATCAGCATATGTCGGTGAGCACGTATATTTCCCCAACACCCGTGAGGCGTTGGCCAGCAATATGCAACTGTTCCACCAAATAGCAGAACACCCTGAGGTAGTGTGTGCTATACACTGCACGCACATATGCATCAAAGCACCACCCAGTGAACAGGGTAGGGTCTACATCAACCACAAGGGCTTGCCCTCCATCAACTGCCAGGTCGTGTGCGATGCCCAGGGCATAATAATGAATGTGTGTGCTGGGTGCCCTGGAAGCTATCACGATTCCCACATCTGGCAGCATCTGATGCAGCTTTACCAGAGATTTGCCAATGGGGACATCTCTCATGGTCACCTAGTGGGGGATTTTGGATATGCACTGGAGCCGTGGCTGATGACACCCATCAGAAATTCACACACACTCTCAAACAAGAAGTCCATAATGAGGCACACACACAGACCAGAATTATAGAAGAGCATGTGTTTGGGATGCTCAAGTCATGGTTCTGGTGCCTGGACACATCCAGTGGAGTCTTGCTGTACTTACCAGCTACATGTACCCAAATTGTCATCATATGTGCCATGCTACACAATATGATCCTGCTGAAACATCTGCAGCAGGAACAGCACAGGGCAGGGCCACACAGCCCCCCCCCCCCACCATTGCCAAGGCCTGCACAGGCACAGAGTGACTCAGAGGAGGAACAACCTGAGCCTGCCCCAGTAGGCGGAAGGAGGTGTGCCCAGTATGGCCTGGCCTTGGCAAAGAGGCAATGCATAGTATATACACTGACACAGGCGGGACCCAGGGAATAACAACTCTGTCTGATTTTCACATACAGTAAAAGGGATGCCAAACATAACACTACCTGTGCTCAACCATGTGTAGGGCGTGTACTATGTGCATCTGACATAGGCAGCCCTGCAGCACCACCCTCAGTACTGCGACACCCATAATGTAAGTGACTCACACATGCCAGTCAGGGGGGGGGGCACATATCCAACAACAGTCACAGCCAGCAGGACAGGTGTAGACAAACACAAACAAAGGCTATGGGCTCTGAATGATGCCTATGGGTAACCTCTCCCCCAGGATTACACAGACAGATCAAAGCAGGTCAGGCAGTGGGATGTTAGTTCTTAAGGGTAGGAAGTCAGAAACTAATATGTAGGTAAATCAGCGCTAAGATCTGTAGTACACTGGTATGCCTCTAGTCAGCATGATAGCTTAGAATACAGAATTAAATGGAGTACCTGACATACCAGTACAGTCATAGCAAATGTGTACAAGTGTCAGATGTACCCTCCCATCCTATGTAGTAATGTAATAACAGTCAGATGTGCCCCCCAATCCTGCCTAGACATGCAGAAATAGTCATGTGTGCCCCCCATCCTACGTAGAAATGTATTAACAGTCAGGTGTGTCCCCCAATCCTGTGTAGAAATGTAGAAATAGTCAGGTGTGCCTCCATCCTACGTAGAAATGTAGTAACAGTCAAGGGTGCCTCCCAATCCTGTGTAGAAATGTAGAAATAGTCAGGTGTGCCCCCCCATCCTATGTAGAAATGTAGTAACAGTCACTGCCAAATGATCATCGGATAGCCTGCAGAAACAGTATGCTACCTGTAGGTGTGCAACACAAAGGTCTGCACTGCAGTACAAACTACCTGGACTCAATCCACACATTCAATACAGATGGGCATACTGGGCATGCTCACACACAAACAAATGAAGGCCATGTCTGCAAACACCAGTGGACCAGACATATCTGGCAGTTGCAGATGTTAGTGCAGGCACTCCTCAGTATGCACTACCCACTGGATAGGAATACAGACATATATCTAAAGACAACACAGTATAATAAGCCAAAGGTAGACTTACATAGATGTGTGGAAGAAGGTGACTGTGACAAAGAGCCATCCAGGCCTGTCCCAACCAGCACACAGCCAAAGGACCACAACCAAATGAGGTTCAGATGTCACTCACTCTAGATACTAGCCACCAATATCTGTCAGCATTGCAGACTATGTGGTGCAAGTGCTAGCTATGCAATATGACTGTATAAGGAAGTAGTCATCTAGCACCTGTATACATGTACCTGTGAAATATGACCCTGTGTGTGCCTGCATGTGGTGTGTTAACCTCTAGATCAATGGTTATGGCCCATGCACACACACACTGCCCTCCCCATAGCCCTACTATGACAAGCCTGCTGAGGTCATCCACTGTGAAATACACCTTTGGGAGAGTTATAGCCCAATAATCTCCATGGCACGTCCTATAACTGCATACTGCTGTAGTGTGATAAACTACATAGGTAGGAGTTCCAATCCCAGACATGGCAACTGTGTGTGTCCTTCTTTTGTACAGAGCAATGCTTTTTAGGGTAGTCACACCCTCTACAATTCAAATGCTCTATTTTGGTAAGGCTGCTGATGTCATCCACCTAGAAATACATATCTAGGAAGGCTGTAGCCCAGTAATCTCAGTAGCACATCCCATAACTGTGTACTGCTGTAGTGTGATAAAATAGGTAGGAGCTTTCCTCCCATACTTGGCAAGTGTGTGTGTGTGTCTGTCTGTGTAGAGAGCAATGCTTTTTAGGGTAGTCACACTCACTACAATTCAAATGCACTACTTTGGTAAGGCTGCTAATGTCATCCACCTAGGAATACATCCCTGGGAAGGTTGTAGCCCAGTAATCTCAGTAGCTCATCCCATAACTGCGTACTGCTGTAGTGTGATAAAATAATTAGGTAGTAGTTCTAATTCCAGACTTGGAAATTGTGTCTGTGTGTGTAGAGAGCAATGCATTTTAGGCTAGTCACACTCAGCACAATTCAAATGCCCTAATTTGGCAATCCTGCTGATGTCATTCACTGTGAAATACACATTTGGGGAAAGAGCACTCCAGCAATCTCTGTGGTGTGTCCTATAGCAGCATCATGCTGTAGTGTAATACAGAACTCTGGTAGAGGTTCTATTCCCACACATGGCAGTTGTGGATGTTTTTTGTGTGTTTCTATGTCTATGTAGGGAACAATGCATTTTAGGTTAGTCACACTCAGTACAATTCAAATGCCATACTTTGGCAATCATTCTGATGTCATTCACTGTGAAATACACCTTTGGGGAAAGTGCACCCCAGTAATATCTGTGGTGCATCATATAACAGCATCATGCTGTAGTTTGATACAGAACTCTGGTAGGGGTTCTATTCTCATACATGGTAGTTGTGGCTGTTTTGTGTGTGTTTCTATGTCTGAGTAGGGAGCACTGCATTTTAGGTGAGTCACACTCATTACAATTCATATGCCCTACTTTGGCAATCCTGTTGATGTCATTCACTGTGAAATACACCTTTGGGGAAGGAGTACTCCAGTAATCTCCATGGCACATCTTATAACAGCGTAGTGTTATAGTGTAATATACTAGTTAGGTAGGGGTTCTAATCCCACACATGGCAGGTGTGTGTGTCTGTGTTTGTCATTTGTATCCTGTTTGGAGGTGGTTGTGAGTGTGTAACAACTGGACTCAATGTGGAGTGGGTTTTTCAAACTTCCTACAGGGTAGTGCAGGTATATATCACAATGTCCACCTAGAGGGATAACAGATGTGAAATAGCTGAGAGGCTGGGGTACAAATCCATACTCCTAAATGTGACAATGCCCACTGAACAATGTTAGCAACTCTTGTATTACTCAAGGAACACTCTAAACCCATGTCTCATACACACACACACACACACACACACACACACACACACACACACACACACACACACACACACACACACACACACACACACACACACACACACACCTGCCTAGGCAACAGCCGCTATGTTGGTAGTACCCTGCATATTGTCCACTGATAGTAACCAGGGTGTGATTGCAGTGGGCTACAGAGGGCATGGCACCCTGTCCATCAATCCAACAGGCATGTACATGCCGACAGTGCTCCTCCCCCATATTCTCCACTGGACACCTGCAACACCTGTGGTGCCATCAAATATGACCCACAAAGGACATACCATGCCTGAAACACAAGCCCTGTATGGACAGATGCCACTGACACCAGGGAATACCGGTATCATGCTATCAATGTAGGTGCAGGGTCAACCTGCTGTCCATTAACAGTTCCCTCCACATGAGGCCAGGACTGGCACATCTGATGATAACACTCTGTGTACACAACATGGGCCAGACAACCCAGGTACAGTTCCACATGTCACTGTACATGCATGTGGGAGGTGTGCACATCCCAGACACTGCCCATATCATGGACTAAGGAACACATACATGGCAAGCAATGCACAGCATTGGCCACACGCAATAGTCAAACAGGTAACTGGATGGTGACTATAATACCCACCTGTGTGGGCAACCCCAGACACCACACCCCTGAGCCACGTTACAGACCATTGTCATGTGGCCTGATGCCAAGGTATACCCATCACATAGCCTTGTATAGCCATCTGGCACCATCAACCACAACACACCCATGTAGCAGTGCACCCATGCATGTCAGTACTGCCACCTATGTCTGTGTGTGTGGTATAATGCATATGACCAAATTCACAATCAGTACAACCACCACTGCCATACTGAAGCATGCTGTCTGATGTTAGATACTTCCACATACCCTTTTCACATATAACCTCCATATGACCCCTGTGGTGCATGTGATGCCTGCACAGTACTGTGTTGTGGCAATCCCACTAATGATGAGTTGTATTCCTGGCCCTGCCAAGTGTGTCAATGTGTGTGAGTCCCTCTGAGAGTGTGGCTGTTTTGACGCTGACACCTGTTCATGCGGACAGGCACGTGTACTGCACCTACCACATAGCTACCTTATCCCTGTTGCAGATGTCACTCACCATCACTTATACGTGCTGAGGGCTCCCCAGCATGTAACCTATGTGGTGCATCCACTAACTGCATGGACATGTGATAGCACTACATGGTTGTCATGTGTTTGATACCCTGTACTGGTAGGTGTGTGACACAAACATGCTTAAGTTGTACTCTCCCACCCCTCCCTGGCTTTTCTGTGCCTCTGTCTGCCTTTCTCACTCCCCTCTGGTGGATGTGGGGACTTACACCTGCATTGCTTAGGCAGCAGCACATGGATTTTAAGTGATGCTCAGGATCAGCTGATGGCCACATCATGAATAGCAGCCCTCCTCTAGCTGATTGCATGTGGAACAGCTGTGGTAACATTCCCATAGCCAATTGCATGGAAACACACACCAATATCTAGGAACATCATGTTGGTGTTGGGCCTTTCATTCACTGTGAGCAGGAACTCAATCTGTTTTTTTGGCAAACAGCATATCAGATGAATTGGGAATTTACCTCTAACAACATACACTGTGGAAACAGGCCAACACTCAGGAGGGGGATGTGCCTGACCTGACTACAGACTGTATGTGCTGCTATACTGCATTTGGAGTAATGTTGGTTTAAAAGGGTGTATGTGGATATGGCTGTTTTACATGTTTTCATACCTGCCATGTCAGTGTTATGTTTATGAGGGAACACCTATATGTAGGGTCATCTGCAGACTGGGCAGTGTGTGGTGCCTTTTGTTTCAAGTGTTACCCACAGAGCACCTATCTGTGAACTGCAGAAGGTAATGTGAGAATTGCAGTCTATTGATAGAGACAGCCGTGACAATTACTGACTTCATATCCCTCATAGGAAATATGTTGCAACAAACCCAGTTACAACAGTAAATGTATGACATTATCACAGCAACATGTCAATATTGGCAGTGTGTATGTGCCTCCAGCCACAACCCTGTCAACCTTTCTACATATGTCATGCAGTAAGGGGTGCATATGTGCTGTACACCATAATTAGTGACATCATATCTGATAACAAGCCAGTAAGATATCAGACTGCTATATATGTTATGTATAGCAGGGGTTATATTTGATGACATAACCTGGACATTTTCTGGTTGTTTGTACAATACTGAGGTTTGTGTACTTATGGTGATTCGCGGTAGTGTGTGTATTGTTAATATGTACCTTGGCCTGTATACAGACTCTGGTAGATGTTGTTGTTCTTGGTCCTGTTCTAGCTGATGTTACATGCTGCTCCACTGTATGTTACCCTATCGGCTGACATGTTTGTAGGGCCATACATGCACATGTCCCATACCACAGACAGGCATCGGAGCACACTGTGTAGCGGCCCAGTATATGTAGGGTTAGTGTGTGAGTGACACATATGAGTTTGGTGTTGAACAGATAGTCCATATACTGTAATAATATGCTAGCATACCATATGTGGCTGTGTTCACATTGGTTGTGGTTATGTACTTTCACATAGGTGTATGTTACTCTGTGTTGTTGCATGCCTGTAGAGCCTGCTATATATGCAGGTACATGTGCATTCGCCCATAGGAAATGTAGGCCAGTGTTGAGCCAGTCTGACTGTAGCCTGCACAGTGCATTGTTGCATGCCTAGCAGCTTAGTGCACTTAACCGGTGAGATGTAATGTCCAGATACTTGCCACCATAACAGTCAAGTATGTCAGACAGAGCAGTGTGATACTGCACAGATGAATGTCACTATCTAGTGGGTAGTATGTGGTCATGGCATCTCTGTACCAGTGGTTAGTATGTGGCAGGACAGGCAGGGATGTGTAAATGCATAACTTATGGGGGCACATGTATACCAGTAGTTACGTGTTTTGCCCATCAACATGGCTGTTAACATCCACATTGTCAGGATTGGTGCACATGTCTGGCACTGAGGGGTTATGTGCATACCTCTAGAATGTCAGACTGTCCACACATATTGGCCATTATCCCTGCTGTAGTCCACAGTAGCATTACGTGCTAGCAGTGGTACTGTACTATGATGTCCTTCAGACGTCTGTAGCCAGTGGCATACATGTTAAAAGCAGATATGACCTCCCACACACACCATGTCTGTGAAGACACTCCCTATTATAGTACCAATAGTCTACAAATATACCTGCTATACATACCTGACATCCCCTTGCACTACAAAGTTGGGACTATAGAGTCTGAGGTTGGGCTACACTCCATATTCCGGACATATGGTAATGATATATGTACATATGATTATCCAGATATTTATATAGACATACACATATACATATCAACATACACAGATGGATATGTATATGTACATAGCTATACAAATAAACACCCAGATATATACATATACTGAGCAATATATGTCTGCACATATACAGATAGAGATATATATGCACATATACATATGGATATCTACATATATACTGACAGTAATATATATATATATATATATATATATATATATCAGAATAGATATGTATGCACATATAGTTATTGATACCTACATATATACCAACATAACTAAGCATATCTGTACACATAATATGTGCATACATATATAGCTATATATACATATATCTATATATACATATACATATATTTATATATACATATATCTATATATACATATATGTATATGGGAGTGATACAAAATCCTGAAAGCCTAAAGTCCTGAAGACCATCAGAGGTGAGCTGCCTTAAGGTATATTGATGGAAAGTACCATACAATCCACCTTGGTTAAATGCAGGCCTACTGCCAACTGCCATACAGACTGTTCTGTTCGTCAATGTGCTTGTGATGGTGTCAGTTGTGCCTTGTTATGTAACAGATACATCCCATTGTGTCAACCAAGGTCCTTACCCCCAAGGGATTGTCTACAGGGTGTAGATAGAGGCTGCTGAACTATATATCTGCATTACTTACTGTTAATTGTTTGGTATCCTGTGGCCCAGTCTGTCTTTACTATTGTACTACTTGATGGCCTTGGCCTGAACAGCAACATTTGTTAACTTTTCCAGACTACTGTGTTAGTATAATTGTTTCACAGTTGCATTACTCAGTTTCTGTATGTCCGTGTCTAAACAGCTATACCACATGACATATACAACTGTAATAATACACAAATAAAGCATTCCCTTTTATGAAAACCTGTGTGTGGGGTTATATCCTTTGATTTTTCTGTGGGTATAGGTTGCAAGCAATGATTGTCATTTGTATGGGTGGTTCATACAGTCTCCAGTTGGTAAGGTGGTAACTGCAGGAATAGTGGCTGTTCCATATTGTGTGCACCTACTACATATGTATCTTACTATACATAGCTCTGCGTGTGTATGTGTAGTTATGTATATATACATATATATATATATATATATATATATATATATATATATATCTGCATATATATATGTCTGCGTATATGTATCCTAGGGATGCCCATGTTGTGTCAGGTCCTGGTTATGGGATCTGCAACACTAGGTAGTGTATTGCAGGGTGGACGTGCTTGGCTGGGGGGTATACCTATTCATATAAGACGTATATTGTTTGGAGCCTCTCAACCCCATTAATGATGCATGTGGACATATATAATTTTGTTATTTATCAATTGTTATCTACAGATGTATGTCCATATATTCCTATATATATATATATATATATATATATATATATATATATATATATATATATATATATATATATCTGCTTACATATCTATAACTTGCTGGATATATTTAGACATATAGATGTATACATATATATCTATAGATGTAGGCATTTGTATGTATATATGTATATATGTATATGTATATATATATATATATATATATATATATATATATATATATATATATATATATATATATATATACTTCTATATATTGATATCTGTATCTACATATATAGGATATGTTTTATCTATTTAGATATTAATATATATACACACACATACATCTACATGTTGAAATACATTTCCTGTACTGTTGAATGTCTGGGCTGGATGATATGTTTGTGAAAACAGAAGGGTTATGTGTATCTGATGTGGCTTAGTGGTAAATCGCTTTGGCTGTGGTGTGCAGGGTCCTGGGTTTGAGCCTTACAAAGGCTGTTTATTTTGTTGCTGGGCAGAACAAGGGCCGTTGAATGCAGAGTGATCAAGGCACTTTTGAGCAGTTGTAAGCGGGTTTGCATGGGTTTTGCAGAGGTAAGGACTGCTAACTTCCGGTTAAAGTTTCTTATACTCAGTTAACTTCTAAATTGCTTAACCAGTGTAGGCATTGCTTACCCCCGCACAAACAGGCTGAAACCCACTTACTACTGCTTAAAAGTGCTTACTCCCACTTACCCCTGCACTATTTTTTTTTAAAAGAAAAGAAAAAAGGGTTGATAGGAAAGTGGTGAAAAAGGGGTACAAAGAGGGTAAGACAGTAGGGGAAATAGCTAGGGATTTGCAGGAAGGGTCTGGGGAAGGTCCATAGCTGCCCATTTCTACTACGATAACTGCTGGTGCATATACACTGAATTGGAGGTAGATTTGGACACTCAAACCCATGACAGAAGGGTGAGGACAGCAATAATAAGTTGTGATGCCAATTAGACCAGATTACATGTGCCCAGTGGACATGTGTACAAAATGGACAGCTATGTATGGGGCGAGATTTTTTTGGGAAACAGATTGCCCTTTTTTTCAGGTGAGAGTGGGATGTTGGGGTGGGGTAGTAGGTATATTTGGGGAGGTAGGTTGGGTAGGTTAACAGACAAGACAAGACACATACAGGGGTGGTGTATGACACATGTGGGGGGTAAACACCTTGATGGGGAGGGGTGTTGGGAAATCACAAGCCCATGAGTCCCCTAGTGGAAACAGTGGGTCTGAGGTCCCCACCCATGGGCAGTCACCACTGCACCTTCACAGCCCCGATGGTGGCTGTGCTGGGGGCTGAGTCGCAGAGCCAGACTGATGCTCTAGTTGCGACACATGGCCCTCAAGCTGTCGTAGAAGATCACCAAGCTGCTGGTTGAGCTCTCCACGCACCATGACCCCGACCTGGAGATGGGTGACAGGTTCTTGTCTGTGCCCACTCCCGGAGAGAGGGGCAAGCCCCATCCCCTGATGCAGTTCTACCCAAAGGTGGTGCAGGACCAATAGACAGTGAGATCCCGGCTTGGGGTCCAGACATGCTGGTGCCCAGTGCCACGGCCAGCTGAGGTGAGACAGGTGGGTCTGCTGGGACTGGCCTTCCCAAACATGCTATAGTGTTTAGATTTCATCATCATATGTGGGTTAGTAATAGTCAACACATTCTGGGGTTAGGTATAACAGCATGCATAGATATTTCCATTAACCCAGACACCAGATACGGAACAGTTGTATAGCAAACAGAACACATGCATATATGGGACCACAGTGGTAATAAGAACAGTATGCAAGTACATTGATGGCACCATGCCACCAATATTAGAGTATTTCATTATAGCGCATGTATGGGAACAATTAATATATTTATCAAACAATTGGACATTATTAGAACATAGGTATCATTACATACCAGCTGGAAATGGTATGTTGATTATTGTTAGAGATACGGTGGGGGGAAAGATGTCAATTAACAACTAGTATATTCCTGTAGTCCACATTACTTTCCTTGTCAGTGTTGTTATCTGTACCTTACAAGTCTTACTACACTACTCTATAGCCTTAGTTTGAACAGTGATATGGCTGTTGTCACCATTATACATGAAATACTTTTACCTGTAGTATACACCTCTTACCTGGTATACCTGTGGAGGGAATGTTTGTTAACACTAACTAACTGTTTCTACACATACTCCCAGATTCCAGGTTGATGTTGTCCACATAGCTATCCAGATCTTTCTGCACAGACTCTGACCATGTGTTGACCACATGCAGGTGTGCTGGGACATATCTAGAATATTGCCCTCTTTAGCCTTTAGTGAGCTGAAACACACGTACACATGCTTTCCTACACAGTTATATTATGTAGCACAGTGTTGGTGACAGTGATCAGTGATATGTTATTATTCAGAGAAACTGCAACACTCACAATTCCTTACAATACCAGAGTGAACAGTATCAGTATAGGCTATTATGGTCTTTATTTCTCAGTACAGTGTCTGTATCCAATGTACCTGTGGGAGCAATGTTTGTTAGCACTACCTGACTGTTGCCACACAAACTTCCAGATTACACATTAGTGTTATGCACATACATCTCACTCTGTTACTGTACACACTCTGGTCACAGCTTGACAACATGGGGTTGTAGATAGGACATACTTGGTTTATTTCTTTCCTAACAGTTTTGGGGGTAGCTACAGTGACAGGTTTGTTCTCATAGATGTTTGACAATCACTTGTATTCACTGTTGGCTGGCTAAACATCTGGGATCATCCCAAAGACTTACCAGGGGGACAGGCAGCAGATATAAGCCCATATACTGGACATTCTGGCCTCATCTGTACAGTTGTGGGGTATGATCCTGTATGCAGCCTACTTCCACTCCCAGGATTCAGACCATGGCTGTGTCTGCTACAACCTAAACACACTGTCCATCACAATTGTGTCTGCTATATAGATATTGCTGTATATCTCCTATCTGCTTTCCGTCTTATTAATCCCCTGTGCTTTTGCATTCTGACCTTGTATTACAACACTCTTATACAGATTTCCTAGACAGTTATATGTTGTAGGACAGTGTGGGTGACAATAATTTGTAATACCTCATTATTCAGAGCAACTGCATCAGTCGCACTGCCATACAATGCCAATGGAAACAGTACCAATACTGAGTATCATTCTTGTATTTCTGGGCACAGTGTTGGTATCTGAAAGACCTGTGGGAGAAATTTTTATTAGCACTACCTGAATGTTCCCACAAACAGTACCAGATTCCACATTACTATTATGTGCATACATCTTACTGTACACACTCTGACCACAGCTTGACAAGTTGGGGTGTAGATGGGACATAACATGGCTTCTTAGTCTCATAAGGTATTGGGGAGTTGCTAGTGTGCCAGCTTTGTTCTCACAGATGTATGTCAATCACTTGTATTTCGTGTTTGCTGTCTATACGTCTGGGATCATCCCACTGAGGGCAGGTTGATAGGCAACAGATATGGGCCACTTTACTGGACATTCTGGACATATCTCTAAAGTTGTGAGGTATGATTCTGTATCCAGAGTACTACCACTGGCAGGATTCAAACCATGGCTGTGTGTGCTAAAAAAACAACAGTTCACATCTCAGTTGCATGTGCTATTTGGGTTTTGTTGGCTGCATTTTCCCTGTTTACTATCTATGTGTCTCTCAGTTGTACTAAATGGCCTCTGGGGGTTACACCTGTCACATACAGGAATTCCTACACATTCAATTTATGGTGCACAGTGTGGGTAACAGTGCTTAATACAACAGTACTATTACATGATTGTGAATGTACATTACCATATGATACCAGAGTATACACATGCAGTCCAGCAGTTAGACCTTTATTGTCAGGCTATTACACTTTTATTGACATACAAACAATGTGAGACTCTTCCTGCCATATTCTCTAGTGTATGCAGTACTTGCCTTTTTAATTTACTACTACTTTTAGTTTTATTTCCTATCACAGTAAATGCATGAGTATTACTGACCTGCCTCACATTGCAACCTCGCCAGGTGACTGATGTGGGCCTCCTGATTTGTGGCCCACTCCATTGCAGCTGTGGGGACATAAGAGGAATATTTAGCCATACCTATCCTTGATATACTTGAGCTTGCAATTATTATACACATAGTGGGGTGATACTTACATACAACTGGAACATCCCATGCCACTCTAGCCTCTTGAATCCACTCCTCCAAAAGATCCTCCTTACACCACTTCAGGTCGGCATAGTATTACCTGACCTGCTCACCAGTTCAGGGTATGCAAGTGGCATTGGTGAGGTCACGGGCTAGATGGTGCCATTCCTCTGCCTTATATTGGGAGCCCTGGTACTGGCCTTGAAGCAGTCTCTGATCATGGTCTTTGACAAGGAGTCCTGCCATGACTTTGGACTCCTGGATGCACCAGTGCTGTACCTGAAAGTGCACACCTTCTCCCCTTACTGCCATTATGCCTGCAAGGAGAAGCTACAAGCAGTTATGAGATGTATTCCTGCCTCTTGGGTTTAAGTAGGGCTGATTTCCCTCACTTTTCCATGATTGGCTGGTTTTGAAAAGGCTAGGCTATGGGCAAAACTGCTTACCTAGGGTTGGCATTGTTTAAAGGGGTATAACACTGGGAACATTGAGCTAGCTGGCGTACACATTGCTTACACCTCCTAAGCTGGCCTGTGCAATGCTTAGCACTGCTTACATTAGACTTTGCAGTATAATTCCATTTTGGCATTGAGTTATTATTCATTACACCTTATATGTATGCCTGGTATCCATGATTCATATGTACGTACACTGTATGGGATCCTTGTGTTTTATTGGAGACTTCAACACTCTATTATAATTACACCTGCCTTATGGCCTTACTGTTGTACTCCGGTTCATGTATTTATGTTATGTAGTTGGTTAAGGCAAATATGTCTGTATACTGATTCCTTTCACAGATTCAGTTTGGTTTTACTATGGCGAAGACTTGTTTGCTGATACCTCATTTTTCTGTACTTCTGTGTTGGCTTGGTGGTTAACTATGGTGTATAGGGTCCTGGGTTTGAGACCTGCATAGCTGTTTATTTTTTGCTGGGCAGATCAAGGGATGTTGGATACATAGTGATTAAGGCACTTTTGAGCAATTGTAAGCAGGTTTGTGTGGGTTTGCGCGAGGGTAAGCAATGTTAACCTCGTTAAATATGCTTACAGAGAGTTAGCTTCAATATTGCTTAACTCGTGTGCGCATTGCTTAGCCCCACGCAGACGGGCTTAAGCTTGCTTATTAGTGCTTAAATATGCTTACTACTGCTTATTGGTGCTTAAACCTGCTTACTAGTGCTTTATTCATTATGACACTGACACCTCACATATGCATTTACTGTAGTACTCCAGTTCATAAATATATGTTATTTAGTGGGTTATGCAACATAAATATTAGTTATAATGTACTTTGCCATTGAAAATGGAATATGCTGCAGTGGGACTTGAACTAGTAATGCCTGCTTGTAAAGAGAATGCTCTGCCCACTACACTATTGCTATGCTGTTTCATTTGCATATATCTTCCTTGTTATCCTCTTCAGCCATTTAAGCTGCATTAACCATAGCTAAGCAATGGACACATCCGCGCACCTACAGTTATTTTTAATCAGATTTTAAAATAAAAAAAAATAAACAATTTGTTCATTTTATTTGTGATTACTTGCTGTTGTACATGAGGGGGAATGTTGATGGAGATATGCGGACACCTATGAGCGGCTCACTCATTTCTTACCCCTTTCTGTTGTTCTTCATTGCAGGGGCGTGAATATTCTGAGAGCTCTGCTCTCAGACACGCCCCGTGCACTCTTACATGCTCCATGTAAGATTAGGAGCTCAGGCAGCGTGCCTCATTACTATGCATGGTGCGCTGCCATCCTGCTCCTAAATGGCTGCCGGCATGCAGAACTAAGCTAGTTTTGCATGGAGGAATAGTTAAGGTACTAAGTTGCTTACTTTGTGTTGTCTACTTAGTTTTGCAGGTTTAAAACACTTATGTTTTAAACTACTTAAAACTGTTTTAAAGGCAGAAGCATTTGCAAAACAATATAATCTGAAGCATTTAAATGCTGTAAAAAAGCATTACAAATAGTTTTGCTTCTTGGAAAGTACTGGAACCATACCTCTGGACCATACCGAATCTTTTGCTTTTTCCTGTTTTTTGAGTTCCAAATGATGGGGTACCACAATTCCCGAGTGGCACCCCTTAATTTCCAATTTTCCTAGCTTTTTTAAACTTTTTTCCGGTCTTTTTTCCGGACTAACATCATGGCGTGCAGGCATGCGAGGTGACATCATCTCCTTAAGCAGCCTGCTACAGGCTCAGGCACTAGTCTGTGATGACAAGTAATGACAGAAGCTGTGTGCCACTGCCTACTTCATCATCCTTTTCTGCAAATGGTAGGGCAGGCCGCAGTAGTAGTACTATCATCATTGTAATTAGTTTTTTAAATGCAGAGACTAGTCTGCAGTAGACCTGACCCCTTGTTTTTTTTTTTCCCTAACCTAATGCCTGTCCTCAGGCTCAGTGTCTGGATGTTTCAGCAGTTGGAATTTATTTGTTGCAAATGACCAGGTAATGGCCTGGGCATGGTAGCAAATATGAATGATTTCCTTATCCAGTCAGTCCAGCAGAGTTTCCAGTGACCCAGATTTTCTGGCTTGACTGGTGGTGCGTGCCATGTTATTTTTAACCATTCCATACATACATTTCTTATATGATCATTCATTGTATGGTAATGTTGGTGTATACTAAACAGTAGAATATTCAATATTGCTTCAGTTCAATTGCTTACTTTGCTTACGAAATCTGCAGTGTCAGTGTGTGCTACTAGACCAAATATAAATTATAAATAGCACTGTATGACTGTAAGGAAAATTGACTGGAGACTGACAACTTCCTGAATGATTTTTTTTTTGTTAAAGGAAAAAGGGTAGCGGACCAGAAGAAAGGAGGAGAAATATATTTGCAAGTTGTTGGTGCTGATCCTGGAGGTGTTCATTGGAACTTCTACATATCTCTTAGTAGGATTTTTTTTTATTTTCAAAGGTTGTTTTATTCCTGGTCACTGGACAACACTCCCGGTGTGTATTTACTTAGTAGCCAATAACCCCAATGTACGATACGCTTGCACCCCAGCCGGCTGAGAAAATCAGCAAGATGAAAAAGTTGTGGAGAACTTTGCCCGATAGTTTCAGCCAGATAAGTGAATGCCTTGCCTGTGTCTTTCAGACTTGCCTGTGGTCAGTCAGTGAGTGGAAGGTAGATCAGGAGGTAAAGAGGGATGCCCATCTGGGCACAGTCTGCTTGTATCCAGTGCTGTTTGCAGGGGAGAATATTTGTGCTGAAAGCAAAAGGGCACGCGACCTCTGGGCAGCTTGTGTCTCGCGGTTGCAGCAAAGTAACAATGGTTCACTTTGTAGCCAGTGATCTTGGAGAAATGTGCCACTTTGATGGAAACTTTTTTAAATTTCATCCCCTAATTTCAAAAGAGGAAGACTCGTTTCATGAAAGCTGAACTGAGAAAGTGTTCTTATACTGTGTCTACATCTAATGATCAGATCTGTAAAACTAACGATAATAACTGAATTTGAAACAGTGTTAGTAGTGCTGGGAGAAGGTTCTGATATAACTACTCATGCCATCTACAGCATTTTTAACTTAGATGTAACTGTCATTGTTCATTTTTTTTTGCAAACCGTATTGATAAAATATGCACACTAAGTTCCACATTCCCACCTTGCAGTTCATAGCATTTATAAAGCAGCCAGTGTCAACCATAACCCATATAACCAAAACTCTGCAATCTGACCTAGTATGTTATCACCTTCTGACCACATTGACTCATCTGGCCATCAGCATCTTGTGAAGTCAGCTCTGTTCTAGATTTATGGACAAGAGTATTTGTAACTGTCCACACTTTAGCCACTAAATCTAAATTATATTTTGAATGTAGCAGGCACAGTTCACACTTGTAGTCATATTCCCTTGTAATAATGTATATTAATCTGAAAGCAGCTCGCAGTCGCAGAATGCGTATTAATAAATCTATAGCATCTAGTAGCAGTGTGTGACATGAGCCATTAAGCTACAGTTATTGGGCTTACTTTTTGTTAGTGAGTGTTCAGCTGGTTTTCTGAAGTCCAGATGTCAAGTTCGTCTTACTAAGTTGGTTTAGTTCATAAATGTAGTGCTTGAGCTATCCACTTTAGTTGGCATGGCATACGCATTTTCTGTTGAACTTTGAAGATTTTCCCCTTCTTGTTGGAACTTTTCTTCAAGAGCACTTCGCTAAAAGGGTCATGGATTTCTTTTTTGTGTTATGTGTAGGGGCTGCATATTAGAGATCAAATATTGCAAAGGGGGTGCAAAAGTATGGATTACACTCACAATTTGAGTAATTTATTTCCAGTCCAGAAACACAAAAGAAGTGTGCAATTTTATGGTATAGTGATTGCTGGCAGCACCATATGAAAGCTGAAAACAGATAGAAGACAGGTACAGAAGAACAGACACAGATGTGGATCTGCTAAACAAAAATGCAGCTTTAGAAACCCATAGATTAGAAGCAAAGCTCCCACACTGTAGATATGGTGCAAGGTGCTGTGATTTGTATACATTTGTCCTAGGTAAGTAATGGCAACTAAACAGTTTGTAAAGCTTGAAACTAGGATACTAAATGGGCAAAGCTAAATAATGTGTACATTACCCCATTCTGTAGCCATTTTAAGGGAAATTCTTAACATTGTTTGTAACTTGTATGATTCAAAAGTGCCAGATCTTAGTCTGAGTCTTGCAGTATAATGAATCTTTGTGTCTGCTTTGCAAGACTGAGTTGGTTTCACTGAGTATATATCCACACAGGCACAGAACAGTTTGCCCCAAGATCGACTTTCTTTGTTAGCAGTAAGATAAGAAAAGTGTATTAGTAGTTTGCTGTATTTGCTGCACTTTGCTGTACGGAATGTAACTGCACAGTGTGAAGACACTTCAGCTTAAATGAGTAATATCTGGAGGACAGGTTAGGTTCAATCATTTTTCAAATGATTGATGTATGTACTGTTGCTATGAGGTAAGTCAGAACAACAGTGAAAATGATGCCACTTAATTCCCTATTGCAATATCACTGGCTTATCTTATTTTTTATATGTAACATAGGCAATTTATTTCTCAAGGACAAGAGGCACTTTATTTGTAGATAAAACAATGAAATATAAAGTTGTTTGCTAGCAACAACCTCTTCACTAGTTACAGATCTCTTTAATGTGGAATTATTTAGATGACTTTTACTTCTGCAGAGATTGTGCATATTTACTGATACTGGTGGTTTGTAGATATTTGTGCCGTCTTTTATGATGGAAATGTTCTGAATTGGGCAGTTTTGCCATTATTGGTTCATACATTTTGTTTCACTGCTTACTGGGAAAATGTTCAAACAAATTTAAAATGCACTCTAACAAGTGTGCTGTATTATACAAGGAATATAATTTAAAGTCAGGAATGTGTATCAAAGAACACATGTATGTTTCTTGTTTTGTGTGCAAAGGGGCCTATAATTTGAAAACAACACAAAAGTAATCTATCTGCCACTGGCCAGATTCTGCATTTTTCTTTGGATGTGTGTTTCAATGTGGTTAAAATGAATGTGAGTTTCAAGGGCAGAGAAGTTTTAATGTTAAAGTCTATTTTCATTGTAAGACTGTATTGCTATGTTTAGCAGATGTCTGTCAGTGTTTGTGCTATAAAATGTAAAATAAAATCAAAATTATCATTGTAGAAGTAAAGCAATATGTACATTAGTGTTTATGGTAAATGGGGCGAAATAGCCAGGTAATGGGACATTGGAATGGCTGCAGGGGGACTCTAGGGCCATATTTTGGTTGTCTGTTCTTCAGTTTGCATCTGAATGTTGATATCACACAATTCAGTTGGTGTGGGCAGGGTTACATAATTATGTATGCAAAGTTTATGTTAATCAGCATACAGATTTGTACCTATTTTTCACGGGCCTTGTCCAGATTTTTGATGTTGTTTTGATGACTGGAACAGTAACAATACGTTTTTATTCAAAGTAAAGATATACATGACTATTACATTTTCACTGTATACTGATGCAGAAGTTAACATTGACGTCTCATGGCATTTATTCTCTGGATTAGTTCTCAGACTGATTTGTTATGAAAAGTCTTTGGGTCTACCTTATTTCATTATTTATCTTTTTGTATTTTCTTTGGATAATCTGGACTCTTTCTATTTTTCAAAATCTATTGACAGACAGTATGACAATTATAGAGACTAAAATTAGATAGGTTGCTGTGTTCAGGTGACTGTGTTTGCATCCTTTGATGGACCGATATCTACACATGAACATTTTTTTTTTATTTTTGCTTATTAATAGCAAGGACTGGTTCCACAAGTAGGTATCAGTTACCAAATATATTGTAACAGATGCCAACCTATTTCATTATAAGAAAAATTGAAAGACAATCCCCAGGATTCAGCAAGCTCTGCACGGCATGGAGAAATAGTGCAGGAGCTGCTGGAGGCAATATGGCCACCGTGCGATCCAGGAATAAGCTCTGGGGCCATGCACGAGCGCTCCTGCACTATTCCTGCATTGACACAGCTCCTGTATGCAAATTACCCCATTTGCAGATGAAAACCATGCAAATGAAGTGAATTTATGACCCAGGAAGCTGGCAGCCAGACGTGCAGGGCTAGTGTAGTCTGCAGAAATGTAATCGGTTAGTAACCAAGTACATTTCTGCAAATTACAAAATGGAGCCATGACAGCTCCAAATAAAGGGTGTATATAATGTGGAAAACATGCCAATGGCCAAATAGCCATTGGCATGGAAAACAGTTGCAAAAATAAAAAAAATAACTTTTATTTTTTTTTTACCCTATTCTGGCTGCTTAAGCGTAGGGCAGTGGAGTGCAAATGTGATCGGGCCGAAAATAAAAAAAACAAACTTGAAATAAGCATTCTATCCAAAATCACAATTTTGCCATTATAATCAATGGCAGGTAGAAGACAATAAGGCCAGTGCATAGTGGTTGCCAAGGGGAATCCTATGCAAATAAGGGGAATGATACTGAATCACAGATTTCCCCTCATGGCTAGCCTGCACCAACCGTGTAGGTGCAAGAAAAGCATGGTGCAAGCATAAGAGTTAGCTGACATCACAGAGGGGTGTGTCAGGCATACTGTAAGCTTATTTGAGCCCTGTGGCTTGGGTTTGCCCTTAGCTTAGCAGAGCTAAGCAAGGGGTTGTGTCTGAAGCTGCCTAGCACTCTTTACATTGCCTAAACAGGTGTGCGCGCCGAGCAACGTGTTTTAAAGAAAAAAAAAAAGTAAACCAGGAAATAAAAGCTCAGTGCACATCTGAGCACTGTGTTTGAGCATATCCCTGGGCTTAAACAGGAAGGTAATGGGAAGGGAAAACTGCAGTAGGACGGTAATCAAGGAGAGCTAGCATAGCTGTACGGTGAAATATATCAGAATCAGCCAATTACACAGGCTGCAGCACAGCCAAGCACACCAATGTCAACTATGCAAACACCTTTCCCTCTGGTTTTCCACACAAACTCTACACCACCAGTTTACACAAGCAAGGAGATTTTATCAAACAAAAGCAACAAAATGATAGGCGCTTCAGCAGCTATCATAAATCAACATGTGGAAGAGGCTGAGGGTGGTGTGGATGAGAATGCTGATGACCAACCCACAGTGAGAAGAAGGAGAAGAGTGTACAGACCCAGGGTAACCTACCATGGGCTTCTTGAGCTGGAGATAGTGGAGTGCTATAGGGTGGACAGGGACCTCCTACAGCAAATTGCTGAGCACTGCCAGCCACACGTCACACACAGAATCAACAGAGGACAACCCATTCCAGTGGATACCAAGGTATGTGTAGGCCTAAGAATACTAGCCACAGCTATCTTCCAAAGGCCAACTGGAGATATCATGGGGATCGCACAGGCATAAGCATCCAGGGTACTCCACCAGTTCCTGGATGCTATGTCAGCACATGCCGGTGAGCATGTATATTTCCACAACAGCCATGAGGCGCTGGCCAGCAATATGCATCTCTTCCACCAAATAACAGAATACCCTGAGGGAGTGGGTGCTATAGACTGCACACCCATATGCATCAAAGCAACACCTGGTGAGCAGGGTAAGGTCTACATCAACCACAAGGGATTCACATCCATCAACTGCCAGGTCATGTGCGATGCCCAGGGCATTATAATTAATGTGTGTGCTGGCTGCTCTGGAAGCTATGCGGCCACCTAGTGGGGGATGCTGGTTATGCACTGGAGCCGTGGCGGATGACACCCATCAGAAATGTATACACACCTGAACAAGAACTTCATAATGAGGCACACACACAGACCAGAATCATAATAGAGCATGTGTTTGGGATGCTCAAGTCACGGTTCCGGTACCTGGATACATCTGGTGGAGCCTTGCAGTACTCAGCAGCTACATGTACCCAAATTGTCATCATATGTGCCATGCTACACAATATGATCCTGTAAAAACTGTTGCGGCAGGAACAGCACGGGGCAGGGCCACACAGCCCCCCACCATTACCAAGGCCTGCATAGGCACAGAGTGACTCGGAGGAGGAACAACCTGAGCCTGCCCCAGTAGGCAGAAGGAGGCATGCCCAGTATGCCCAGGCCATGGCAGAGGCAATGCATAGGACATACACTGACATGGTAGGAACTCAAGGAATGACATCTCTCTCTGACTCGCACATACAGTAAAAGGGATGCCAAGAACAAAACCACCACTGTAACAGGTACAGGAATGCAAAATCTGAAGGTAATGCTACTCAATACTAGAAGTCTAAACCTCAAAATGCACTCTCTCGTGGCACTCCTAAAAATGGAGAACATCGATATCTGTGCAGTAACTGAGACCTGGTTCAAGGCTCCACAGAGCACCCTTGCAATACCAGACTACAAGTCTTACCACACGTTTTGGCCACCAAACCAGAACCAAAACATTAAAAGTGGAGGAGTGTCCACATTCACCAAGGATATTTATAACACCAAGCTTGTTGCCCAGCATAGTGCGTCTGAAATTCTCCAGATAGAACTAACAATAGGTAAGACTGCAATCCAAATTGTAGCTTGCTACAGATCCCCCATCATGCCCCAAGACTGTCACTACATCTTTCTAAACATACTGGAAAATATTAAGATACAACCAAACACCCTAATACTAGGTGATTTCAACTACCCTGCCATTAACTGGGAAAACTACTCATGTACCAACACCTTTGCCCAACTGTTCTTGGAATTCATAAATTCCATGACCTGAATCAACTTAACTAATCCTTAGTTCCACCAGGGGCTCCAGTATCCTAGACCTGGTCATTAACAATATGGAAAATCAATGCTCCACCCCTATGGTCACCCCTTCATTGGTCAGGTCTGACCATAAGCTAATCACCCTTGACATCCACATCCCACCCCACCCCAAGTAAGGAAACCTCCGTAAAAAACTTCTCCAAAGCCAACTTCATGATACTCAAGTCAGAAGTAACAAACTTCATGACACCCATGCAGACAGGAACTGAAAGTTCAACTGCTGAATCCTACACTAAGGCACTGTATGAGCACATCTACTTGTGCATGAGTATTGCCATCCCCAATAGAACTAAGACAATCTCCTCCAAAAAAAGGAAGCCAATCTGGTGGTCCCTTGCCATAAACAAACTTTACAACAAAAGGAAGAAACTGTTGCAGAAAAGTGGAAAATCCCAGGATGCAAAAAACTCCCTTACCAGCCTCAGTAAGAAGCTGAGATGCCTCAGAAAATCCTCCAAAGCTTGTTTGCCAAAGATTCCAAAGACAACCACAAGGCATTCTATAGCTATGTCAAGAATCTAAATGGCAATGCTCAGATCTGCTCTGAGCTGCAACAGAATGGCATTAAATATACTGATCCCAGGGATATTGCCAATATCCTGGTAGATCGATTCAGTGCAAACTTCACCCCCTCTCACCCCCTAAATGGCCCATTTCAATACCAAAATATTGCCAAATTTTGGTAATAATGGCCACACAGGTAAAAAACACACTCTCCAAAGCCAAGAATACAGCATCCATGGGACCAGATGACATCCCAGGCTGTGTACTACATGAACTGCAGAATGAACTGGCACCTCACCTAAGTGTCATGTTTAATGATAGCCTCACATCAGGCTTCATCCCCACTGAGTGGTGCAGAGCTACAGTTATCCCACTCCACAAGGAGGGGATCTACCATGGATCCTGGGAACTACCGCCCCATCAGTCTGACATGCCTGATCTGCAAGGCCATGGAACGTATTATCAAGGAACATATAAACAAAGGCATTGGCAACCTTCAAACACTGGATCCCATGCAGTTTGGATTCATGATGGGGCAAGCTTGTCTCCTGAACCTGATTGACTTCTTTGAATCAGACTCCTGAGACATGGACAAGGGTAAGTCGGTCCACACAGCCTATCTGGTCCTTGCTAAGGCCTTCGACACCATACCCCACTCTGGAATCATAGATAAACTTACTAAGCTGGACATTAATCCCTACTTCACTTGATGGGTTGCCAACTGGCTTACTGATAGAACCCACACTGTAAAAGTAACCAACTCCAAATCCACCTCTAGGCAAGTGACAATTGGAGTACCTCAGGGTTCAGTCCTGGGACCGCTCTTGTTTGGCATCTACTTATCTGAGGTACAGGCAAACACTAAGGGACTCTGGCTAACAAAGTTTGCAGATGACTGTAAACTGGGAACCATTAATGAATCCTCAAATTATGTGGATATTCTACAAAAGGGCCTTACAGAAACCGATGCTTGGTGCCAGAGCCATAGACTCAAGCTCAATGCCATGAAATGTATAGTTATCCCCTTTGGGAAAAAAACATGTACACATGAATTACCACATAGGTGGCAGTACACTAAACACCAAAAGTGTAATAAGAGATTTAGGGACACAGGTGGAAAGTGGTCTCACCTTAGATAACCACATTGCCACAACAGTCAGGAAATCCTTCTATGCGGCACACCTCATCACTAAGGGCTTTTCATCCAGAAAAAAGGAGGTCATTGTCCCCACTGTACTCATCCCTTATTAGACCCATTATGGAATACAATGGCCCATTTGGTATGAACCTCTCAAGACATCTGCAACAACTGAAAAGGCCACAGAAATACCTCACTAAAAGAATCACATACCTAAAGCATAGGCCCTATGCTGATCATCTAAAAAAACTCCACCTATATTCTGTCGTATATCATTTACTCAGAGGCAATCTCTGCTTAAAATACAAGGCCATGTCAAACCTAGAGCTGATGAACATGCTATATTTAAAGAAATCCCAATCCCTCAGAGACACATGCTCCAGGGATCTAATGCTTGTCATCACAATGAACAAAACATCCTGGAGGGATAAGTTCCTGACCCAGAGACTCCCCAGCCTCTGGAATAGACTGCCCATACATGTCAATCAGAGTGCCTCTTTGGCCCTCATCAAAAGGAACCTTGATGATTGGATGGGAGATAGCCAATTCACCCCGGGGATCATGCCAGTCACCCTGCTAGGCAGGGGTCCATTGAAGTAAATACTGTGGGAAGAAATAGCCAGGGAATTGTTATGGCTAGGCTTTTATAGGCCCTAGCGCCAATAGCCTAGTACCAACCTATGCACCTATGAACCTATGAAACATGACACTACCTGTGCTTAACCATTTATAGGAGTGTACTCTGTGCATCTGACATAGTCAGCCCTCCAGCACCATCCTCAATACTGGCACAGCCACAAAGTAAGTCACTCTCCCTAGCAATTATCGAATAGAGTAGTATGTGTTGTTACCTGTATCTATGGTATGGATGTAAGCATGCGAGGGAATGAGGTGGCTCAATGGGATGCCAGCAGATAGTAGTTACCTGTAGTGGTAGCATGAGATCTGTAACAGATACTGCTGTCACAATAATAGCCAGTACTAGACAAGGTGACAAAACTCACTGCAGGAAATGTGCTGGGTCACATGTGTGTTCATAGGACACACACTTGCCAGTCAAGGAGGCTCACATACCCAACAACAGTCTCAGCCAGCAGGACAGGCATAGACAAACACAATGAAAGGCTGTGCTAAGGCCTCTGATTGATGGCTATGGAGAACATCCCCCCCAGACCTACACAGGCAGACTACAACAGGTCAGGTATCAGGATGTTAGTTCTGAAGGGCAAGAAGCCTGAAAGTGAAATGTAGGTCAATCAAACATAAGCCCTGTAGTACACTGATATGCCTCTAGTCAGCATGATAGGTCAGAATACAGAATGAAATGGAGTATCAGAAATACCAGTACAGTCATAGCAAATGTGTACAAGTGTCAGGTGTGCCCCCCAATCCTATGTAGAAATGTAGTTACAGTCAGGTGTGCCCTCCCAGTCCTATGTAGAAATGTAGCAACATGTATGTGTAGGTATAATAACAGTGGAGCACAGATTACCTGACCTGCCAAAGTAGCAGGATAGATTGTAACATGTGTACAATATGCAGTGCTGTGTGTGTTAGGTTGGTGTGTGTTGTATATTGTGTGAGAGTGGTCAGTATGTAGGCATGGTGAGGTTTGTCCTGGTGGCCATTGGGCAGTACTGCTGATGACAGGGCCAAGTTCTCACAACTGCAGTGCCAAAAACAATGCATCCCAGCAAAACACATTCCAGCTGTATGCTATAGTAAATGTTTGGAAGTAATATGTGTCACCATCTGAAACATGGACATGGCATAAATGTGAGCCCAGGCATACAAACAGTACGCAGGCGGAAGTACCCCAGAC
Organism: Protopterus annectens; assembly: GCF_019279795.1. Lineage (NCBI taxonomy): Eukaryota > Metazoa > Chordata > Ceratodontiformes > Protopteridae > Protopterus > Protopterus annectens. The sequence continues at coordinate 1,161,663,931 of NC_056732.1, read as the reverse complement.
AGACAGTATATAATATGTTACTGTCAAAATGGACACACCTTTGGAATTGTACATATAGGCTAGCAGCACATTAGTTGGGCTTTTAGTAGGGAATACCGATGTTGTCTGGCCAAACACTGGCAGACCACAAAGGTCACAGGTATGAAGTATTGAGAAACAGCTGATGTTCTTGCATAAGCCAGCATAAGTGGAATGCCCCATGCACATCTGTGAGTCAGATGCAAGTAGTGTCCATAGCACATATGCACCCAGCTCACCCCACCATCACCCACAGATACCTCTCTGGTCTTATCCCTGCTGTTGGGAAAGAGTACACTATGACCCCCACCTCTGTATGGCAATAGCCAAAGAATGCAGCATGCAGTCCAGGTGTCCCATGCAGGTGTATCCCTAGCTTTAAGCAGCACCCTGCCAGCATCCACATTACTGGATCAATAATGACAGAAAGTATTGGCATCAACACCTTGCACACCTACCCTGTCACCCCAGGGGAATGTATTGCAGTCTGGGACTGTAGGAGTGACACAATGCAAAGACCTGCTACAGCTGGCCTGCATCACTACTAAATGACATCCAGTCCCCTGCCAAAGGCCTGTGTCTCACCTGTACTACCAATGTATGTTATGCCATGGATTCCCAAATAACAACATAACACAGTCCACAAAACCCAAATGCAAGGCCATGTGGGCAAATCTCAGTAACATGTCCACCATCTCCTACTGCATGAACTGTGGAACAACACTGAATTACTGCTTGGATGAGGTGATAATGTTTGCATAATGTTTGGAAGAGGATAAAATAATAGAGGGGGGGTATGGGCATTGGGGTCATGGAGTGTGTGAAGTCCAAAACTCAGTCATGTGCACATAATATCCCTGCCTGCAAACACAGGAATGGGTAGCTACAAACCTGCCTGTAAACCACAATGTGAAGGGGTAATGTCCAGAATTATGACCCCTGCCTCTGGGTAACCTGTGTGAATCTGTACAGCTGTGAGGTATGGCCACAACAGGATATGGTTATACAGTCATGTTGATGGATGCACAAGCATGGGCTCCTCAGCAACCAAGGTGCTGAACCATTTACACGACCCAGCAGCAAGTGGCTGCACTTCCCCTCCAGAATGGCATGATTGTGCAAGAATATGTAGGCTGCAGACCACCATACTGGACATAGCTGCATTCTTACCCTGTGTTCCCCAGGACATCACAGCAAGCAAATATGTATACCTAACAGTACTTGATGACATAAAACATGACAGTGTAAAACAGTGCATATGTCTGAATAGCTCTGTTAACACCAAGACCATGTAACAGAAGCAGCACAGACACAATTAGGTACAGTAACCCACTATCCTTTGCCCATTGTGACCCCATATTGTCAACCAATATACAGATATCCTGCAGAAACAGGATGCTAGCTGTAGGTGTAAAACACAGAAGCCACCACTGGAGTACAACCTACCTGGAATGGATTCAAACATTCAATACAGAAGGTCATACTGGGCATGCTCCCACACATGAAGCCCATGTCTGGCAACAGCAGTGGACTATACATATCTGACAGTCACAGATGTTTGTGCACACACTCCACAGTACATACCAGTCATGCTTTGTGCACACATTGGATAGGAATACACACATATATCTAAGGACAACACACAATAATACGACAAAATTACACATACATATATATGTTGAAGAGAGTGACAGACACTGACAAAGAGCCTCCCATCATGAGGCCTGTCCCACCCAGAACACATCCAATTGGCTAAAACCACATGATGTGCAAATGTCAGTCACTGAAAACATTTGCCTCTGGTATCCCTCAGCACTATAGAGTCTGTGGTGCTTGTGCTAACTGTGTAACATGACTGGACAAGTCAGTAGTCATCTAGCAGTTGTATACTTGTACCTGTGGAATATAAACCTGTGTGTGCCTGAGTGTTCTGTATCTGCTTCTAGATGAATGGGTTATGGCCAATGCACACACACTGCACTCCCGATTGCCCTAGTATGGCAAGCCTGCTGATGTCTTCACCTTGAAATACACCTTTGGGGAAGGAATAGCCCAGTGATCCCTGTGGTGTGTCCTAGAACTGTGTAATGCTGTAGTGTGACATACTAGTTAGGTAGGAGTTCTAATCCCAGACATGGCACCTGTGTGTGTGTGTGTGTGTGTGTGTGTGTGTGTGTGTGTGTGTGTGTGTGTGTGTGTGTGTGTGTGTGTGTGTGTGTGTGTGTGTTTGTCTGTGTAGGAATCAATGCTTTTGAGGCCATTCCCACTCACTACGATTTCAAATGCCCTACTTTGGCAGGGCTGCCGATGTCATTCACTTTGAAATACACCTGTGGGGAAAGAGTAGCCCAGTAATCTCTGTGGCATGTCCTATAACTGCGTAATGCTGTAGTATGATGTAGGACTTCTATTCCCAGACATGGCAACTGTGGAACTTTGTGTGTGTCTATCTGTGTAGAGATCAATGTTTTTGAGGCCATTCACAGTCACTACAACTTCTATTGCTCTACAATGGCAAGCCTGCTGATGTCATTCACTTTGAAATACACCTTTGAGGAAGGAATAGCCCACTATGCTCTGTGGCACATCCTATAACTGTGTAATGCTGTAGTGTGAAGTACTAGTTAGATATAAGTTCTATTTCCAGATGTGGCAACTGTAGAACTTTGTGTGTTTGTGTTCATCTGTATAGGGGTCAATGCTTTTGATGCCATTCACAGTCATTGCAACTTCTTTTGCCATACATTGGCAATCCTGCTGATGTCATTCACTTTGAAATACACCTTTGGGGAAGGAGTAGTCCAATAAGCTCTGTGGTGTGCATTATAACTGTGTAATAGTGTAGTGTGACATGCTAGTTAAGTAGGAGCTCTATTCCCAGACATGGCAACTCTGTGTGTGTAGGGATTAATGCTTTTGTGGCTATGCACAGTCACTATGCACACCTAAAAATCGATATCTGTACAGTAACAGAGACCTGCTCCAAGGCTCCAGAGAGCACCCCTGCAATACCAGGTACAGCTCTCACCACACCTGTTGGCCACCAAACCAGGACCAAAACAATAAAGGTGTAGGCATGTCCATATTCACCAAGGATATTCACACCACCAGGCTACTTGCCCAACAGAATGTGTATGAAATACCCCTGGTGCAACTAACACTAGGTCAGACTGCAATCCAAATTGTATAGCTTGCTACAGATCTCCCCACCATGTCCCATGATTCCCACTACAGCTTTTGAAACATACTGGGAAATATTATGATACAACCAAACACCCTAATACTGGGTGACTTACACTATCCTGCCATTAACTGGGAAAAATACTTGTATACCAACATGTGTGCCCAACGGTTCTTGTAAGTTATAATACCCAATGCCCTGGATCAAGTAACCCATAGACCCACCAGCGGCTCAAATATTTTAGATTTGGTCATTACCAATATGGGAAATCAATGCTCCACACCTATAGTCACCCCATCGGTGGACAGGTCTGCCCATAAACTAATCACCCTTAACATCAACATCCCTCTCCCACACCCCAGTAAGGAAACCTTTGTAATACACATCTCCAAAGCCAATGTCATGCTACACATGTCAGACGTGACTAACATCATGACAGCCATGCAGATGAGAACTGAAAGGATGTCTGCTGACACCTACATGAAGGCACTGTACGAGCACATCCACTCGTGCATGAATCATGCCATCCAATATAGAAACAAGACACTCCCCACCAGGAAAAGCAAGCCAATGTGGTGGCCCCCTGCCATAAATATACTGTACAACAAAATGAGGAAACTGTTGCAGAAACAGGGGAAATTCCAGGATGCAAAATACTCCCTTACCAGCCACAGTAAGAAGCTGAGATCCCTCATAACATCCTCCAAAGCTGGTTATGAACATAATATTGCCAAATAAAGACAACTGCAAGCCACTCCATATCTATTTCAGGAATCTAATTGGCAATGCTCAGATCTGCTCTGAGCTACAACAGGATGGTATTAAATATACAGCTCCCAAGGATATTGCCAATATCCTGGCAGATCGAGTCAGACCCAACTGCACCCCCCTCCCACCCCTAAAAAGGCCCATCTCAACACAGAAAGATTGCCAGATTCTGGTACTAATGGCCACATAGGTACATACCACACTCCCCAGAGCTAAGACAACAGCAGCCATGGGACCAGTCAATATTCTGGGCTGTGTACTACATGAGCTACAAAATGAACTGGTACCTCACCTACGTGCCATGTCTAATCATAGTCACAACTCAGGCTTCATGCCCACTGTGTGGCACACAGCTACAGTTATCCCAGTCCACAAGGGGGGATCCACCTTGGATCCTGGGAACTACAGCCCCAGCAATATGTCATGCCTGATCTGCAAGGCCATGGAATGTATCATGGAAATTAAAACAAAGACATTGGCAACCTGCAAACAGTGGACCCCAACCAGGTTGGGTTTTTGAAGGGCTGATCATGTCACCTCAACCTGATTGACAACTGTGGATCCCTCCCCAGAGCTGTGGATGAGGGTAAGGTGGTTCACACAGCCTATCCGGACCTCTCCAAGGCCTTTGACATGATTTCCCTGTCTGGAATCATAGATAAATGTATTAAGTTGGTCATTAATCCCTATGTCACCCGATGGGCTGCCAACTGCTGTACTGACAGAACCCACACTGTAAATGTAGGTGACACCAACCCCAGCCCCATACAAGTGACAGTTGGAGTACCTTTGGGTTTAGTCCTAGCACTGCCCTTGTTTGGCATCTACTGCTCTCAAGTGCAGTCCAACAGCAAGGGACTCTGGCAAACAAAGGTCACAGATGACTGAACACTGGGAGCCAATATTGAGCCTCATTGGCCCTCTTCAAAAGGAACCTGAATGATTGGATAGGAGATAGGAAATTGACCCCCGGGGATCATGTCAGCTGCCCTGATAGAAAGGGGTCCAGGGAAGTAAATATTGTGGGAAGACATAGCCAGGGAATTGTCATGTAATGGCATGCATAGGCCCTAGGGCTGATAGCCTAGTACCAACCTATGAACCTATGAACCTATGGCCTACACTTTCCATTGTCCAACCTTGGCAAAGTTGCTGATGTAGAACAAAAAAGCAAGGAGGCTAGATCCAATCCAGAATTATTTATTCACAAATTAATGTAAGCTCTTTCGGTTGACAAAATATACAACCTTCCTCAGACAAATCATTCAAAAAATGGTAGGAATTTAAATGTAAAAGCATGGTGACATCATCACATCCTAATCATAAAATGAAAGCAACAGTCATCCTATAAAATATATTAAATGTGTAAGAATAAACATGTATAAATGAATAAATACGAACATAATACCAATTTAAGGCTATTTATCAAGTTAAATACTTTCAAAACATAATAAATATAAAACCTATTGCTATATTAACATCTATAAATGTATGTATATATATATATATATATATATATATATATATATATATATATATATATATATATATATATTTATCTTATATATTCATTAACGTCTCTCCAAATATTTGAGCTTAAGTAGGCATTTTAAAGAGCACATTTCATTAATTCCAGGAAACATGTGAGCATTCATTAATGATTGCCACCAGAGCTCCCTGTACTCAAGAATTAAAGATGAAAGGCCACCTCTAGGATTAATCTTACCTGCTCAATCACTAAAAATAGAAACATAATCATTATATTGATTAATATGCCTTGCTAAGGCATTCGTACAATCATTCCTAGAGATACAATACTGATGTTCATAAATTCTCTGGTTCATGTGGCGCTCAATCTTACCAATATAAAATTGGGGACAACGTTGGCATTCAGGTAAATATACAACCCCAGTGCTTTTGCAATTACATCTATCTCTGATGGAATAAGTACTAGACCTATTAGAAAACTTATTTGAAATTTTAACATGCTTGCACTAGGGACAGCACCCACATTTAAACATCCTTCCTCGTCTAGAAGTAAAGGTGTGTTTTCTCTCAACCATATTCTTGAGATTAACTCCTCTTTTATAAACAATCTTTTGAAAATCCGGTATCTTTTTCTCAAACTACCATCATCTATTAAAAAGGCCCAATTTTTACATGTAATAGATCGCACTTCATGGGGATCCAGAGAAAAGGCAGTAATAAAGAATAGAGAAACATTTGTAACTGTGTTTTCTTCAAAACCATTCTCATCCTGAATAAATCCACCTAACATTGTTCCTGATCGGCTGATGTAATTATTTAATAAAGCCTTAAACCAGCCTGAATATCGAAGTAATATCTGATCTCACCACCTTTTTAAAATTCACATATGAATTTAAAACTGATTTCATCAACTTTTTGGATGTGCTGTTGAACAAAGACTTCAGCAATAATTGTTATACAGCTAAAATCTATCGAAAACCAAACTATTCCATCTGCTCCTTACATTTTGAAAGCTCCTACTCACTTTTCCAGAAGCAGTCTGTTGTAAAGGGACAGTTAGTGAGGGCTGCTCGTATGACCACATTGGATTACGAATTTCAAATAGAATGCTACACCCTTATGTGGATGTTTTCTGCACGAGGGTATCCCTCTGATTTGATTGAGGGACTAATAGATGAAGTTACCTGAAAATGAAATTTAGGCTGGTGTAAGGCTTTATTAAATAATCATATCAGCCCATCAGGAACAATGTTAGGTGGTTTTATTCAGGATGAGAATGGTTTTGAAGAAAACACGGTTACAAATGTTTCTCTATTCTTTATTACTGCCTTTTCTCTAGATACCCATGAAGTGTGATCTATTATATGTAAAAATTGGGCCTTTTTAATGGATGATGGTAGTTTGAGAAATAAGATACCAGATTTTCCTAAGATTGTTTATAAAAGGGGAGTTAATCTCAAGAATATGGTTGAGAGAAAACATCCCTTTACTTCTAGACCAGGAGAGATGTTTAAATGTGGGTGCTGTCCCCAGTGCATGCATGTTAAAGTTTCAAATAAGTTTTCTATTAGGTCTATCACTTATTCCATCAGAGATAGATGTAATTTTAATAGTACTGGGATTGTATATTTAGCTGAATGCTAACATTGTCCCCAATTTTATATTGGTAAAACTGAGCACCTCATGAAACAGAGAATTTATGAACATTAGTATTGTATCTCTAGGAATGATTGTACGAATGCCTTAGCAAGGCATATTAATCAATATAATGATCATTTCTTTCTATTTTTAGTGATTGAGCAGGTTAAGATTAATCCCAGAGGTGGCCATTGGTCTTTAATGCTTGAATATAGGGAGCTCTGGTGGCAATTATTAACGAATGTTCACATGTTAAATGGACTTAATGAAATGTGCTCTTTGAAATGTCTACTTAAGCTCAAATCTTTGGAGAGACGTTAATGTATATATAATATATATATATATATATATATATATATATATATATATATATATATATATATATATATACACATTTATAGATTTGAATATAGCAATAGGTTTTATATTTATTATGTTCTGAAATTATTTAACTTGATAAATAGCCTTAAATTGGTGTTATGTTCGTATGTGGAAAATACGGCCCAGACAGCAGAATCCTTTATAAACGCATTCTATGAACACCTTCAGGAATGCATGGATCATGCGACCCCAAATAAAACCAAGACCCAATCCTCCAAAGGCAGACGTCCTGTCTGGTGGACCCCAGCCATAAACAAACTATACAATAGAAGGAGGAAGCTACTAAATGATAGAGCAAAATCCCAAAAAGGGAAGGCATCACTGATCAGTATTAGCAAAAAACTACGGGCACACATAAAATTGTCTAAGGCCAGCTACGAGAGAAAAATTGCACAGGACACTAAGGATAATCACAAGGCTTTCTTTAGTTATGTTAGGAACCTGGGTGGTAATTCCCAGATATGCTCAGAATTAGTCCAAAATGACAAAAAATACACTGAACCCACAGACATTGCCAACATCCTAGCTGACAGGTTCAGCGTAAACCCCCCCCTCCCCACCAAAAGGGCAAATATCTATCCCAGCAGAGTGCTGCCCCCCTGACATCTCAGATGCTCAGGTAAGAGCCGCCCTCTCCAAAGCAAAAAACACAGCATCAATGGGACCAGACGGTTTCCCGGCCTGCGACCTACATGAACTCCAAGAAGAGCTAAACTCAAACATAAAACTACTGTTCAATATCAGCCTTACTACTGGATATGTGCCCAAAGAGTGGCGTACAGCAACAGTGGTCCCTCTCCATAAAGGTGGTGCCTCAACGGATCTTGGAAACTATCACCCCATAAGCCTGACTAGCTTGGTCTGCAAAGCTATGGAAAGGATCATCATGGACCTCATAAATAAAGATATTGGGGACCTACAGACACTGGATCCTACCCAGTTCAGCTTTGTTAAGGGCAGATCCTGCCTCTTAAACCTGGTTGATTTCTTTGAAACAGTCACCAAGGCCATTGACGAGGGGAAGGTGGTCCACACAGCCGACCTGGACCTCGCAAAAGCCTTCGATACAATACCCCACTAGGGCATTATAGATAAGCTCACCAGCTTAAATATAAACCCCTATGTCACTAGATGGATTGCAAACTGGCTCAAGGACAGAACCCACATGGTTAGAATTGCTGGAGCCATGTCAGACTCCAAACCAGTTACAAGTGGTGTCCCACAAGGCTCAGTCCTGGGACCTCTCTTGTTTGGTATATATTTCTTGGAGGTACAGGCCAACATGGAAGGATTGTGGCTGACCAAGTTCACAGATGACTGAAAACTGGGTGCCATAATCGCCTCTCCAGCCGACACAAGCATCCTCCAAAAGGGCCTCATATAAACAGACAACTGGTGCCAGAGCCATGGCCTCAAGCTAAATGCCAAAAAGTGTATAGTTATCCTCTTTGGCAAAAATAAAGTGCCCAAAAAGTACCACATAGGTGGTAATCCATTAAGTACAGAAGAAGTAATATGGGACCTGGGGACCCAAGTTGATAGCAATCTCTAATTTGACAACCACGTGGCCAAAGTGGTTAGAAAAACATTTTAGATAGCCCACCTAATCATGAAGGGATTCACATCTAGATTAGGGGAGGTCATCGTGCCTCTTTACTCATCCCTCATCAGGCCTATAATTGAGTACAGTGCCCCTTTTGGGATGTACCTTACCAGACACCTGCAGCAACTGGAAAGACCCCAAAAGTACCTCACCAAGAGGATCAAAGGGCTCAAACAGATGCCATATGCTGCCCGGTTAAAGAAACTCCAGCTCTACTCAGTGGCATACCGCCTGTTCAGAGGCGATCTGTGCCTGACGTATAAAGCCATGTCCAACCTGGAATTAATGGACATGCTGCACCTCAGAAAATCCAAATCCCATCGAGCTATGCGCTCGAGAGACTTGAACCTCAGCACTGAAATAAATAGGACATGCTGGAGGGACAGATTCATAACCCAGAAGCTCCCTTCACTCTGGAATAAAATCCCAGTCCAGGTTAGGCAGAGTCCCTCCTTGACTCTCTTCAAGAGAAATCTTGATGAGTTGATGGGAGATCGTAGGTTTACCCCGGGTATCACTTCTGTGTCACTGTTAGACAGAGGCACAGTATACTAACCTCGAAAAAGGGCATAGCAAAATAAATTTAAAATGGGTGGCGAAAGCCAAACACATTCTGGCTAGGCTTATAAATGCCCTAGGGCAGATAGCCTAGTATGAACCTATGAACCTATGAACCCATGTATTCATTTATACCTGTTTATTCTTACACCTTTAATATATTTTAAAGGATGACTGTTGCTTTAATTTTATGATTAGGATGTCATGATGTCACCATGCTTTTACATTTAAATTCCTACAATTTTTTTAATGATTTGTCTGAGGAAGGTTGTATATTTTGCCAACCAAAAGTGCTTACATTAATTTGAGAATAAATTGTTGTGGGTTGGATCTAGCCTCCTTGCCTTTTTGTTCTTTTTGAAGTTTGGTTTTTGTTTCTTTATTAAAGTTGCTCATGTCATTCACTTTGAAGTACAACTTTGGGGAAAGAACTAGACTGGTAAGCTCCATGATGCGTGCTATAACAACTTAATGCTGTCATGTGATGTACTAGTTAGGTGGGAGTTTTAATTCTAGACATGGCAAGTGTAAAAGTTTGTGTGTGCGTTTGTTTGTCTGTGTAGGGATTAATGCTTTTGTGGCCATTCACAGTCACTACAACTTCCATTGCCCTACTTTGGCAAGCCTGCTGATGTCATTCACTTTGAAATACACTTTTGGGGAAAGACTAGAACAGTAATCTCCGTGGCGCGTGGTATAACTGTGTAATGCTGTAGTGTGATGTACTAGTTAGGTAGGAATTCTAATCCCAGACTGTGAGATTTGGAGTGTGTGTGTGTGTGTGTGTGTGTGTGTGTGTGTGTCATATGCATCCTTTGTGGAGGTTGCTGTGAGTGTGTAACAAAAGGACACATTGTGGAGTGGGTTTTGTAAATTCCTTTTATGGTGGGCCTATTATATGTCACAATGTCCACCTTACAAGGATAACAGATGTCATACAGCAGAGAGGCTGGGGTAGACAATCCATACCCCTACACTGGTGAACAATATAGGCAGCCCTTGTATTACCCAGAGAACACTCTCCACCCATGTCACATACACAAAAACACTTGGCTAGGCAACAACCACTATGTTGGTAGTTCCTTGCATATTGCCCACAGATAGTAACCATGGTGTGATGGCGGTGGACTACAGAGGACATGGCACTCTGTCCCATCCCTACAATAGGCAAATAATTCCATACAGTGCTCCTCCACTATGTTCCTCACTGGATGCCTGCAACAACTGTAGAGCCAGCAAATGTAACCCACAAAATGACATAGCATGTCTTATACACATGCCCTGTATGGACAAATGCCACTGACACCAGGGAATACCTATATCATGCTGTCAATGTAGGTTCAGGGTCAACCTGGTGCCCATTGCCAGTTCTCATCACATGAGGTTAGGAATGGCACATCTGATGATAACAATCTGTCTACACAACATGCCCCAGAGACCCCGGTACACTTCCACATGTCACAGAACATGCATGTAGGACATGTGTACATCCCAGGCACTGTCCATGTCATGGAATATAGAACACATACATGGCAAGCATTGCACAGCACTGGCCACCCACACTACTAACCCAGATGACTGTATGGTGAATACAATTCCCACCTGTGTTGGCTAATCCAGATACTACACCCCTGAGCCACACTGCAGACCATTGTCATGTGGCCTGATGCCAAGGTATACTGTTTACCTAGCCTTGTACAGCCTTCTGGCACAGTCAACTACTACACACCTGTGAAGCAATGCACCCATGCATGTCACTACTGGCAAACCTGTGTCATGTGTTTGTGTGTGGAGTATAATGATTTGGACACCATTCACACTCACTACACCTCCCATTGGCCTACTGAAGCATGCTGTCTGATGTCAGATCCCCCCTTTATCACTGTTGCTGATGTCACTCACCATTGAATATACGTTTGGACAGCTCCCAGACATGTAAGCACTATGGCACATGCAATAACTGCATAGACATGTGATTGCAATACATAGTCAGTCAGTGGTTTGAAACCCCATACTGGTAAGTGTGTGACACAAACTTGCTTAGGTTTTACTCTCCCACCCCCTCCTTGTCTTACTTTGTCTCTGTCTGTCTCTCTCACTCCCTCTCTGGTGGATTTGGAGAAGTAAACCTGCTTTGCTTAGGCAGCAGCTTGTGTTTTCTAAGTGAAGCTCATGATCAGCTGATGGACTCTGCATGACTTGCAGTCCCCCTCTAGCTGATTGCATTTGGAACAGCTGTGGTAACATTCCTATACGAAATTTCATGGAAACACACTCCTATAACTAGAAACATCATGTGGGTGTTGGCCCTTTTCATTCACTATGAGCAGGACTTCATGTCAGTCTTTGGCAAACAGCATCACAGATGGTAGTGGGATATATCTCTTACAACAAACACTGTGGAGATAGGCCAACAAACAAGAGGGGGGATGTTCTAGACATATCTACAGAATATAATTGCTGCTCTTTTGCATTTGGAGTAATGTTGGTTTAACAGGGTTTGTGTGGATATGGCTCGTCTACATGATTTAATACCTGTCATGACAGTGTTACGTGTTTGAGGAAACTCCCACCTGTAGGGTTATCTGCAGACTGGCCAGTGTTTGGAGTCTTTTGTGGCTTGTGTTACTCACAGATCACCTATCATAGAACTGCAGAAGCATAGTCTGAGGATTGCAGTCAGTACATGGTGACAGCCATGAGAGTTACTGACTTCATATCCCTCATATGACATATGTCACAGCAAACCCTGTTAAAACAGTACATGTATGAGGTTATCATAGCAGTATGCCAATATTGGCCCAGTGTTTATGCCTCCAGCCACAAGTCTGTCAGTCTTTGTAGATATGTCATGCAGTAAGAGGTGCATATGTTCTGTACACCATTATGTATTGACATCATACCTGATAACAAGCCAGTCAGATATCAAACTGCTAGACATGTTATGCATAGTAGAGGTTATATTTGAGGACATAACCTGGGCAAGCTGTGGTTGTGTGTACAGTAGTGAGGTCTGTGTACATATGGTGATTGTCGACAGTTTGTGTATTGCAAATATGTACCTTGACCTGTGTACAGACTGTGGTAGATGTCATCGTTCTTGGTCCTGTTCTATCTGATGTTGCATGCTGCTGCAGTGTATGGTACCCTATCGGTTTACATGTTTGTAGGGCCAAAACACACATGTCCCATACCATAGACAGGCATCGGACCACACTGTGTCATGGCCCAGTATATGTAGGGTTAGAGTGTGAGTGGCACATATGAGGATCGTGTTGATCAGACAGTCCATGTACTGCAATATTAAGAGTATTTACCATATGTGGCTGTGGCTGTGTACACATTGGTTGTGGGTATGCCCTTTCACACAGGTGTCTGTTACTCTGTGCTGTGACATGCCTGTAGAGCCTGACATATTTTAAGGTACATGTCTAATCCCCCATAACAAATGCAGGCCAGTGTTGCGGCAGTCTGCCTGTAGTTTGCACAGTGCTTTGTTCCATGCCTAGCAGCTTAGTGTAATTACCCAGAGTGATGTTATATCCAGATATTTGACAGATGTGCTGCTGCTGGCCCACTATAACTGTCGTGTATTTCTGATAAAGCAGTGGGATGCTGTACAGATGGATGTCACTAACTAGTGGGTAGTATGTGGCCATGTGACCTCTGCACCACCAGTTATTATATGTCAGGACAGATAGGAGTGTCTGAATACATAAACTGTGTAGTCCAGTATTTACATGATATACCCATGTACATGGATGTTAACATCCACATTGTCAGGCTTGGTCCACATGTCCTGCAATAAGGGGATCTGTGTATATCTCTGGACTGACCAGAGTGTGCCACACTGTCCACATTTATTGGTCATAGCTCAGCTGTAGTCCAAAGGATCATTTCTGTGATATCAGTGGAACTGTGCTATGATGACCTTAGGATGTCTGTCAGTAACTGATGGTGCACATGCCAATAGCAGATGTGACCTCCCACATACAACATGTCTGTTAAGACAACCCGTTACAGTGGCAACAATCTACATATTTACTCGCAATGCATACATGACATCCCCTTGCACTAAGAGGTTGAGACTATTGCTGCTGAGGTATGACTCTACTCCATGTTCTGGGCATATGGTAAACATATATGTATATGTGTATGTGTGTGTGTGTGTGTGTATATATATATAGATATATATATATATATATATATATATATATATATATATATATACACACACACACATGTACATATCTATATATATATATATATATATATATATATATATATATATATATACATATATGATGTACATATATATATATATATATATATATATATAGAGAGAGAGAGATCTATATATGGCCATATATATGATACACTATACAGATGTATATGAATACATAAATGTGAATATACATGTGTATGTACATGTACACATATATCTAAATATGTATATTTATATATCAAGTAAAACAAAATATCAGTCCAGGAAGACCTCAACCACTTGATATAGTCCACTCAGTAGTGTATTGAAAGTACCACTCAGTTTATAAATTATTTATATATCCATATCCTTGTCATGTGTAAACATTACTGTTGTGTATACCTTCCCAGATGTACCACACTGTATGTATCTGATATGTGTATATGTAGATATAGCAACATATGTGATGCAACAGTAATATCACTAACAAGTACTATACAATTGTAGAAGTTACAGCACTTGTTCAATGCTATTCAATATGTGTACTGACAGATATATTGGAAAACAACAACTGCTTTCACAGCTCTCATGGTGTAGTGGTCAACTGTTGTGACTGTAATGTATAGGGTCCTGGGTTCAGGACTTGCAATGGCTGTTTATTTTGTTGCTGGGCAGAACAAGGGCTGTTAGATACAGATTGGTTAAGGCAGTTTTGAACAGCTTTAAGCACGCTTTTGTGGGTTTGTGCGAATCTAAGAGGTGCAAACATATGGTTAAATGTACAGGCACTTTCACCATATAGGCTTCGCTTACCAGTGTGCAAATGTACTTAGCTATAATATTGCAGCAATGATGACACTTGCTAAGCATGGCTCAGACCTGGTAACCAGTGCTCACATTCCAGTCTGATAACATAGCAGGGTAATGACATCTGTAATAAATGAATGTAATGCCATGTACATAACATACCTCTATGTGCTGTCAATACAGTAGCAAGGGGTGTGAGTCTCCTGACTGGGACACTTGAGCATATATGGCTTGTACAACACTCTTATCCATGTGAATGTGTCACATACAAGGATAGTATCCCAGGTTATATGCAGTCACACTGGCATGTAGTGTATCATTGTTACTACTGTTGACATTACTTTCCCAAGCAAGAGTAGATTGCTAATTGTAGTACTGGAAACAAACACCCCTGCATGCATAGATGGACTTTTGAGGCTTCACTGCCATGTTCCTGTTGTGTGAGCTGTGTCACATTATATATTTCCTACTGGATAATGATCTGACGTGTAAAATAACTGTAGACTACTGTCTGTATAGCACATGTCAGTGAGGGTTGTTATCATGTAGTAATGGCATACCTATCAGTGTCAGACATCTGTCTGTCAACAAATTCATCCTACTGCATAGCTAGTTGTGAGCTGATGTCTGTCAGTCCCTGTACAGATGTGCAAATGTCAGGTATCCATCTTGGATACATACAGGCAATCTATGCTTGACTGAAACTGACATGTCTTCCCAGCTGTGATATAAATGGTATAGCTAGGACTCAGCACCCTGTACGCACCACATGCCATGGATACTTCAACTACACTACCACAGTCAACAGAACATGCTTGGGTACAGGGCTCCAAGACGGACACTAACCATGTTATTTAATACGTGTTGTGTACATGTCAACTGGAGTACCTCATCGGCCCTCTGCAGGAGGCACCAAGACAATTGGCAGATGAATGTCACTCTCACCCTGAGGGTCACCACAGTGGTGTCTGTTGATAGATGGCCTGCTGGCACATGGCAGGTGGCATGATACCACTGTACATATATCCCCTACACTTCCCATCTCTCCATGGACAATAGCCTGGTACACACCTATGATCACCTGCACCGATGCACTCAAGTACTGACAAATGTGTATGTGTCCATTACTGAGAATATCAGTGTCTGTGTGTTAGTAGACCTATATTTGGGAATACCCTGAGGCCCTTCACACCCACCGCACCACCCATTGCCATAGTTAGATGTGGCTGCTGCTGTACCAGACATTACATGTACCTTGTTAGGCTCCTCTTCCTAAGGGCTACCTGGGCCTTGCAGTATCAGCACAACACTGTTGTACAAATGGGTTGATAGGCATGGGATACGAACTGAGTTTTGATAAGTGTGTGTATGTGTGCATGTGTGTATATATGTACGGTACAGCATTCCGAGGCCACATACTCCTATTACAATACGCATTACTACACAGTATTAGGGATAGTGATGTTGCTGCCCATAGGAGAGGCATGACAATGCATCACCCTACTATGCCTCTGGCATGTACATTAGATGCATATCCCTGCAGTAGCACTCTAGGGATGGACAAGGGGTTGTACTGCAGTACTGGTCAATGTGTGATGGTGGGTATGTCAGATTGTAATCATGGGTTCTAGTGCATACAATATCCACAGTGGGGTGTGGGTACTGGGTATACTGTCATTACAGCATGGTACCCCCCGGTACATGTCTCATGTAACACTGTATGGTGACCATTGTCACCATAAACCATGCAGGTAACTGATAACACTATCCAGCCCAGTTATACATGTGTTGTGTGCAACCTACCTGTAACACATTGGATATACTGACAAGGTAGTTAGCACTGATAGGCCCAGGTCCCTCGGATGTGTGTCTGACTGTTATGTGTTTGTCAATTTGTATATGACGTTATGTCACACTATGAATTGTCCATATACAACCATTACATCCCCCATTACCATACTCTACATGCCTGGGGATGTTCTGCATGTAATATGTAACCTGGAACACACCTCATCCTAAAAGCTGTGTGGTGTGTGCAATTAAAGCCATACACATCAGTAGTACTACATACCTAGGTAGGGGTCTAGTCCCAGTGTTGCCAAGTAGGAGTGTGCGTGTATGCGGAGGAATCTACTTCAGGTTGCAGAATATACCTGCCCCAGGGGGTCATCTTTCCAAGAACTGCGTAGCATGTGCTAACATGTCACAGATATCATCCTGTGGACATACATTACATCACAACTACTGTTAGCTGTGTAAATGGCCTCTTCCCCACTGTAGAATTGTGCAGTGATACTGCTGAGTGTATCCTCCCCCCCCCCGTGTAGCTAGCCGTAATACTGTACAGCCCATGTTAACAGGTTAGGTATTTGTCTATCACACTATCTGTGGTTCTACAGCACCTCTCACCTTTCACAGGGTAGGGGTGTGCCACCCACACCAGCACACATATGTTTACCATGTTGAGGATTGCATTACATTGGGGAAGGGAACATATACCCTGCTGGTACCATCGTTAGTGACATTAAACTAGCAAACTGCTTATTCCACAATGTGTTGTTCTGCGTAGTCTGGCTTGGTGGAATTACATAGGCTACAATGGGTTCCTTGCACAGGTACATATTTCCATGTGTACAGTATTCTCTGTGTAGTGCATCAACACCTAAGCTTCTGTGTGTGTTATACACAAACATGTGATGTTTACCACCCAGTACAACTACCATTGTCCACTGTAGAAGGGCTGCTAACAACAGCCACCATGCACTCACCTGTATACACCACCCCCAGACCTATTGGCCATGTAGCACAGGCAGTAACTGTTATACAGGCCTGTGACATGTGTTCACCCATACCCAGGATATGGCACAGCCAAGGTGTCACCACTGTGCTATACCCCTTTGGAGATATGACAGCAGATCATCCTCCCACTGACACATGGACACCTACAATACAAATGGATAACATTATGGAGAACACAATCACTCAGTGTTACTAACAGCTATAATGCATTATGGCTGGACAGCTATACTACCTGATATGTAAGCATTAAATGTTACTGCTAACAACATGTTACACAGCAGTGCAGTGGTACACTGTAGTACAGTCACCATGTACATCAAAACTATATTAGCCTGTCCTTGCATCAATGTTATGGATGTCAGGGATGTGGTACAGGTATCATCATATGCACATGGTGTGTTGTTAGTTTGCAGAGACCAAGACTGGGCCATACATTTGACACCATATGTGTGAGTGAGGGGTTTTAATTACTGGTATGGCCGTGGTGATGTGGTGTGTGTAGGTATGGGTTTGCCCTAGGTGTGTTTGTATTGTGTGTGGGTATGCATGCACACAGTTCTGCCATGTGGCTGCCCTATACAGGTGTCTGTTGGACAGCTGCAGACCATACCTGGCAGGGTATGCAGTTCAACACCTTCAGCCACAGACACATGAACTGTGCCTGCCATGGGTTCCACGGGAATGTCCAGGCACAAGCCTCGATATGCTACTCTCCCCTGATGATTATGACATATGTCCGCTAGAACCAGGTCCCTCCTGGGACTGGCCAGGGCCATGTGCACGTGGCCTGCTGTGGTGTGGTGTGGACAGTTCCCTCCCTGCAGTGCTGGGGCTGGTACTGCCACTACAGGAGTGGCTTGGTGTCCTTGCACATCCACGTTGACCTCAAGATGTTGGTGTTGTTGATCTATGTCCACGTGGCCATCGCACCACTCCCACCACATGCTCTACAAAGGAAAATCCATGGTCAAGGAGGCCCACCATCTCATTCCACTATCTATACATGACCTCTGTATAATAATAGAGGGCAGCTGCAACATCACAGATGTTGTCATTTACAGCTGAAAAAGCAGCCATCTGCAGCCTCAGACCCTGTCTGGTGTACCATTCCATATGTGCCTGCACCTCCTTGACAGCCTGAAACATACATCTGGTGGTTCCAGATGTGGCACTTCTGCCAAGGCACGATGACCAGCAGCCCTCCCATGAGCACCCCTGTACATCTGCCTATGTGGTACCCTGCCAGACATCTGGCTATGGCTTCTGTGTCCAGATACAGCAGCCATAGATACCACACTGATCTGTGCACTGCCACCAACCACCAACTGCCCCTCTGCTATTGCCACTGGTGATGGGGTATCTATAGGCACTGTGACTGTGTGTGGGGATGGGGTGGATAACAGGGGGATATCAAATGATGGTGCAGTTTCAGCCTATGACAACCCCGCCTGTGCTTCAATACACCTATCATCATTTTCAGTGTCTGTATGGACACCAACATCAGATGGCATGCAGGAGGGACCCTGACCCACCTCACCACCTGTGAGGGGAAAACAAGAAATGCACTTTAAGAACTGTACATCATTGCTTAACAACACACACACACAGACACCCTGACATTCCACCATAATACCTACCTTTCCCTAAGTTTAGAGACTGTCCCAAGTTTATTCTCTTAAGTTCCCCATTCTGCATCACACTTGGAAACTTACACTCATTAATACCAACCATTAACATATCATTCTTCTAATTGCATAGACAAGTGATCAGAAAAAATGACCTGTTACTCCATTACTTCTTTGACTTAATTGGAGTTGGTTTTACAAGGTCTCACTGCTGTCATCTAGTGTTTACCCTGGGTTTGTCCAGACATCGTGAGCATGGCCCCCATATGTTAGGGGCTACTACAGTTGCTCAATAATGTCACGCACTGGAGTGTCATACGTAACTATTGCTCAGTAGATGCAAGATCTGTTACTTTATTAACCTATTATGTGGACAACAGTAATATTTGGATACACTCACTGGTATTGTCTAGTAATTCCCCAATGCATCTGTAGTGCTGCATAGGTGGGTATTCTTTCACCTTTCTGCTGATTGAAATTTTAACAGTATACCTGGTGTCTAGTTTCCCTCCTAATGCATGTTCCATGCTACAGACCTTATTATACTATCAGCTGTCCTGAGATTACATATCAGACAAGTATTCCTGGTGTCTCATGTGTCAGTCCATGTCCATGTACTGCACGATTCCAAAGGGTAGTTGAGATGTATGAACAACCCCACAATCAAACATGTGCGTACATGGACACACACACACAAAAACACACACACACATACAATCACACATCCTATATGCTTCAACCCCCCTCCACTCCACCTGATTTCACTTACAGACAAAATACCCCCCCTCACACACACACGTAAAGGTGAGGTTGCATGAAGATATTACACACAGACCTCCCATTGCCCATTTATCAACATGCATAACATATGGTACTCAACAGCATGCAGTGCAGCTATAGTCAATCCATGCTAGCAACAGTATACATGTGTGTGATGCATGTGCTGTGTTAGTAGGTGATGCCCTATCCCCTGGAAAACACAGCACCCATGTACACAGTATTGCTGTGCACCTGTTCAGCACCTTGCCATGTACTGTGCACCATACCTCACAGCTGTACACATCATTGCTGAATGTGTATTACTGTGTCAGTTATGTCTGCTCTGCTGCTCACAGCCCCTATGTGTTTGTCCATCACATACCTGGAATGATATGTGGACAGATGTCATTTGTGAATGCCTGATATCTGATTTACAGATGTCATCATCAGCGGTGCATGTATGGCCAATGCGATACAATGACACTGACAACCGTCAAACCTTACCATGGCTTTGGGGAGTGTGCACACTCTTATTGATATGATGCCCTCTTCCTTGATATGCCATGGGACCACATTACTGCATATGTTAACATTACATGAGCCTGATATGTGACATATGTCCTGTACAGTCCAATGCAGTGTCAAACAAATGTGTTAGTTGTGCTGATGTGGACTGAGATGCATACACTTCTTGAGTGCATATGTGTGCGCACCCTTATCATGAAGGTTTGTTGCACCTATTGTTATGTGTACTACAGCAGTCACTATTCCTGGCAGTGGTATACTAGGATGAGCCATCTGCATTTGCCAGTTAATGGTCAGTCTGCCCTACATATGTCCCCCAACCCTGCATGATTGCTAGGTCAACTCATGTGCGCATCCCTTGGAGTTCACACACTGCCGTCACTATTGCTGTGGAGTCAGGGTTATGTCTGTCACAGTTCCTGACCTTGACTGTGTGCAGATACAACCATTCATAGCATCTTTTGGATCCCTGCTGCAGTATACTTTTGTGTCATAATGACACCACCTCCCCACTTTCAGCCTTTCTGCAGATGCTTGGCAACTATGGCCTACACATGTGTGCCAGTTTGCAGTGTTCCAAACACTGAAACCCAGAACAAGTGCCATTGGATACAGAGTGATTAAGGCACTTTTAAGCAGTTGCCAGCAGGTTTGCACATGTTTGCACGAAGGTAAGCACTGCTAACTTCCGGTTACAGTTTTTTAAACTCATTTAGCTTCGCATTTGCTTAACCTATGTAAGCATTGCTAACCCCCATGCAAACAGGCCTACACCTGCTTACTGCTGCTTAAAAGTGCTTACTCCCACCTACCCCCATGCTAACTTCTTTAAAAGAAATGAAAAAGGGTTGATAAGAAAATGCTGAAAAAGGGCTGCAAAGAGAGAAAGACAGTAGGGAAAATAGCTAGGGATGTGCAGGATGGGTGTAGGAAAGGTCCATAGCTGCCCATTTCTTCTACAGCAACAGCTGTGCATATACAGTGATTTGGAGGTAGAGTTGGACACTCATATCCCTGAGAGAGGGGTGAGGACAGCAATAATATGTTGTAAAGCCAGTTATACCAGATTACATGTGTCCCCGTGTGCAAAATGGACAGCTATGTGTGGGGCGAAATTTTTTTTTTTTTTGGGAACAGATTGGCCTTTTTTTTAAGGTGAGAGTTGGATGTTGGGGAGGGATAGTAGGTATATTTGGGGAGGTAGGTTGGGTAGGATAACAGACAAGACAGAGAAGACAGCATATAGGGGCAGTTTATGACACATGTGGGGGTAAACACCTTGGATGGGGTGGGTGTTTGGAAGTCAGAAATCCATGAGCCCCCTAGTGGAAACAGTTGGACTGAGGTCCCCACCCATGGGCAGTCACCACTACACCTTCACGGCCCCGAAGGTGGCTGTGCTGGGGGCTGAGTAGAAGGGGCAGGCTGACCCTCTAGTTGCACCACACAGTCCTTAAGCTGGTGTGGCAGATCTCCAAACTCTCTGCGGAGCTCGCTACATACCAGTCCCCAGACCTGGCGACGGGTGACAGTGTCCTGTCCACGTCCACTCTCAGGGAGGGTGAGCCCCATCCCCTGAGGCAGTTCCACCCAAAGGTGGTGCAAAACCAGTGGACGAGCAGGTTCCGGGGTGGGCCCCAGACCTGCTGTTGACAGGTGCCACAGCCAGATGAGGTGGGAGAGGTGGGTCCACTGGGACCAGCCTTCTGAAACGTGCTATGGTGTTTCAATTTTACAACATATGTGGGTTAGTAATAGTCAACACATTCCAGGATTACGTATAACAGCATGCATAGATATTCCCATTAACCCAAAACACCTGATATGGAACAGTTGCATAGCAAACAGAATACATGCATATATGGAACCGCAGTGGCCATTACAACAGCATGCAGGTACATTTATGGCAGCATGCCACCAATGTGGGAGTATTTCAACATGGCACATGCATAAAAACAAATTTATATATTTATAAAACAATAGGACATATGTCCCAACAGTAGATTTAATAGTACACATACTGACTGAGTTGTTTATTTAGTTTATTGTTGCAGATATGGTGGGGGGAGAGAAATATGTCAATTAACAACTTGTATATCCCTGTAGTTCTCATTATTTTCCTAGTCAGTGCTGTGATCTGTACCTTACAGGTATTATTACACTACAGTATGGCTTTAGATTGGACAGTGGTATGGATGTAGACAACTATATACATGAATTGAGTTTTACCTGTAGTATACACCTCTTACCTGGTATACCTGTGGAGGTATTGTTTGTTAACAGTACCTGACTGTTTCAACACATATTCCCAGATTCAAGATTGATGCTATGCACATACCTTTTCATCTCTTATTGCCCACACTCTGGGCATGTCTTGACAACATGCAGGTGAAACCAGGACATATTTTGACTATTGCCCTCATAAACCTTTGGTGAGTTGTACAATGACAGGTTTGTTTTCATAGACATTTTCCAAATATTTACAGGCCTGACAGTCAGCTACTTGACATTAAATGCTGCCTACATGTCAGAGATTAGCACACTGATATGCCAGGGGGGCAGGATAACAGCCAGCCAATATGGGCCAATTAACTTTACATTCTGGGCAAATCTGTACAGCTGAGGGGTAGGATTCTTCATACAGCTTACAACCACTCCCAGGATTCGAACCATGGCTGTGTCTGCTAAAAATAAAACAGTGTCCATCACAGCTGAGTGTGCTATATAGATATTGCTGTGTATCTTTTCTCTGATTTCTGTCTATAAGTCTCCCTTTTACAATCTGACCTTGTAATTACAACACTCTTATACAGGGTTTCCAAGACAATTTTGTTATGTAGCACAGTATGGATGACAGTGATGAGTAATACCTTATTATTCAGAGAAACTGCAACACTAACAATGCCATAAAATACCAGAGTAAACAGTACCAGTCCAGGATTTCATTCTTTTATTTCTAGGCACAGTTTTCGTATCTGACAGACCTGTTGGGGGAATGTTTGTTAGCACTACCTGAATGTTGTCACACATATTACCAGATTCCACATTAGTATTATGCACATACGTTTCACTCTTTTACTGCACACACTCTAGTCATAGCTTCACAACATGGGGGTGGAGATGGGACCTCCTTTGCTTTTTACTCTCATAACATTTTGGTGAGTTGCTAGAGTGACAGGTTTGTTTTTATAGATATCCGACAAGCAGTTGTATGTCATTATTTTCTGCCTAAACATCTGGGATCATCCCACTGATTTGCCATGGGGACAGGATGACAGGCAGCGGATATGGGTCAATTAACTGGGAATTCTAGACAAATCTGTACAGTTGTGGGGTATGATTCTGCATACAGCTTACTACTACTCCCAGGATTCGATACATAGCTGTGTGTGCTAAAAACACAACAGTTCACTTCTCAGTTGAGTGTGATATTTGGATTATATTGTCTAGTTTTTCACTGTTTTCTGTCTAAGTCTCTCTTAGTTGTACAGTATAACCTCTTGTCATTACACCAGACGTATACAGATATTCCTACACATTTTATTTATGTAGCACAGTGTGGGTAACAGTGCTTAATACAACAGTACTATTAAGAGATTGCAACACAACATTACCATGTGATACCAAAGTAAACACAAACAGTCCAGCAGTTAGACGTTTACTGTCAGGCTGTTAACCTTTTATTTACATACAACCTATATGAGACTCCTCCTGCCATATTCATGCCTTAAACAATACAGGTTTTATACTGGCAATTAACTTTCTACTACTTTTAGATTTATTTCTTATGATAGTACATGCAAGAGTATTACTAACCTGCCTCAAGACACAACCTCTGCAATCTACAGGCATGGGCTTCCCAGTTCACAGTCCGCTCATCTGCCACTGTCAAAGACATGACAGCAATATTTAGCCATATCTATTCATAATATACATGAGCTGGCAATTATTAAACAGGTGGTAGACTAATACTTACACATGGCTGGAACATCCCCCGTCCTTCTAGCCTCTTGGATCCACTGATCAAAGAGCTCCCTCTTTCTCTGCTTCAGGTTGGCATAGTGATGCCTGACCTGCTCACCAGTTTGAGGTATGCCAGTGGCGCTGATGAGGTCATGGGCGAGATGGTCCCAGGCTGCCGCTTTATATTGGGATTCCTGGTACTGGCCCTGCAGCAGTCTCTGGTTATGGTCTTTAACAAGCAGCCCTGGCATGACTTTGGACTCCTGGATGCCCCGGTGCTGTGCCTGAAAGTGCACTCCTTCTCCCATACTGGTCATAGTGGCTACAGGAGGAAGCTGCAACCAGTTATGAGATGTATTCCCACCTGTTGAGTTTAAATAGGGCCGATTTCCTACACTTTGCCATGATTGGACATTTTTTGAAAATGCTAAGCTATGGGCAAACCTGCTTAACTAAGGTTGGCATTGGTTAAAGGGGTATACCAATGGGCAAACTGATTTAACTGGCCTACACATTGCTTACACCTAGTAAGCAGGGCTGTGCAATGCTTAGCATTGCTTAGTTTTTAATTTGCATACTATTTGCTGTTTGGCATTGACTTATTATTCATTGCATGTTATATATGTGTTTGTTATCCATGATTCATGTGTACGCACACTGTATGGCATCCTTATGTTTATTAGGGGATTTCAACACTTTATTAAAATGACACCTCACATCTGGACTTAATGCAGTACTCCAGTTCACATATTTATGTTATGTAGTAGGTTATACATCATAAAACTGTATATAGATTCCTTTCACATGTTAAGTTTAATATTCCTATAGTGAGGATCTGTTTGGTGATACCTCAATCTTATGTACTGCTGTGATGGCTTACTGGTTAACTACTGTGATTATAGTGTACAGGGTCCTGGGTGCAAGGGCTGTTTATTTTGTTGCTGGTCAGAACAGCGGCTGAGTGATTGAGGCACTTTTAAGCAATTGTAAGGGGGCTTGCATGGGTTTGTGTGACTGTAAGCAATGCCAACTTCTGGTTAAATATGCTTACAGGGAGTTAGCTTCAGTAATGCTTAACCTGTGTGCGTATTGCTTACCCCCACACAAACAGGCTTAAACCCACTTACTACTGCTTACTCTCACTTACCCCTGCACTAATTTAGACAGAAATATAACATGGTTCTTGGGAAGGTGGTGGAATTGGACACTGTATGGATTTATCGTTCATTACAAATTATAACTTTGATTTGTATCCCTGATTCATGTGTGCATATACTGGATGGGGCACTTGTGTTTATCTGTGGATTTTATAACATTATTACAATGACACCTCACATCTGCATTTAATGCAGTACTCCAGTTCACAAAAATATGTTATTTTGTAAGTTATACAACAAAAAATATTGTTCATAAAGTGATTTGACATGGAAAATGGAAAGTATCGGGTGAGACTCATACCAGGAATGACTGCTCGTAATGCAGATGGTTTGACCCCTACAGTATTGCAGTACTGCTTCATTTGCATGTATCTTGATATTTATCTTCTTGTGCTATTTAAGCTACAGTATAAGTAGCTGTACAATGGGCAAACCCATGCACCTACAGTTAAATTTAATCTGTTTGATAAAAAAATAATTGTTTACATTATTATATTTTAAATATTGCTCTTATAAACTTGGGAGGGTGTTGCTGGGGTATGCAACCCCCTATGAGTGGTCTCGCTCATTGTAATAACTAAACTGCAGTTCTTGACTGCAGGGGCATGTATATTGTGAGAGCTCTGCTCGCAGACACGCCCCCTGCACTCGTCCACGCTCCATGTCCGTTTAGGAGCTCAGGCAGCACGCCTTCATTACTATGCATGGCTCGCTGCCATGCTGCTGCTAAACAGTCACTTCCATGCAGGACTAAGCTATTCCTGCATGGAAGTTTACTGAATTCGGGGAAATGTCTGTAAAACAGAAACAAATAATAATATAGTATTGTGGATGTGTGTATCTGTGAGGGTATTTAAGAATACTTAAATTATACAATCCATACAAAAAGTGATAGAGAAACTACAAACAGTGATACTGATGCCTTAAATATTCTTATACTAAAGGTCTTGCTGGAAGATGATTGTGTTACTTGCAATGAATTAATACAGTGAATCTCTAGTAACTTATCTAAGTTTTAAATAGTGAAGTCCGGAGTTTAATGAACATCTGAGCTAATGTCTGGTGAAAAATTAATTCTGCAAATAACAAAGATTTTTATACAAAATAACCAAATATACATAGGAAAACATTATAAGAGCTCATCATAAAATTCTGGGTTGTGTCATTCAGATGAGTCTTCTCATTTAAAGACTTATTTATGCTATCATTGTGCTTGGCATATGGAGATTCATATTCTGGAAGATGGATGATAACTTGAGAATCTGCAGTGTGATACATATTTATATACAGACTTACCTTCACTCTGCATGAATATAAATAGAATTGTTATGGTTCTCCTAAAAGTGAAAAATTAAGAATGCACTATCAGCTGTTTTGTTTGTTATCATAATTATAATGGGATAATAAAGTGTTTGTCTCATGTAAGTAAATATAGGATACGTTACTTTATATTGCATTAATTTATTTTATTGTATGTAGTGATATTTCTTAATTTTTTGAAATATAACTTAATAAGTATGCTTCTGAGTTGAAAACCTGTTGAAGATAGAAGGTATAGCTGTATGGACTTTAAAGTGATTTTACAAAATAATATGAACTTGGATCTTGAAGTACATGACAGTGCTATAGACTAAAATATAAGTCAAAAAGCACAAATCTGATGTGTATGCTTTTAAATCATGATAATAAGTGTATCATTCATACTTCTCAACTTCTTAGAGCAAGAAATCTGAAAAAAAAAGCCATAAATTGTGGGGGGACAAAGGTCCAAAATTATGGACAATTTTTATATTAGTAACAGCCTACATTTCATTGCTGGAACCTGTGTTCTGAGAGACTACTTTTCAATCTATCTGGAAATATACAGAGCTAAGTATATATTTTTTGGTTTTAGAGTTTGTACTGTTAATTGTTGCTTATAGTTTTTCAGATCTCTGCTGAAAGTGTTTTCCCCACATCCACTTATTTTCTGCTGTGTCTTCAGTTGGTATAACTGGTTTTTACACCTTGTGTGTTATCTAACTCAAGGATCACTTGCATAAAATTAGACCTGTTAGTAACAGCCTGCATTTCATTGCTGGAACCTATGTTCTGAGAGACTGCTTTTTAATCTATCTAGAAATATACAGAGCTAAGTATATATTTTTTGGTTTTAGAGATTGTACTGTTAATTGTTGCTTATAGTTTTTCAGATCTCTGCTGAAAGTGTTTTCCCCACCTCCCCCTATTTTCTGCTGTGTCTTCAGTTGGTATAACTGCTTTTTACAGCTTGTGTGTTATCTAACTCAAGGATCACTTGCATAAAATTAGACCTGTTAGTAACAGCCTGCATGTCATTGCTGGAACCTGTGTTCTCAGAGACTGCTTTTCAATCTTTCTGGAAATATATAGAGCTAAGTATATTTTTTGGGTTTAGAGTTTGTACTGTTAATTGTTGCTTATAGTTTTTCAGATCTCTGCTGGAAGTGTTTTGTCTCACCTACCCTCCCTATTTCTGGCTCGTAGTTTAAATTTGGTGGCTTTTGCAGTTGCCCACCCCACTGTAGATTTGATCTAGGACACTCCCCCAGTCCCATCTCTTTACCACATTCTACCTAATAAACTCCTTCTGCACTTGCTTTTAGTCTTTTTTAATTTAATTGCATGTTTTAAACTGTGCTTGGTCTAATATTGCTACATACTCAAGTGTGCTAGCATGCACTGCATGTTATTTTTTTACTGCTGTTTTAGCTACTTTTCTGTAAAAAAAAATGTAAGCCTGTTTCCTACCTTTCTTGTAACTAGTGTAGTCCAGGTACATATTTGCACTATCCAGGACTATATGTAAGCTTCTGAGCCCCCCAAGCCTTTTTGTATTGGAGAGAAGCCTTCTAGCTTATCAGTGGGAGTGGTAAGCACTAGGGAACCTGTCTACCGCATAAGGAGTGGTTCTGGCCCAGAAATTGTAGTTTTTGGCCGTTTGGGCAATCTTTTCCATCTCTCTCAACTTTCTGATTTGAGAGCCTGCCTTTGCACTTGTTTCTGTCCTGTAACTCATCTAGTGCAGATACAGATTCTTAATTTTAGCACATAAATTTGCTAATTCATGCTCAGCACATGTTCAGAACTTGTAAGCACTAAATAAGTTACTAATTACTATAGCACTCAACCTTCATCATTACCTAGAGGAAAACAGTTTTTGTACATACATTTCTCACTTTCTTAGAGAAAAACAGCTTTTGTACTCACTTTCCTCACTTATCTAGAGGAAAATAGTCTTTTATTCAGGCATGTCCAATGGTCAGCTCCCAGTATTCTCTCCTGTCTATCTGATGAATGTGAGCATCTTGAGGCAATGTAGAAATTGCCTCATGTACACATACAACCCCCTCCTCCTCCTACCACCCAACACTACAACCTGTGAGAGATGCACTTATCTAGCCAAACTGGAGGTAAAGCTCTCTCCAACCAAGACTGAACTTGACAGTCAAGAGGAGAAGGTAAACATTTGCACCACACCAAACTCATCACATAGTCTCACTAAATCTACACCACCAAAATCCACACATAGTAACACAAAAACATTTGCGGAGGATCTCAATAATAATCTGTCTAAGCAACAGGGACCTCCAAAGCAGAAACGCAAGTAACTTCCATCCCCCAACACAACCCAAATGACACATAGCCCACAGACTCAGTGTGCCACTCAACCACAGCTAATAAGGCAAAACAACGTACCCAACACACTAGTCATAGGTGAGTCTATAGTCAGGCACACTGATGTCCCACTCACCAGGCTAAACAAGGAGAAGGTTACTGTCAGCTGCTTGTTGGGTGCCAGGATCCGCCACATAACCCGCACACACTCAGGTCACTCCACAACAAGTACAAATATGATTCTGTCATTGTCCATGTTGGTGTGAATGACCTGAGATGTACCTCCCTGGACTATATGAAAAGAGACATGGAAGAGCTCTCTGATCTTGTAGCCCAGGCAGGTATGACCCTAGCCCTGAGTAGCATTCTGCCATTGCCCAGAATGATACCGCAGTACAAGGACAAAATGATTGACTTCAAAAATTGGCTAAGTTTTTGGTGTCATTCTAAGAGGATCCAGTATCTGTCTGCTTGGGATGACATGGTCAACAGACCACGACGCTTTGCCAGAGATGGCCTGCACCTGTCACCCCTGGGATTCTGGATACTGGCTAAGGCCATTTTTAGGCAAGGTTCAAATGACAAATTCACCATCGTAACAGGAACAAGCAAGCAAAAACTGAGGGTAATGCTACTGAATGCTAGAAGTCTAAATCTCAAAATACACTCACTTGAGGCACTCCTTAAAATGGAGAACATTGATATCTGTGCAGTGACTGAGACCTGGTTCAAGGCTCCAGAGAGCACCCCTGCACTACCAGGCTATAACTCATACCACACCTTTTGGCCATGTAACCTGGATCGAAACACCAAAGGCAGAAGTGTGTCCATATACATTAAGGATAGCCACACCTCCAGGCCAGTTGCTCAGCATAATTCATCCAAGGTTATCCAAGTGCAACTAAGTTTGGGCAAAACTGCAATCCAAATTGTAGCTTGCTACAGATACCCACCATGCCCCAGGATTCCCACTCCTTTTTTCTTGATGTACTGGAAAATATTAGGGTTCAACCAAACACCCTAATAATGGTCAACTTCAACTACCCCAACATTAACTGGGAAAACTCCTTGTGTACCAACTCCTTAGCTCAATTCTTTCTGGAATTCATTAACTCCAATGCCCTGGATCAACTTATCGACACCCCCAATGGGACAACAATATCCTAGACCTAATCATTACCAACATGAGTGACCAGTGTTCCACACCTGAAGTCAACTCCTTGTTGCTCCAATCCAGCCATAAGCTAATCCCCCTTGATATCCACATCCCACCCCACCCCCCATTAAGGAAACAATGGTAAAGAATTTCTCCAAAGCCAACTTCATACTTCTTAAGACAGAAGTGGTGAACTTCATGACAGCCATGCAGATGGACAATACAGTTACAACTGCTGAATCCTGCAAAAATGCACTCTATAAGCACTTACACGAGTGCATGGATCATGCTATCCCAAACAGAACCAAGGTGCTATCCTCCAAAAAAAAGAAGCCAATCTGGTGGTCCCCTGCCATAAACAAACTGTACAACAGAAGGAAGAAACTGTTGCAAAAGTGAGTAAAATCCCATGAGTGGAGGAGCTCCCTGGTCAGCCTCAGTAAGAAGCTGAGATCCCTTATAAGATTCTCCAAAGCTAGCTACGAAAACAAAATCACCACTAATTCTAAGGACAACCACAAAGCATTCAATAGCGGTGTCAAGAATCTCAATGGCAACACCCAGATCTGCTCTGAGTTACAGCACAATGGCATGAAAATTACAGAACCAACTGATATTGCCAACATCCTGCCAGATAGGTTCAGTGCTAACTTTACACCCACCCCCTAAAGGGCCCATATCTATACAGGAAGAATGCAGAGTCCCTGTAATCACAACTACGCAGGTAAAAGCTGCACACTCTAAAGCCAAAAACACAGCATCCATGGGACCGGACAACATCCCAGGCTGTGTTTTACATAAACTTCAGAATGAACTGGCTCCCCGCCTAAGCACCATGTTCAATAATAGCCTCGCACACAGCTTTGTGCCCACTGAATGGTGCACAGCAGCAGTTATACCACTCCACAAAGGGGGAGCCACCACTGATCCTGGGAACTATCGCCCTATTAGCCTGACGAGCCTGGTCTGCAAGGCCATGGAACGTATCATCATGGAACTCATAAACAAAGACATTGGTAACCTCCAAACTCTGGATCCCACCCAGTTCAGGTTAGTGAAAGGCAGATCATGCCTACTGAACCTGATCGAGTTCTTTGAGGCAGTCACCAAAGCAGTAGATGAGGGTAAGGTGGTTCACACAGCCTATCTTGACCTCGCCAAGGCTTTCAACACCACCCCCCATTCTGGAATTATAGCTAAACTCATTAAACTAGGCATAAATTCCTACATCACAAGATGGGTTGCCAACTGGTTCACTGACAGAACCCACACTGTAAAAGTTGCAGACTCCAAATCTGACCTCAAACCAGTGACAAGTGGAGTACCACAGGGTTCAGTTCTGGGACCTCTCCTGTTTGGTATCTACTTCAATGAAGTACAGGCTAACACAAAAGGCCTCTGGCTAATGATGTTTGCCGATGACTGCAAACTAGGAGCCATAGTCAAGTCCCCAAATGATGAGGACATCCTACAGAAGGGCCTTACTGAGACAGATGCCTGATGTCAGAGCCATGACCTCAAGCTCAATGCCAAAAAGTGCAGTGTCATCCCCTTTGGTAAAAACTCTGTACCCATGAACTACCACATAGGCAGCAATCTAATTAACAGCAAATGTGTGATAAGAGACCATGGGACTCAGGTGGACAGTAGTCTCTCCTTTGATAGTCACATCGCCACAGTAGTCAGGAAGTCCTTCTACATGGCACACCTCATCATAAAAGGGTTCTCATCCAGGAAAAAAGAGGTCATTGTTCCCCTCCACTCGACATTCATTAGACCTATTATAGAGTACAACGCCCCTTTTGGAATGTACCTCACAAGGCATCTGCAACAGCTGGAAAGGCCACAGAAGTACCTCACAAAGAGGATTACTGGCCTCAAACAAATGACCTACACTGACAATCTCAAAAACTCCAGCTTTACTCCATAGCATATCGCCTACTCCAAGGTGATCTCTGCCTAACATATAAAGCTATGTCAAATCCAGAGCAGCTGGACATGCAACACCTAAAGAAATACCAAACCCTCCGAGCTACACGCTCTAGGGACCTAAACCTTGCCACCACAATAAACAGGACATGCTGGAGGGATAGATTCCTGTCCCAGAGACTTCCCATACCCTGGAACAGTCTACCCATCTATGTCAAGCAAAGTTCTTCATTAGCACTCTTCAAGACAAATCTTGAAGAGTGGAAGGGAAATAGGAAATACACCCCGGGGATCACTTATATGTCTCTGCTCTACAGTGGCACAGGAAAATAGCTTTCTTGGGTGATATAAGCCAGGGAACCTTGTTGGCTAGGCTTACATAGGTCCTTGGGCCAATAGCCTAACCTACCTGTGAACCTATAGATTGCTCTTACAGATTTAGAAAGTCAAGAGCATAGCAGGTTTTACAGTAGCTTGAATTTTCTGAAGAGTATGAAGTCAATCCATCAAATATATGGTTATAAAAACACATTTTGGATGTGAAGTGCTTTATAGATAAATGGCAGAAATATGAAAATCAACAAAATTATTAAACCAATAGGAAACCACTTAAAAGCCTTTAGACTTTCCCATATCCAATGTAACAAGGTTAAAGTCAACTTCTTCCAAAAATAACTCATTAAAATAATTAAAACACAATGCTTCATCTAAGTAAAACTCTTTCCATAAAGATAGGAAATATTAATATTGCCTTCTACTGCCATATCTGAAAGGTGGAGAGAGAGAGAGAGAGAGAAACAAGAATGTAGTATACTAGAACAAAATGGTATAACCAAGAAAGAATATTGTATAGCTATTAGATCTGGAGCCAAGTTCAAGCTATAGAGAGGAACCCCATTAATTCTTGCCTGCAGTACAAAACTGGGGTGGTCGACAAAACTAAAGGTTTAGCACCATCTCGACACACAAAAGGTACTGTTAATAATGTTTTTTTGAATGGGGACAACATGGACACTAATGCCAATGGTGTTATTTTGTCTATGGGTGACATTATTTCTAAAAATTTTAATTTCGGCTTTGAAAAAGACTCAAACGCAATTGTGGAAGTGTCGGATAGCAACGGACAGTCACCTACGTTAAAAGAAATGATTTTGAACTTTGAGTAGAGACTTTTTAAGTTAAAATGTGTACAAATGGACAATGAATATTTGCAATGTTGTTGTGGTTCTAAAATAGTTCCACAAGGTTTAAGATTTTTTAAATACCCCTTTGGAGTTAATTATACTTCAGATGTCATTCAAGAATTTCATGATTTTTTTGATGATTGTGGTATTAATTTACTTAAGAAGCTTATTAAGCACAACAAAGGTTTAATAGCGTTATATAAAAAAGAAGTTGAACAATTGAGTCCTAACATTTTAAAAGACCTTCTTTTTAGTGAATATGAGAACTTATATAATAAAGTGTTGTGTAGAGTAAACAGGAGGGTTGACATCTTCTTGAAAAAAAACAAAAAAAGTTACTTAGGGATAAACAGCAATATGATTCAAAAAAAGCTTACCCAGGGCCTAGAAAAAATATTGACAATAAAGCGGGTATAGGTTATAGAGGGAAGGGATTGATTTACAACAGTTTAGAGGAAATAGAATGGAACATGATTTTCCGGGAGGTTTGGATGAGTTAGATTCTTTTTCAGATTATCAGCAGCAAAAAAACTTGCAAGTTCTAAGGAGGTCAGAGAGGTTGGCCAACATGAGCAGAGGCAAATTGGATTCAGGCCAACATCCCCCACCCACACTATATCAAAACAACAAGGGTTGGAAGAAACTTTAGAAGGGAGCGGTGTTTTTTATGAGGTGGATTCAGATGGTATAGTGGCAGAATACAAAGGGTTTAAAATATATAATTACACTGGGCTTACCCTAAAAAAGGAACACTTTTCACTGTTATCTAAAGGATTTAAATTTGTGACTAATTATGGTTTAGATATAGCTCAGGTTTTAATTGATTTAAAACTATACCTGAGGAAACTTAATTTTGCTCTGACATATAAGAACAATGAAACAGCAGAGGAAGGAAGTGCAGTAGGCCCTTTCAGGGGTAGTATAATAAACCCTCCCCTCCATCCTGCTCTTTTGACTTTTGAAAGACAAGTTACTGAAGAAATATATACAGCATATAGTGGAAATAACAAAAAATATAGAGGGGAAAATAATTTAACTAGGAAAGAAAGAGTGTTACTTGATGAATTAAAAAACAACACTTCATTACGTATTATGAAACCAGATAAGGGAGGGGGTGCTATTTTTTATAGTACTGAGGAATATAACAACACGATTACAAATATCTTGATGGACACCAATGTTTATTCTTCGGTTTCCAAGAATTAGATTCATATAGCATATGGGTGGATTGATTCCCTGCTTGAAGAATATATGCTTGAAAACCAGATTAGTGGGAAGACCTATTATTTTTTGAAACAGCAAAATCCCAAAATACCTATTATTTTTGGAATTCCCAAAGTTCATAAAAATATAAAAGAGCCCCCATTTAGACCTATTGTGTCAGCTAAGGGCTCTAAGACACATCCTATTGCGGTGTATATTGATCATTGGTTGAAGGAAATAGTCATCAACACAGAGCATTTGATCAAGGATTCTTGGGAATTCCTAAGTAAACTTACCTATGAGGTATGGGAGGAAGGGCTTAGTTTTCTCACTATTGATGTCATCGATTTGTTCACTACCATACCCAGAACTGAGGGGCAAAAATATTTTAGTGACAGTGTATATAAAGTTTCCACTTTGTCGCACGATAACATTCAGCTTATCTTAGAACTTATGGAAGTAGTGTTGGATAACAATTACATACACTTTCAAGGAGAATTTTATCAACAGATAAACGGTGTGGCAGTGGGGGCAAATTGTGCCCCTGTTTATGCAAATTTAGTTATGTTAGAATGGGAAAACAGATTTGGTTTTCCTAGTATGTATATGGGGAACATTCGCCTTTATGTTAGATTTTTGGACGATATCTTCATTTTATGGAAAGGTGAAGAAGGTAGTGTCAAAGATTTTGTTGAGTACATCAACCATAGCACCCCCTTCTTTAGATTTACATATACATGGGATAAGAGGGTCATCAATTATTTGGACACCACTATTTTACAAACAGATACTGGTTTTAAGTCCAAAATTTATAGAAAGCCTACTTGGTGCAATAGTTATCTACATTTCTCCAGTAACCATCCTATGTTTATGAAAAAAAGTTTAATTAAAGGGCAAGGAGTCCGCATTGCTCGTATGACATCAGATTTTGAGGACTTAGAGCACGAGTTCAGGAAATTAAAATTGATGTTTATAGAGAGGGGATACCCTGAAGTATTTATTGACAGGGTATTGGGGGAGGTTCATAGAGGTTGGGGTCACAAATATATACCACTTTTAGGTAAGCCCTTGAATGATAAGGTTAACACGTGTAATAGTAATAATAACACGGTGATGGTAAATATTAATAAATATCAAAGGGCCTGTGTAATAGAACACAGTGACTTCTCCGAGACTTTCATGAAAATACTGAGAGATAATTGGAGTTTATTAAAAACCCACAAGGAATTGTTTGAATCTGTTGGGCCAACACCTTCCTTTTCTTTTAGGACAGGTTTTAGTCTCAAAAAAACTTTTGAGGTAAATACGCCTCGGAATAAATATGATGGTAAGGGTACAGTTCCTTGTGGTGGTTGTAAACAGTGTTCCAATATTTTGAAAGAAGGTAGCATTAAATTAGAAAATGGCCTGGGTAGTGTTGTTAGATTCTGCAGAGGTAACTGCAGTACAAGGATGTTAGTATATTTGGCTGTATGTAATGAATGCCCTGCATACTATGTGGGTAAAACTGAGAGGGCATTCAAGGATAGAATTTATGAACACTGTTATGATGTAAAAAATAAGAAGGATTCTAGTGTGTTATACAAACATTCCATTCACTGCAGTACTTTTAGTGGATATAAATTTGGTATTATTGATGTAGTTAGAAATTATATAGGGGGTGGTGATTTTAAAAATATGTTACTTAATAAAGAACTGGTATGGCAACTCAGGTTAAGGTCTAATGCACCACCTGGGTTAAATGAATATATTTCTGTTAAACCAGTTTTGGTACAAAAAGCTTCTACAGTGTGACTTTATAACTTATTTACACAGTTGCATAGTTGCACATTTGATAAAGTATTTATTTTAACATAGAATTTTTATTAATTTAGATTTAATGTTTAGTTAGATCAAAAATTTAGGAATATTTTTAGTAGGTGACTGTATTTTTGAGGTTTTTAAACTTCAATATAGCATTATGGCTTAGTTATTATTTCCTAAAACATTTTTTTAGGATGGCATTTTACTGTTTTTGGTGATGTTGCTTTAAATTGTTAATTGTCAATGATAACTAATTGGTGTTTGTATAAAAGACAACTAATACATGGAAGGAGTATCTGATGAAGTCTTGTGCCTAAGACAAAAGCGCTTATGGTAGTTGCTCCTGTGTTCGTATTTTAATAAAGTGAATTATTGATGGACTACTGGTCATTTTAATGGTATTTGGACAGCTTTATTTTGTTTTCTTGGTTGGACTTGTATTTCATTCATTCATTCTAGTATTTTGCAGTAGAAAACTTCCCAAACTTAAATCTGAAGTATGCAGCAAAAACAAAACCACTGTACCAGGTAAAATCCAATTCCTGTTCCAATAGAGTAGAATGGAAATTTCAAACAGGCAGAGGACCAGCACTGCAATGAAATGAACACATTTATTAAACAGACAAATTTAAATTAATTTGGTTTGTTTAATAAATGTGTTCATCGTTATGCCATGCTGGTCCTCTGCCTCTCTGAATTTTTCATTAAATCTGAAGTAGTTGATTCTTCTCTCTGCAGGTTTAACACAACAGTTCCAGAGGACAAGATAAAGATGATCTTAAGGTATGAAATCAGACATATGATAGTATACTCCTTACCAACATTCTTAATAGTGCATTAAAATGGATATGTGCAAATATCCAACTGCATGTTTACTGTGGCCCCATGGCTTTCCCATAGATACTAATGATTACTTACTGATCAGCTACACAGACATATTGTGCAAGATGACAGAGATAATTGTCAAGAATGTATTCAGGCAAACATGGAAAATATCTTTCTCCTAGACAAATCCAGTACCATTATATCAGTGGAATTGTTGCATGCTTGATATGAATCTCTATATTTTTGAGACAGTGACATCTTGTCTGAAGGAATATTTTTTGTCCTCAGAGGTGCCTTGTCTATTTAAAATATTAAGCACTATACTAAATAAGGGAATCATACATAAACTCTGGAGTCAGAAAGTAAATGAAGCTATAATAATCTGTATCTGTGATTATGTGGCCATACACAATGATTAAGAATAGTAGAACTCTCTGTCCCCTGTCAGGAATGGAATATTTCTCATCTCTATCCATGGGCAACTAGTTTTGGTATCTTTTCTTTTTGCAAAAGTCAAAATTAGCTCCAATGTAGGCACACCAAATAAGCTGACAGCACCAAATGCTGCAGATCACTGATACCACTTATGTTCAATGAGGACTAAACATTACACAGAGATTTGTGCAATAGAAATTCCCTTACCTTCAGTGTCAAAAAGGTGTATCACTCAGACATTTGTCAAAAATACCACAACAGCTTTATATGCTACCAACAGCTAATACCTAAATAAATTGCAAAATATAAATGCTCTTACTGGCCTTCCTTACAGATTTTTCATTTGACACTCATATAGGTGCTTTGGGCATATTAACTAATGTTGACTTGACACACCAACCCCATGTAAAATTGTAAAAAGAGGCTGATGACAGGACAGGGGTATCTGTACCATCTGCAAAGCCTCATCATCTGTGAGGTAAACAGCCACACTGAGTAGCAACTGTCTCCCTTTATACTGCCTTTCAGGCTAGTTATAGAGTGCTGTAACTCTGTTTTATAACTACTCACATCCCTTCTGGTACATTTGGAGAAGGTCCAAAGATTTTCACAAAGAGAATTAACAGGGCTTCAAGGCTTTTCTTATGGAAAACAGTACAACAACTCTCTCCTCTGTATTTTATCAACTTCTTAGAGAAGACCTATAGCTAACATACAGAGCATTTAAGGACCCCTTACTATTTGAAACAATTTGCTTATATTACCCCCAATACAAGACAGCATTCAGCCTCAGTCCTATGGCTAACATACAGAGCATTTAAGGACCCCTTACTATTTGAAATAATTTGTTTATATTACCCCTATACAAGACAACATTCAGCCTCAATCATATAGCTAACATACAGAGCATTTAAGGACCTCTTACTATGTGAAACAATTTGCTTATATTACCCCTTATATAAGACAACATTCAGCCTCAATGAAAATTAATATCAACCATAAATTGCAAGATGGCATTTTTTACATGTCAAGGACTTCCATATCTATGGAATAAATTTCTCAGTTAAAGTCATTGCATCAATTTATACACTGAAGGGACTGAATAGCTACATGGACACTCATAAGGTCCAGCCTTAAGCATGTTCACAAAGCCCATGGACCTGTGGTACAACTAGTATTTCTTATTTAGCCGCAGGTGTTGTAAGACCACTACTGGTTTGTGACTGCATTTTGGTTTTGGATTTGATTTTCCCATTTAAGGTTTAAATGCTAACTTGTTTTACCTGAAATATTTTTCTTGGAGTTTTAGAAGTCCTTGGTTTGGGTCAGTTATAAAAAATCATTTTCCATTCATTGACTGAAAATGAATTAAGGGTGGTATTCATAGTTTGGGACTTTGCAGATATGTAGCATTTATCTCCATGGAGTGCTGCTACACATTTATGCAAATAAGCTTTGCACAGGTTATTAGCAAGGAATGCGAAAAATTGAAGGCATTTTGAAAAACACACCTACTTATGGCAAAAGTGTTAAGTACCTTAAATTATGCATTGAGTACATGTGAAATACTATGTAAAAGCTGTAGGCTTTGTATCACTTTGTATGTAGTCCGATATTGTGGATTGACATGGCTATGTGCAGTAACACTTGAAAGGCCTAAGGTAAACAGCAGACTGTGAAGCTTTTATTATTAGTATCTCAAAAATCAAAGGGGTTTCAAATGTTTTATATGGGGTATCTTCATCTGGATACCATGTTATTTACTATAAAGACTAGAAAGAGGGAGATAAGAAAGAATGAAAAAGGGAAGGCATAAAAAAGATGGAATCACAGAAGAAAAATATCAAGAGGGTTGTGCTGAAGGAGGTGAGGTGCATTATGATTTTGGCAGGGGATAGACCCCTATTATTTCAAGCATTTTATATAAGAGGGTAGTGTGAGTATGAAATAGGTGAAAGGATGTAGGAGAAAGGATAAAGGAAGAAAGGCTGAAGAGGTGCCAGCAGGAGTCCCACATCTGCAAATATTTCCATTGCCAGATGGTGGTGCAATGGAGGACCATGATGAAGAGGGGCTAGGTGCCTGTAGTGGTGGGTGGTTAGCACCAACAGCAATGATGAGTCTTGAACACAATGAATAGAGTCCTCATTTAGCTTAATCTGTCTGTTCATAGCATTCTCCAACACATCCTTAATCAAGTCCTGAAGCCCCTCTTCAGTAAGGCTTGCCAGGCTTCCATGAGCCTGGGTGCCTCCAGCACTGCTGCCACTGAGATGACCCTGCAAGGACATCCTCAGGCAGGCAGAGGATCAGCACTCCCTAACCTGGGAGGTTCATACCTGGGCTGCTCCTAAGAATATGGGTTCTGTAAAAAACTTAGCATAAAACTGTAAATGGAAAAAAAATAATAAAGGAAAATGGAATGCATAATTAAAATATAAAAACTAGAGAATAATAGAGGTAGAGTCAAATAAGAAAATGCACAGCAAATTCACACATCATGTTACGCATCATCCAACTTCTTTAAATTATTTTTATTTGTATAAATCTTTATTGAAGTGAAACAGAACGTTATCGTAAGTAGTTATGCAAATATGAAACTACTGATTTGGGAAGTGAGCATGGCTTTACGGGGAGAATGATATGAGAAATGCTTATGCAGACATTGGATGAAATTTTATGGGAAGTGCTTATGTGTACTTGGCAGGAGACTGTATTGGTATAAACATCTGGAGGGGGGTTATATGTTGCAGTTTTACTACACGGACATAATGATCGTGGTTGTACCTGATGTGCATTTGCTTGCAGTCTTGTACTGAAAACACTCTTTATAAAAACGTACAAGTTAAAGAAATAATACTGCAGTGTATATATCGGCATATCTTTTACACTTGGCTGCAGTAATGTACTGAATGCACTGTGATGCTTTAGTTGCCATGCTTTATAAAATTTTTGTTTATATACAGTAATAAAATGAGTTCAAGACAGAATAATGCACTTAAGTACTTACATATCTCTCACTCATAGTTGCAGTCATGGACTGAATGCATTCTAGTATTTCAGTTACCATGCATTTTAATGATTTCTCTCTCTCTCTCTCTCTCTCTATATATATATATATATATATATATATGTGTGTGTGTGTGTGTGTGTGTGTGTGTGTGTGTGTCTGTGTATATATCTTAATGAAATCAGTTAAACACACAATACTATGTATTACTTTATTCATGCTTACCCAGCTTCTTCAACTAGTCACGTGTTTTTTTTTTCCTGTTGCAGGTGATTTGCTCTTCAGCTATAAACAGATAACAAAAGACAATTGTTGTTTACCAGTATTTTACTTTTTTCCTAACTATTACCTATATGACTAGTACTTATTTGCAAAGTACTTCATCCACTGTATTACTTAATTATTTTACATTTGTTTAAATGTGTATTATTACCATCTGAATTCTTATGTTGTGCCAGTCTTCCCTTTACTGCAAGTTCTTAACAAACTGATACACTTTCGGTAGAATAGTGTTTTAAAATATTATGCTTTGCATGTAACAGTCTGTGAGTTGTGTT
Organism: Protopterus annectens; assembly: GCF_019279795.1. NCBI lineage: Eukaryota > Metazoa > Chordata > Ceratodontiformes > Protopteridae > Protopterus > Protopterus annectens. Next base: position 1,161,622,719 of record NC_056732.1, on the reverse strand, counting down.
CATGCGGTAGTTGTTCACACAGAAAAATATAGCAATTCATGGAAGTTTTCATCTCCTTACCTGTACAAAACTGTGTTTTTCGATAATTTTCTTTTGTAAGAATTCTAAGCATATAAAGGGATGATATAAAAATGTACACAGAAGTCATACAGAAGTAATACAACTGATCATTTCTCATTAAAGTGTGTACTAGACATTCACTTGACACTGCAACCTCTGCCTTCTCTCCCAATCTGTACTCTGATTTGGGTGTGATGCTTGATTGTGAGTTCATACATCTTGTACATGAAGATAAAATTCTGAAAGAAATTACTCCCCGGGATTCAATAACATTTTTTTCTGTGCAGGAATAGTGTAGCCATTCCTGCACAGAATATGGCCACTGAGCGTTCCAGTAAACAAGCCTGGGGCTGTGCACGAACCTGCTAACACTATTCTGCCACAGATATGACTGGATTATGCTAATGACCTCATTTGCACATCTTGGCAGCTCAAACTAAAGCATGTATTATACTGTAATCCTTAAGCATGCCAATGATCAAATATATGGCTATTGGCATGGAAAAGTGTTGCAAAATTATAAAAATGAAAGTTTACTTTTTTTGGCCGTTCTCGGCCATTTAAGCATAGGGCAGTGGCTCGCAAATTGGATTGTGCTAAAAATAAATAAAAAAATGTGATAAGGCAATTTTAATTGAAATCTGCATTTTGCCATAATAGTCTATGGTATGCAGAATCAAAACAACAGCAGTGAGCAGTGGTTGCTAAGTAGTGCTGTAACTATGGACTAAGGCAGTGGGGTATGCTAATGAGGGAAATTTACTGAATCACGAAAAGAAGCGAAATGCCAAACTGCACCTAACCATCTAGGAGCTATAAGGCAGTGGTGTAAGCAGGAGAAGGAGCTGACATGAAAAGGGTGTGTGTCATGCTTGGTGTAAGCACACTGGAGCTCCACAGCTCACATTTGAGCTTAGCTAAGCATAGCTAAGCAAGGGTGTGTGCGTCTGAGGCTGTATTGATTTATTCCATGAAATGAAAAGCATGTTCTTGTACAGACCAGGGCCATTTCTCATTGTTTACCTTAGCTAAACAAGTTTGTGCTGTGCGCACTGGGTCTAAAACAAAAAAACAAAAAACCCCCCGGAAATAGCAGGACTGTTTACATTTGGGAACTGGGTTTGCACAGCACGCCTCAGGACTTAAAAGGGGCAGAAATGAGAAAGGAAAAAAAGAAAAAAAAAGGGGAAATAGCAGAATAAAAGCAATCAAGTACAAATAACATAGCTGGCAGGTGGAATGCATCATAGTCAGCTAATCACACAGGCAGCATCTGCAACACAACAGTATAAACTATGCAAGCACCTTCCAGTCTGTTTTTTCCCACAAACTCTGCACCATTGGTGTACACATGTGGGGGAATTTTAACTGAAAAAATGTTAGGGGCTGCCATTGCTTTGCTCCCTCAGTATGTGCTAGAGGCTGAGGGCGGTGAGGAGGATAATGCTGACAACCGCCATAGACCAAGGAGGAGGAGAAAAGTGTTAAGACCCAGGGTAACTTACCATGGGCTACATGATCTGGAGATAGTAGAGCACTTCAGGGTGGACAGAGACATACTTCAGCAAATCATTGAGCTATGCCAGCCTCAACTCAGACCCAGAGCCAACAGAGGGGGAACCCATCCCAATGGATAGCAACGTATGTGTAGCCTTAAGAATACTAGCTACAGGTACTTTCCAAAGACCTACTGGGGACATCATAGGTGTCTTACAGGTATCTGAATCCAGGGTACTCCAACAGTTCCTGGATGCCATGCTACCACATGCCGGTAAACACATTTACCTCCCCAACACCCATGAGGAGAGGACCAGCAACATGCGTCTCTTCCACCATGTAGCAGAATACCCAGAGGTACTGGGTGCGAAAGACTGCATGCACATCCACATCAAAGCACCACCCAGTGAACAGGGTAGGGTCTACATAAACCGCAAGGGCTTTCCGCCATCAACTGCCAGGTTGTGTGCAATGCCCAGGGCATTATCATGAATGTGTGTGCTGGCATCCCTGGAAGGTATCACAACTCCCACATTTGGCATTCGTCATAGCTGTACCAGGCATTTGCCAGTGGGGACATCCTGTATAGCCATCTGGTGGGGGATGCTGGCTATGCACTGGAGCCGTGGATGATGACACCCATCAGCAATGCACACACACCCACTCAAGAACACCATAATGAGGCACATGCACAAACCTGGATCTTTATAGAGCACGTGTATGGGATGCTTAAGTCATGGTTCTTCTGCCTTGACAAATCTGGTGGAGCCTTGCAGTACTCTCCAGCCACATGTGCGCACATGTTCATAGTATGTGTCATGCTGCACAATATGATCCTGTGCAAACAGCTGCAGCAGGAACAGCATAGGGAAAGGCCACACAGACCCCCCCCACCATTGCCCAGGTCCCTACAGGCAAAGAGGGACTCAAAGGAGGAAGCCCCTGAGTCTGCACATGTAAGCAGATGGAGGCGTGCCTATATGCCCATGCCTTGGCAAAGAAGCAATGCATAACACACACACACACAGACACACACACACACACACACACACACACACACACACACACACACACACACACACACACACACACACACACAGACACACACACACACAGACACACACACACACACACACACACACACACACACACACACACACACACACACACACACATGCACACACTGACACTGTAGGGAATCAGGGACTGACACCTCTCTCTGATTTGCACACACAGTAAAATGGATGACATACACATCACATTACCTGTAACTTACCATGAATAGGCAGTGTACTGTGTGCATCCAACATAGGCAGCCCTCAAGCACCACCCTCACAACTGCCAGAGACACCAAGGTAAGTCAGTCTTCTTAACAATAAATGAATAGATTAGTACGTTTTGGTAGCATATCCATGGTAATGCTGCATGCATGCAAGGGAATGTGGTGGCCTACTGGGATAACAGCAGACAACTGACAGATATGTGGGACACCAGGAAATGTCTGCACAATACTGGCTTCCCCACACTATGCAGCATCATTTAAGGTGACAAATCCCACTGCAATATATGTGAGGGCGAACTAAGGAAGGGTCATAGGTCACATACATGGATGTCACTGTGGGGATCCCATACTCAGCCCTCAGACTCACACAGCAAGTCAGCTGTAGAAAACTATAAAGGAATGTCTGGCAAAGGTCCACAAATGGTGACAATGATGGAACACCCCCTACAGACTTAGACAGTGATATCACAGCAGGCCTTGCATTTGCAGTAAGGCTCTGAAGGGTAAGAAGTCTGAAACTCAACTGTATGGCATTACAATCTAACCTGTGGTCTCTAGTGATATGTCTCTGTTCTCCAAGACAGGACACAATACTATGCTAAATGGAAACAAGATGTAAAGCCAATATCAGCACAGTCTGTGCAAATGTGTACCATTGACAGGTGTGCCCCCCCACACCCATATTCCATAAGAAATGCAGTAACATGTAAGTTTGTAGGGTAATAGCAGCAGAGCACACATTGCCAGGGCTGTCCCAATCAACATGATAACTTGTTGCACATCCACAATATGCAGGGGTCAATGAGCTATACATGTGTGTGTGGAATACTGTCAGAATGTGGCCAGCAACTTCTCACAGCTGTTGTGTCCTAGTGGCCTAGGTACAGTACTGTGGTATACAGGGCCATGTTCCACGAAATGCCATGCCAACTATTTTGCATATCAGTCACACCTACGGTGGGAGTTGTACACACTGTCCAGATGTTGATATCCATTACTGCTGGGAAGCTGGACAGGTCATGTACAGGGGGCCACACATATGAACAGTACACAGGTTGGAGTAACCTACACAGTGCCTACCATATTTCCAGACTGTACAGACCTTTTTCAGAATGTATAGAGGTTTGCGTCATATTTGTGGTGTCATTATTCTGAAATAGTGGTTGTCTGGCAAATCATTGCCAAACCACGAAAGTCTAAAGTCAGAAAATAATGATGGATTGTAGTATCGCAGACTTCATACCCTGTAGAAAAATGCATGCTAATGCAAAATCTGTTATTGTATCACCATTCCAGGCTTGTAAGGCCAATAGTTACAATGGTCTATATACTTAGGCCTTTGCCACCCAATTACTCATGGCTTTGTCCAGATGTCTGGCTCACATACGTAGAGAGGTATGCTGCCTAGTAGCCCAGCAGTGTATTATGTCACGTACCATTGTCACCCCAGGGGGGTCCACTCCACTGCCTGGCAGCCTGGGAGCATATGAGTGACAGAATGCACTGCCTTGCTTAAGATGGCCTGCATCAGTCTCACATGGCCTACAGGCCTCTGGCAAAGGCCCATGCCTCATCCATAGTGCTTTTGTAGGGAATGTCATGGGGTCCATACTACCAACATAACACAGTCAACAAAATGCAAATATAAGGCGATGCTGCTAAATGCTAGTAGCATATCTGTCAACCTCGTAGAGGAAGAAATTTGGACAAAGCCATACATAATGGTGGGATAAAGGCCCAATTATAGGGACACATTTGAAATGTTGCTCTCATAATATTAGAAAGTTGATAGAATAACAGAGGGGGTGTGTAGTAGCATGGATGTCATGAAGGCTGCAATGTCCGAAACTCTAATGTTCTGTCATTATTCCAGACCACAACTCTGAGTGACATGCAGCAAATGTGCTAGAAAACCACAATGTTAAGGGAAACCAACCAGATATATGAGGCATGAATCTGGATAATCTGTGGGAATCTGTACAGTTGACAGGTATAGCCATACCAGGATATGACCTTTCAGGTAAGAAGAATACTGCACAGCTAGGAGATCACCAGCCAGTATATCACCAAGGTGCTGGACCATTTACAGAGCTTCATCAGTCAATCGGCTGTAGCCACACCTCTCAGCTAGCCAGATCGTGCAAGAATGTCTAGCCTTTACCTCATAATATAGGTCTGTGCATCATCCATCTTGTATTTCGCTGGTAAATAACTGTAATGATCTGATTATATCTGTCAGTAGTTTATGACATAATACAGTACAGTGTCAAACATTACATATGCCAGAAAATGTCTGCTAAAACAAACCTTGTAACTCAAGCAACTCATACATTGATAAGAGCAATAGTTACAGTACCCCCCCCCAAGTTTGGACCATTGTTTCCCCATATTGACAGCATATCTCCAGATATCTTGCACAAACAGGTTGCAAGGTATGGCTGTAGCACACAACATCCCAGAATGGAATACAACTATCCCTGGAATTGATTCCCACACTTACTATAGAAGGTCATACTGAGCATGCTCCTACACTTAGAGAAGTGAAGCCCATGTCTGAAACCATATTGATTATATATCTATATTGTGCAAATGTATTTGCATACACACAGCTATGTAAACCTAACTGTCTCCACACACACCCATCAGACAGGATTACCCACAGCCATCTGTAGGTGGCACATATATGGAATATCTGCATCTGTTGCATGTGATACATGCATATATATATATATATATGGGCAACATATTACAATATGTCAAGCATAGACATGGGGAAAAGAGGGACAGGCAGTGATTGAGTGAGACATACAGGGAGACACACACACAGAGTGAGTCATACACAGGGATACCCTGAATGACATAGAGTGATGTCCTGCTGCAGACAGTTGAATGCCAGTTATAACCACAGGCATGTGCCAGTATGAAGATGAGATTCATTGTCTGATGGTACTGAGGTGGAGGTTGGAATATCACATCACCTACCGTTGTGTGTGTGTGTGTGTGTGTGTGTCTGTCTGTCTGTCTGTAGGTCTAAGCATTATGATGCCTTACCCACCCAATACACTTCCCATTTCCCTATTTTACAAGGTCTGCTAATGTCATTCACCTTAGAAGTACCTTTGGACTGGGTTCAGTCCTGTAAGCTTTATAGCACGTGTGATAACTGTGTAATACTGTCATACAAATGACTAGATAGGTAGAGGTTCTAATCACATTCCTGGCATATGTAAGAGTGGTTGGGGGGTATGTGATTAGGAATAAGTGTTTTAGTCCATTCCTACCCAGTACACCTCCCACTGCCCTACTTCACAAGATCTGCTGATGTCATTCACTGTAGAAGTACTGTTAGACTGGCCTTTGCCTTATAATCTCTGTGGTGTGTGCAATAACTGCATAACACTATAGTGCAAATAACTATTTAGGTAGCAATTCTAATCTCACTCCTAGTCAGTGGTGGCTAGTGACTTCAAATCAAAGGGGGGCTGCAGGAGACAGCTGAATGGATGGAACCAATGTGGAGAGGTGTGGCCAATTAGAAAAGGGCAGAGCTATGCTCAAAACCACAAAAACTGGAACTTTAATTAAATACGAAGCTGTGGGTGCCAAACTGTCATTATGAGAGTCCAATCAAGACAAAATGAAGTGTAGAAGCAAAAAATATTTCAATGCATTGGTTACATGACAGCTTACTTAATATCTACATGAAACAAAAGGGTTGTGAGGCATGACAATATAAATTACTTTTTAAATACATTGCTGGAATGCCAGTCAAAATCAAGTATAAGAAAAACAAGCAGCACTCAACTCAAACCACTTCTCATTGGACTGCAGTTCTAATTATAATTTATATTCAGCTTTATAAAAGTACCAAGTAACATGCTGAAAGAAACAATCTGTGTGATGCCCCCACTTGTAAAAACGTTTCTTATCCAAAAAAGACCTGCTGCCTGACAACAGCTATCTACTTCTTTTATCAGGAAAACATGATCAAAGTAAAAAATGAAAAGCAAACAAGAAACAAGCTCAAGATAAATTGCATAAAGGATTAATGCACAGGTTATGGACCACATGATAGACTGGCATTCTGTTTAGTTTACTGGTAAAGGCTGCAAAGATTACTGCAAGTCTCCAACAAATGTAATGAGCTTTTGAAAATACTTTAATCCTGTCTTTTATTGCAAATACTGTCATATGCATTTCAATACCTAAGACTTATACATTATATAGGTATGTAAATATTATCTGCATGGCAACAGCAAAAAGGCTTTCAATGTTGTTAATTCTTTAACAGTGTGCTTATTAAAGCTTACTTGCATCTTACAATCTCACAGAAACTTACTGATGGTCATTAAAGAATTGCTACCTAAACACAGGGTAATAGGCATTGAAACAGCATGCATTTTCTGAATAATAAGAAGCATAAATCAACAGTATAAAAATATGATAGAAAACCTGAACATTCTGCAAAATCAAGGACAGATGAAAAGTCACTGTAGTACTTGTGTCTACCTTGGGTGGGGGTGGGGGGGTATTCTGCATACTTACACTGCATAACTGCTCCTTGCCTTCCTTGGACACATCCAGAGTCACTACATGGGGGAGTGGGGTGCAACAAGTATGTCACAATTTGAAATGTCTCTGGCTGAAGGTGATGGCCCTGCCACATTTATCATACCTTTCAACCACAGAACAAAAAATCTGGACAAAGCCATACATAGAAGTGGGACAAAGACCCAAAAATAAGGACAATTTTTAAATATTGTTCTTATAAACTTGAAAAGATAATAGAATAGTAGGTCTTGCATTCATATGAATTTTCTGATGGGTATGAAATCTGAAACTCAAATGTCTGTCATTATCTTCTAACTTCAGTCTTTAATGATTTGCCACTAATTTGCCAGAAAAAACACAATTCTATGAAAAACGGCCCAAAAATGTGATGCAAAAATATAAAATAGCCACACAATACAGCTGGAAACCTGTCCAAGAAGGGACACTTTTTTTCATATTAGTACTGTTAACTTAAGCAGATGACAAAATATGAGAATCTGCATGCATTTCTGAAATAAAAGTAAGCTATAACTCTGATTATTACAGTTATGGAGTCTGCATGTCCTCCCCGTTATCGAGTGACATTAAAGACATGCAGGTAGGTGCGTGTGTAAATTGGTGTGCTCCTTTGAAGGTTGGGTATCGGGCTGGCAACTCAGCACCGTTAAAATTTACTGCCAATCATTAGCAGACTGGAGTTCCGCTGTGGCGACCCCTAACTGGGAAAAGACAAAAGATGAAAATTCATTGTAAACCCTCCATATTTTCTTCCAAAATTGCCATTTTGTGGAGGGATTATTAGGGGGAGAGCAACATTTTGAGCCAAAATCGAGGACATTTGAGAGGTTTGTATATGCCTAATTCTATAAAGTGATTTATTTGCACGTACCTCTCAACCTCTTAATGCAGGAAATCTGGACAAGACCAAATATATTGGGGAACATAAAAGCAGTACTAAAATTGCTCTTGTATAAACTTAGACAATTGATAAAATAACAGGTCTTGCTTTAGCATGCATTTTTTTCTGAAGGTTATAAAGTCTGAAACTCAATGTCTATCATTATTTAATGACTTTATTCCTAAATGATTTGCCTGAAAACCACAAATTTTATGAGGAACAAACCAAAAATAATAAGCAAAAATCTATTAATTCTGTGAAAATCTGGACAGTTGAGAGGTATAGCTCAGCTGGGGCTGTCATTGAGTTTGTCACCATTCCCCCCTCACAAAATCATAGTCAAATGGAGCCTTCCCTCACAGCCATTCCAATGTCCCATTACTTGGTTATTTTGCCCCATTTACCATAAACACTGTAATGTGCATACTGCTTTACTTCTACTATGATTTGGATTTCATTTGAAAGTTTTACTTTGCATTTCACAAATGCTAATAGACATCCGCTAAACAAAGCAATGCAGTCTCACAATGAAAATAGACTTAGCATTAAAACTTCTCTGCCCTTGAAACTCACATTCATTGAAGCAGCACTGAAACCCACATTCAAAGAAAATACATTTGACCAGTGGCAGATAAAGATTAATTTTGGGCTGTTTTCAAATCATAGTCCCCTTGCACACAAAACATACATGCTTTCTTTGATACACCTTCCTGACTGTATTCAATTATATTCCTTGTTTAATACAGTACATTTGTTAGAGGGTGTTTTAAATTTATTGCTTTGGACATTTTTCCGGTAAACAATGAAAAAAAAATGCATGCAACAATAATGACAAAACTTCCCAATTGAGAAAATTTCTATTGTAAAAGTCTACACAAATTTCTACAATCCACCAGTATCAGTAAATATGCTCAATTTCTGCAGAAGTAAAAGACATCTAAATAATTCCACATTAAAGAGATCTGTAACTAATGAAGCAGATGCAGCTAGCAAACAACTTTATATTTCATTGTTTCATCTACAAATAAAGTGCCTGTTGCCCTTGAGGAATAAATTGCCTATGTTATATTAAAAAAAAAAGATAAGTTAGTAATATTGCAATAGGGAATCAATGGCAAACTGATAACAGGTTCACAGTTACTATGTATCTGTGCCAAATAGGACATTTTTAGAATTGCAGCATCTATCCCCTTTACAACACAGTACAGTATCAGCAATGCATCTACACACTGTGGGAGTAGAACCCACAGCCTTCTGCATCAAAAGCCAATATACTACCTGTTGTGCTATTAAGAATGCAAGCAAACTCAGCATAAGCAGCACTAAACTTCTCAGATCCTAGAAAAATCCACTTGACACTCAACTGTATCTCTCAACTTTACAGCACAAGAAATCTGGAAAAAGCCAACATTTATTGGGGGGGGGTACATTTTAAACATTGTTTGTATAATTTTGGAAAGTTGCTAGAATAAAATGCTGCATTACCACCATACATTTCACTGAGAAGTCTTGAACCTGGGACCCTGTGCAAAACAGTCAGAGCAACATACCACTATGTCCAATCAGCTGCTTCTTGAAAGAGAGGAAGACAGAAACGTAAATAGCTACCATTTACTGAATTCAGTTCTCAGCCATAGCTCTCAACCTCTTAGCACAAAACACCAGGACAAAGCCAATAATGGGGGAATGCAGCCCACAAACATATTCAGTGAATTCAGTTCTCATCATAGCTGTCAACCTCTTAACACAAAAAAACTGGATGAAGCTAATAATGGTGGAATACAGCCCCCAAAATAGAGACACATTTCAAATATTCATCTTATAAACTTAGAAAATTGCTAGAATAAAAGATTTTGTGTTACCATATACTTTCTGAAGAATATGAAGTCTGAAATTCAAATGCCTGTCATTTCTGACTTGGAACAAAGCTAATTTTCTGCATAGGCCCATGGAGGAACACTCCAGACACATGTCTTTGTAACATTGAAGAAGACCAGAGGACACCCACATGGATTACATACAGACTCCACACAGAAAGCACCCCAGCCAAGAATCAAACCAGAGAACTTCTAGCTGTGAGGCAACAATGCTACCACTGCACCATCAATTATTCAATGAATTCCAAAGATTTTATGAGGAACAGAACAGAACAAACATATGAGGCAAAATCTGAAAAGTTTTTACAAATGGTGGTGGGTAGGGAATTCAGGCTCTTGGTACCTGCACCCAAGGTACAGGGTTTGAGTCTGAGTTATTCTCTAACCACCACCAGGCATACTTGCCGAGGTTTCTCTAGCCACCAGTATATAATAATTGGGGCACTTTACACACAAATTATTTTCTGAAAAAGCTCAAATTTTGACAATATCAGACTACATGACATAAATAGGACTATCTTGCCCCCATCTATGACTGTAACATGCATTTCTCTGCCATACTTTTAAAATGTTAACTCTGTCACAAGTCTGTGAACAGAAGGAGCTCAGCAAAATACTGCAGCTCTGCTAGCTAGGAATCCACAAGTTTGAAGTACATTCTGGTGAACTAGTTCTACTACACTTACTAGCCCCATTGCATATCCCTTACTAATGCACTTTAGTAGTATTTTGCGGAATTGGCTTTACTTGGTCATATATTACATAAAGGACATAACCCACATGCCTAATATGCTCACAAATACACACATGTGCACACCAATATAAATGGGTGTGTTATATATACATACATTTATCACCACTGAACCACTTAATATTCAGTTTCACCAATCAAGAGACAAGAGACACTCAATACATAATCAAATCCTGTATTAGACACCTGTGGGTTGACATCTAATATGGAAACAAAAGTAACAGGAAGCAACATTCAAGAGCTGCTCATGCAGAATACTGCAAATCAACCAAACCACAACTCTCAAAGCTAACCAAAGCAGAGGTTAGATTTCCAACCATACAAATTAAAGAGCCACATAAGCTGACAGTGCTGATGATAACAAAAGAACATCAAGCAGAAATCAGAATCTTGAGACAGTCTTCTTTTGCAGTTCTGGTCTGTAATTCTCTCTTTCTTCAAAAAACACAAAAAATACTTCCTCAATGAGGGTGAGCACACTTGTCTATCACACACACAGACAACACACACACACACACACACACACACACACACACACACACACACACACACACACACACACACACACACAGTACCTCGAGCTAGAGATCGAGCATTTGTCAAGTTTTGTTCAAGCAGCCAGCCATGTTCTCGCTGCTGGAATTCAAAGCAGCCAGCGGCATGTTCAGTTCCTGTTGCTCTCGTTGTGCCAGAATGACAAGCATGAATGCCTGCGCTGCCTCTATGCATCACAGATTGCAGACCTTGCAGTCCGGTCTCCTTCCAGTCTATGCAGTTGTAACCGCATAGACTTCTGGGGCCTTTGTAACACTGCTGCCTTCTTCTGAATGTGGACTGGTTAAACAGCAGTCTGGATTCAAGTTTACATGCATGCATGCATGAGTTACCATGATTTTTTATTTTGGTTTTCAGCTGGGGGGCTGCAGTCCTGCAGTCCAATAGATGAGCTTCCACCGGTCCTAGTAAATGTAAAAGTTTGTGTGTGTGTGTGTGTGTATGTGTGTGTGTGTGTGTGTGTGTGTGTGTGTGTGTGTGTGTGTGTGTGTGTGTGTGTGTATGTGTGTTTGTAGGTTAAAGATTTTCAGCCCATTCACACCAGGTACACTTCCTATTGCACTACTTTAGCAGTCCTGCTGATATCAGTCAGTCACCTTTGAAGTACCTTTGGACAGCCCACTGCCCTGCAAGCTCTGTGGCATGTGTGATAATTGCGTAACACTATAGTACAAATAACTAATTAGGCAGGGGTTCTCATTTCAGTCTGGCCAAATGTGTGTGTGAATGTAAGTGTGTATATGTGTAGGTTAAAGTATTTTGTTTCCTCTCTAACCCAGTACATCACCCATTGCCTTACTTTAAAAGGGCTGGTGATGTTCCTCACCTTAGAATTCCCTTGTAACTCCCTTCTCTGTATAAGCTCCTTGGCGCATGTGATAAATGCATAACACTATATTAGCAATAATAGATAGGTAGGGGTTCTAATCTCAATCCTGGCAAGTGTGTGTGTGTGTGTGTGTGTGTGTGTGTGTGTGTGTGTGTGTGTGTGTGTGTGTGTGTGTGTATCTGCAAGAACAGTATCCTGGGGGGTGGGTAGGGGAGTGTATGTTTGGGTGAGAACCATATCCATTGGGAAGCGGGTTTTGCAATTTATTGCTGTGGTCCACCCAGTACACATCCCAATGTCCAGTTTACAAGGCCCACTGTTGTCATCCACTGTAGAGGTAGTTGTAGACACTCTGCAGCTGTATAAGCTCTGTGCCATGTGCAATAACTATGTAACAGTATGGAACAAATAACAAGATAGGTGGGCTTTCTAATCCTTGGGTACCATTCCCCACTCAGAAATCATAGACTAACACACTAAGCTAGGCGTCAACCCTTATATCACTAGGTGGCTTGCAAACTGGCTCACAGATAGAACCCATGCTATGAAAGCAGCAGTCTCCATGTCAGACTGCTGACCAGTCATGAGTTGAGTCTCACAGGGTTTGGTCCTGGGTCCCCTCATGTTCAGTATCTACACCTCTGATGTCCAGCCCAACATGAAGGGACTCTGCCTGACAATGTTTGCAGACAACTGCAAGGTAGGTGCTATTATTACCTCCCCATGTGATGCTGACATCCTGCAGAAAAGCCTCACTGAGACCTAAGACTGGTGTCAGATCCCTGGACTTTAGTTCAATGTCAGAAAATGTGCCAACACCCCCCTGGGGAATAACATGGTTCCCATGAATCACCACACTGATGGTAGTCCACTGAACACTGAAGTTATTATAAGATAACTGAGAACACAGGTTGACAGCGAACTCTCTGTTGACCATCACAGTGCCACTGTGTTCAGAAAGTCCTTCTATGTGGCACATATCATTACTAAGGGTATTGAATCCAGGAAATAACAGGTCATTGTCTCCCTCTACTCTCCCCTCATTAGGCCAATCAATGAGTACAATGGTCCATTTGGCATGTACCTCACTGGACACCTGCAACAACTGGAGAGGCTGCAAAAGTACCTCACAAAGAGGATCCTATGCCTTAAACATTTGCCTTATATGGACAGACTCCAATAACTCCAACTATTCTCTGTCTCATATTGGCTACTTAGAGGCAATTTCTGCCTGACTTACAAAGCCATGTCTGACCCAGCTCTGTCAGGAATGCTTCATCTAAAGAACCCAATCTGTCTGCAACACATACGCCAGAGACCTCAACGCTATTGCCACAATCAACAGAGCATGTTAGAGGGACAGGTTCATAAGTCAGAGACTGCCCACACTATGGAATAGACTTCCCGTACATGTCAAGTAGAGCACTTCACTGGCCCTCTTCAAGAGAAATCTGGATGAGTGGATGGGGAGTAGAAATCCAACCCCGGGGATCACTCCAATGACTATACCTGTTAGACACATTGGGGACTATCATCAGGTGGCACGATGCCAGGGTGATCCTATGGGCAAGGCTTGTAAAAGCTCCCTGGCCATTCACCTAGTACACACTTATGAACCTATGAATCTCAGTACTGGCAAACATCTATGTGTGCATTAGTGTGTATAAAAGTGTTTGTGAGTGTGTAAACATGTGGTTGAAAGTAGTCTGAGGACCTTCTCACCCAGTACACCTACCATTGCCATAGTTTACAAGGACTGGTGATGTTATTCACTATATAGGTACCTTGGAACACTTTTCACCCTGTACGCTTAGTGGTGCATGTGGTAACTACATAACACTATAGTACCAATGACTACATAGATAAGAGTTCTAATCTGAGTCCTGACAAATGTGTGTGTGTTTGTAAGTGTGTATATTTGTAGGATACAGCATTTTGAGGCCTCACTCTCCCAATACACTGCCCATTGCCATACTTTACAAGGGCTGGTGATGTTGTTCACCTTAGAAGAACTGTGGGATACTTTTTCTACTGTAAGCTCCATGGCGCATGCTATAAATGCATAATGCTGTATTAGTAATAATTAGATTGGTAGGGGCTCTAATCTCAGTTCTGGCAAATGTGTGCATGTGTGTGCAAGAACTATATCTTGTGTATCTGTTTGAGTGAGAATTATATCCATTGGGGGGTAGGTTTTACATTTTTAGGCCATGGTACTCCCAGTGCACATCCCAATGTCCACTTTACAAGGCCTGCTGTCTTCATCAATCATAGAGGTATCTGTTGACAATCTTCAGCCCAATAAGCCCCATGCTGCATGCAGGAAAGGTGATACATTAAATAATGAAGATAAGTATTTAGAACAAAAAAATTGATATGAAGGAATTGAATGAAATTCTAAAAGAGATTAACATGCATTGTCTCTGTCCCCTTCAAAAATCAAACATCACACCAAATGACATTTGATGACCTTTATTAAAATTTCATAAACATAAGTTTGACCAGCTAATATTTTAATTTATTAATCACTGCATAAGCATCCATATAACTGTTAACTAGAACAGCATGACCTCGCTCACCCTGATCAAATAAGCAACGTACTCACCCCGCTTGCTTATTTGACTTATCAAGCAGTGTCCACTGCTCACGTTCATTTTCCCCTTATTGAATTAACCATCCAACCAAATAAGCAGCATTCTTACCTCAGCTCGCTTACTTTTACTTATCAAGCAGTGTCCAACCGCTCACTTTCCTTTACCACATAATTGAAATGACCCATCCAGCACCAGAGGGGAAATAGAAGAGGACAAACCTGCCCCTCTTCTCTGCCTCCCAATCTTACACGAACCACACAAAATTCCCAGTGCTGCAAAAAACAGGGAGGGAGGGTGGGTTGCAAGTTCACTCCAAAATGTGATTCCTTACCACAGTTACACTCTCATACAAACCCATTAAGCTCCACCCTACACTTACTTCATTTCCTCCCAATCCTCCTATTTCCCATTTAACCCTTTCCTCCTCCCCAATTAGCTTCCTTCCCACTACCCTCTTAATTCCCATTACTACTTCTACCTGGACTCCATCTGAAGATGTTTCTGGACAAATTAGTTTTTTACTAAACTTCATTTGTTCCAGGCCACTTCATTAAACACACATCACACCAAATGACATTCGATAACCTTTATTAAAATTCCATAAACATAAAGATAACTTTGACCAACTAATATTTAAATTTAGTAATCACAGGATAAGAATTCATATAACTATTAACTAGGGCAGCATGATCCTGCTCACCCTGGCTAAATAAGCAGTGTATTCACCTCCACTTGCTTATTTTACTTATCAAGCAACATCCACCACTCACATTTTCCACTTATTGAATTAATAAACCAACCAAATAAGCAGCATCCTTACTTCCACTCACTTACTTTTACTTATCAAGCAGCATCCAACTGCTCACTTTCCTTTCCCACGTCATTGAAATGAACATACAACACTAGAGGTGGAACAGAAGAGGGACAAGCCTGCCCCTCATCTCCACCCACCAGACTGACCAGGCTGTTCCCCTCCTTCATACCAAAACATCCAAAAAAAACTTCCAAAACAAACCTACATGTACATTAAAAAGATTGAAGCCAAACATAATTTGGTGTACTCCATCCTCTCTGAACCAAACTGGACCCCTGCCATCAACTTCCCAAAGCCCTATCATATAAGACACAAAGCAGTCAGTTGCCTAAACATATGAAATTAAACTGATGATGCTTCACCAATGCCAGAGTGATACCCATATCTTGTAGAACATCTGCAATTCAAACATATCCTCACTTATCCTACTACCAACAGTCATGTAATGATTCCCAAGTCATTACCTGGCAAGTGTATCACCAAAACACTAAAATCTCAACACCATCCAAAACAAAACAAGCCCAAATGCATGCTGTCCTATCTAACTGCAATGTCCATCTGCCACCCAAAACAGATAATAATGACCAAAATGAGATTTCCTTCTCTAAAAGGATCAATTTAATAATAATTCACACATTACACCCATTATGTATTATAAGGCAAAACATCTAATTGCATTTGCTGATCAATGAACCACTTTCTTTAATGACTTCAATAAAGCCAAAAAGCCAATACCCCCAGCTTGTAACCCTATATATCTCTACTTTCCAACAGCAATGCTCACAACAAGACTTATCTTGTCAATAGCCTCAGTCTGTCAATCTTAACACTATCAAACCTACCCCAACTATTCAAATATATAAACCACCATCCAAGACATAGTGAAGTTAGATAACCCTGTCACCTGTGCAACTATAGTACTTGTAGCTAAACACAACCTTAATCTCTTCTTGTCCCAAACTTTCACCCCTTGAGTTTTTTTTTTTATATGATTGCATTACTTTCACAACTGGTAAATCAAACAAACCATGGCTTAAATTCACTAGCAACCCCCAGCAACACAATGCCTTGCTTAAACCTTCAGAATTGTGTTTAAACAATGGAAACCCATTCCTTACACATCCTCAACACACACATACCTTGCAGTGCTCTGGCAAACTCTTCACTAATTGCCCACCCACTGCTGCCACATCCAATGAAGAAAAGCACTAGTCTCAAAGTAGAACAGATCACAAAGCAACCCGTCTGCATAGCATTTGCCACAAGGAAACTCAAACCAAACTACCATACCCCCATAATCCAACCCAGCATCACATTGTTGTGACTCCATCCCACCTGTGAACAACCCCTAACTCCCCATAAACAATCCCCAAACCTGCTATACCCTGCCCCTAGCATACGTCATCCTCACATACCCTCACAATACTCACAAGCTGCTCAAATCTGATGTACCTTAATGAGCACCTAATAAAGTAAGATTACCTGAGTCTTCATTGTGCACTACTCCAGTGGCCAAACATCAATCCCAGCAGAATCCGTTACCTTTTGAGTCCACTTTCTTCAGGCCACCAACTGATGCCCACTCTGCCCTCCCCCTTCTGCGACCTCATTGCTATCTGCAAAAGAAAAAGGCAACTATAAATCCTCTACCAACACAAAAATCAAAACTTCTTAATGACAACCTTTCCCATCTGCAAAAATTCATGTTCCTTGAAGCTCTACATCTAAAAAGTCTGTCACACATTCCGTGTTAGAAATTTAACTGATATCAATGGTAAGTAGAACTGAATCATTAATTTTATTTATAGAATAGTAATTTTAAGAAATATCACACTTTAAGCAGTTAATGTTGCCAGTGGGCCATTGGAAAGTGTTCCATCACTTATCCATACATACCACATTATAAGTGGCAGCATTCCTCAGCATGGAGATGGAAAGAAATACAATAATCAGTGTAAAGAAAATTAAACTCTTCCATATCTCTGCCAGCACAGCAAATAATGGAGCCTGACTCCCTTGCAATGCTCTGTCAAACTGCTTACCTAAACCTCCTTCTGACTGCCCAACTGCTGCTACCCAATCCAAAGGAAAACAGTACTAAACTCACAAAACAGCACAGGCCTCTGAGCAACCCATCTGGATAGCCTTGCCACTAGAAAACTTACTATGCCTAAAATATCCAACCCGTCCTCACACTGTTGTGACTCCACCCCATCTGTGGACAACCTCAAACTCCACCTAAACAATCCCCAAAACCTGCTTCACCCTGCTCCTAACATACCTCATCCTCATCTGCCTCAAACTACTCCTGAACTTTGCCAAATCTGACATGCCTTAATGAGAACCTAATAAATTAGGATTACCTGTGAGCTCATTGCGAACCACTCAAGCAACTGGAACCTCCACCACAGCAGACAACCATTATCTATCATGTCCACTTCCTTCGGCCAAAGGCAAATGCAATCTCTACACTTCACCAACTGTGCATTCCTATCATACATGACCTCCTTGTGAGCCACAGATCCACCATGCATCACTCTGAACCAGAAGATCTGCTGAAACAACCTACCTGGAGCCCCAGACCTGTTCACTTCCACTATCTATCAACCTCTTAAACAGGAAATCTACACAAACCCATACCTGTCAAACTAAGAGCAATAAATGTACACCAACCATAAATAAAGGGGAGCAGAGGTCTAATAACAGGGACAATTTTTAAATATTGCTCCTACAGTCCTAAAAGTTGATAGAATAAAAGATTCATTAGCCAGAAGTTTCTAAAGGGTATGACGTCTGAAACTCAACTTTCTGTCATTATTCTCTAATTTCAAGTCTTTAAAGATTTGCCACTAATTGCCAGACAACCACAATCCTATAAAAACAAATCAAAAACTAAACAAAAATCTGGACATTGTGCAAAATCTGGACAGTTGAGAGGTATGAGACACCTAACATAATGGGGACAAAGACCCAAACTAAGAAAGATTTAAATGTCGCTCTTATAAACTGAAAATTGCTAGAATACCAGGATTTTTCCAACATACATTTTGTGCAGAATATGATGGCAGAAGCTGTCATTATTTCGAGACTTCAGTCCTCAGATCATCCAAACAATTTGCCAGAAAACACAGATTTCATGTGGAACAAACCAGAAATATGAGGCAAAATCTAGATAGATAAGAGAGGTATAAAGCTAACCCAGTCTTCCACACTATTTACCGTACCACACATGTGCGGAAAGCAACTGTTACTATGCATAGTTTGTAGCCTCAGAAAGCAATTCATGACTTAACTGGAAGCAGATCAACACTGAGAAGGCACAGCATACCCCCATTCCCAACAACATTCCCCGCCGGACAACAAACAGGAAACTACCCATCCATACCATAATGAAGGGATCTGTCACTTTCAATGCTCCACCCATTCCTCTACAATGAACACTGCATGTCCTCCCTTCCCCTTCCCTCTCTCCCTCTCCCAGCCACCCCCCCTTTTTTAAAATGTACCTCCATGCTACACCCACATGTTACAACAGGGGGCACCAACCAAACCATCACATCACCCTGCATATTACAAGAAGGAATAGCAATCCAATCCCCATAACAGCCTGCATACCTTTCCAGTACTTAAAGCAAGAAAATCGAGAACCAATGCATAATGCACAGTGGGACACAGGACCAAAATAGGCCCAATTTCTAACTATCGGTCTTACCAATTTACTCCCCCGTGAAGCCCTCCATTAGTTGTGCGAGGATGGCATAGTCTAGAATACATTTATTGAATTATTATCAACTGACTAGAACAATCTCCTTAAAAGCAAATTGGTCTTTGTGGTTCTGCAAAGACAGAGAGCAGGAATTGAATACATTTGAGTTTTATGTTGCTGTTAGGGAGAAAAATAAGAAGTTGAAAATTTAAGTTAAAAGTCAGCATGCAGGAACATTGCTTCCATAATCTACACAATCTTTTAAGCGTACCTTTCAAGTTAAGAAACAAACCCCATGGATATTGCAGAGTTTTCCTTATTAAAGCATTTTTTTATTGTTTTCTTCTTCCCCTTTAACTGTTTATCACTGTAACCACTGATACGAAGTCTTAGCTCAGCAGATGCACAGAGGGACACTGGTTAAAACAGCTCATGGCCCACAAAGTATCTCACGGTTTGCCTGGACCCACACCAGCACAAAATGCTGAGGGATTCTACCATTCTCACATCCAACCACTTTGTTGAAAAGGTAGAAACAGGAAAATACCCTGCCTCTTCCATCACCACAACATCCAGCTCCCATTTGATGCAGAAATCTGGACGTTCTGTGAAAACTGTACAGTATTTACTGTTTTTTTTTTTTTTTTTTTTTTTTAAAGCCCTAACCTACACCATGCAAGCACAGTGGACCAACCATCAGCAGAGTGTGTTTGCTCCCACCATAGCATAGCACCCAAAATGCCCACCACATGGCCTGCCCACCACAGAACAGTGAGGTGCAACTCCCAACCACTGAGGCCACCATGCCTCCCCCAAAGAGACTGCCACAGCTTCACTACATAACTGAGCTCCAAAGCTAACACCACCATGAAAACTCCACGATAAACCCACACTCCTCCAGCAACCAAATGCTATACTCTGGCCCTGCAAGCTGCAGGCCACCTTCACCACATGGTTCAGGCTCATACCTCAGCTATAAATCTGGACAAAGCCATAGGTAGAAATAGAACAAAAACTCAAAGTAGGGACAATTTTAAATATTGTTATGTCAAACTTAGAAAGTTGCAATATTTCCATTAGCCTGATCTTCATGCCAGGATTATTATTTTTTTATATAAATGTATAATAATTGCCAGTAACTTGCCAGAAACAACATTACTCCCAATGAGGAAGTCTGCCAAAGACTCTAGAAAAGCCTGTGAAACAATGCTACATGAAATCTCTCCCAAAACTACCCAGCAGCAACTTGGCCGCAAGTCAGCAATACCATCTGAAGTAATGTTCACCATCGCCCATGACACAGCAGCCAAGGCAAATGAAAGCACTCTTCAATAATTCAACAATTCACTGTTACTAGCAAAGTCACAACACTGTACCACACTTGGAAACCACTGCACCATATGCAAACCACCATTACTTTTAATGCAAACTCTCAATACAGCATCTATGGACGCCCTCCAAAAAGGATCATTGGCATGGTGTGAACTCATCCAATTAATAAAGCATTTTAAATACTATTCATACAAACTTAGGAGGTTGCTAAAATAACACATTTTGCATTAGCAATGTAGATCCCTTTCCAAGTTGCCAAGAACAAGTTACAGTAATCTCCACTGAGTTATTTCAGGTTCATCCCTGACATGAAATGACTGTCCCCAATGCACACCCATGAGAATGATACACTGAACACTATAAACTTAACATTGGAATAGATGGAAAATATAAGTCTGTTCATAACCTGTTTGTTATCTACTTCTCTGAAGTACAGGCTAACACAGAAGGTCTTTGGCTAACAAAGTTCGCAGATGACTGCAAACTAGGAGCCATAATCAAATCTCTTAACGATGTGGACATCCTACAAAAGGGCCTCACTGTGACAGATGCCTGGTGTCAAAGTCATGGCCTCAAGCTCAATGCCAAAAAGTGCATTGTCATTCCTTTTGGTAAAAACTCTGTACCCATGAACTACCGCATAGGCGCTAGTCTACTTAACACCGAAAGTGTGATAAGAGACCTTGGGGCACAGGTGGACAGTAGTCTCTCCTTTGATAATCACATCACCACAGTGGTCAGGAAATCCTTCTGCATGGCACACCTCATCACAAAAGGTTTCTCATCCAGGAAAAAAGAGGTCATTGTTCCCCTCTGCTCATCACTCATTAGACCCATTATAGAGTACAATGCCCCTTTTGGTATGTACCACACAAGACATCTACAACAACTGGAAAGGCCACAAAAATACATCACAAAGAGGATTACCAGCTTCAAACAGATGCCCTACGCAGACCGTCTCAAAAAACTCCAACTTTACTCTGTCACATATCGCCTACTTAGAGGCGATCTCTGCCTAACATGCAAAGCTATGTCAAACCCAGACCTGTTGGACATGCTCCACGTAAAGAAATCCCAATCCCTCTGAGCTACATGCTCTAGGGACCTAAACCTTGTCACCACAATCAACAGAACATGCTGGAGGGATAGATTCCTGTCTCAGAGAATTCCCATACTCTGGAACAAACTACCTATCTATATCAAACAAAGCTCCTCATTAGCACTCTTCAAGAAAAATCTTGATGATTGGATGGGAGATAGGAAATTCACCCCGGGGATCACTTTTGTATCTCTGCTTGACAGGGGCACAGGAAAATAATTTTCTTTGGTGGCAAAAGCCAGGGTACCATCTGGCTAGGCTTATATAGGCCCTAGGGACAATAGCCTAGTACCTACCTATGAGCCTATGAACCTATGATAACACCTTGGTCAACAATTAACTAACTAATGAATGCTTTCAGTTATCCAATAGACAGTGGAATCACAAAAGATACCACAGAGATGTCATTTTCCTGCTACATGTAGAAGAAAGCTAGTTTTTCCCTTCTAGCATACCAGAACAGTGAGAGCTTGGATGTCTGACATAAAGGTTCCTGAGCCTTATGCCCACATGATTTCCTTCAGACCAGCATCCATCATCTATAGACCAGCAACCCCAGGACAAAAAAAAGCTCAATCACAGCACCCATCACCATTCCTGACTAAAAGTAGTCCAAGGCCTACCTGCACCACAATGCCTACAGGTCATCATGGATGTAATACTTGCAAGTTTGCAAGTTCACACCAAAATGTGATTCTAATCTTTACCCAGTTATGCTCTCATGCAAACCCATTAAGCCCCTCCCTATACTTACTTAATTTCCTCCCAATCCTCCTGCTTCCTATTTAACCCTTTCCTCCTCCCCCAACTAGCTTTCTTCTCCCTACCCTTTTAATTCTCATTGCTACTTCTACCTGGACCCCATCTGAAGATGTCGCTGGAAAAATTGGCTTGTTACCAAATTTCACTTTTGCAAGAGGTTAGGATGGAATTGAATATGGTATGTATAAAGAAATGAAAGAGTGGCAAAAAAATATTTCTATAGAGGTTATGAATGAATGGTTAGAAACTGGAAATAAAGAAAAAGAGATATGTACAGGAGTTATAAAATTTATATTTAAAAGGAAATAAAGAGCAGATAAAAAAGAGACCGATAACACTGAATAATATTGATGATATTTTTTTTGTAAGAATAATAAGAAAAAGGTTACAAAAAGAATGGATAAAATATATGACCAAAATGTATTCAGAAGAAAAGGAAAAGGAAGTCAAGAGTTATTATGGATAATAAGATAAATATTTGAAGACATCATAAATAAAAATGTAGAACCAAAGGTTATGAGAGGGGATGTAAGCAAAGCCTATGATAATATTCAGTATAAATCTTTATGGGCGATTTTGCAGGCATATAATGTAAGCGCAAAAAAAAAAAATATATATATATATATATATATATATATATATATATATATATATATATATATATATTACACATAATAAAATCTGTTTATGAAAGGAACTATGTGAAACTAAATGTAAATGGCTGGACTGGGGAAGAAATAACAATATAATGTGAATAAAGCAGGACTGCCCAGCTAGCAGTGTAGCAGTGTCATTCTTGCATTAGTTATAAAGGTAATAGTGAAAGAAATTAATAAAATATCAAGTGGCGATGGATACAAAATGATGAAGGAAGTGCAGTTGTCAATAAATGTACAGTTATGCAGATGATATTGTATTAATTGTTAAAGTATAAAGTATGGATGGAAAAAGTAAATGAAAAATTAAGTATAAATAAAAAAATGTTTAAGTATAAATAAAGAGAAAAGCAAAGGATTTTGTTTTGAAGGTATGATAGGAGGTATTGAGTTCAATGAAAAATCTATTGATACATTGGGAATAATATTTGGAAGGAATGAATACAGACGACAACAACGGGATAATGTTCTCAAAGAAGTAAAGGATATGACTCATTTTTGGAAATCATATAGATTTTCATATAGAAAAATTCACACTTGTTGAACACCATGGTAATAGGAATAAATGCTTATGTTGCTAACATTTGTATGATTCTTATTAAGTATTTATTTATTTTACATTTGTTGACTGGGAATTTCTGGCTGGGCTAAAAGCCCTTTTTCAGCAGAGGCCCGGGGAGAAAAGCTCCATGTAATACAGATTTTACAGTACCAGGTAATCTTAGAAGACATGAAAATAATACAATGTGCATTAAAGTGAAAAACAAACATCAGTATTGTGGTACAAATAAAGATACAAATGCATGGGAGATAATATGTAAACAATAGCAAAAGAAGATATTATTATATGACTATATCAATACTTAGTAGGTGATAACATAGAGAAAAGGAAAGAGTACAGTGGAAGGCAGGGATTGGTTAGGTAAGAAGTAAAAGGGTTGGTTATAACAAGGAATGGTGGAGAGAGAGAAGAAAGAAAGTATTTCTGTAATAAGGATTGATTCAGGGAGGGTGAGAACAGTGGCAGGTCCATTGTCTTTTGAAGTATTCTTTTGTAGCTGATTTAAATTGTTTGGAAAGTGTAAGAGTTCTGATTGCAAGAGGGAGTTTGTTCCATGCTATAGAGGGGTGGTAGCTATATGTATTGCACCCAGATTTAGACTTGGGTTTATATAGAGCTTGGTGTTTATTTATTTATTTATTTATTTACATTTGTTTACCGGGAAATTCCGACTGGACACAGGTCCTTTTTCAGTGGATGCCCGGGGAGAAAAGCTCCACATCATGTACATGATAGAGATACAAAGTTGCAGCAATAGTAAACAACATTAAAGGTTGCTGGCTTTAATACAATAACAAGATATTGATTATCAACAGTATATACAGAAAATGTTGCAAGTTAAGATAGTTTCTTGTCATTTATAATATTAGTAACAAAGTTGTCAGACAAGACGTTAAAACATACAAAGACAACTAGCTATTTCTGACTGTGGTTAGTAGTGGCAGTAGTATAGCTGGGTAAAGAGTCAAGGTGGGGGGGGGTAAGGGTGGGGGTGTTAGTCTGGATTAGAACAAGGACAAAGCCAGTGCAAATTTAAGTGGAATTTGAGTGCAGTTTTGAAAAGGCTGCTGGAAGGTAGAGTACTTATAGAGGGTGGAAGATTGTTCCAAAGTTTAGATATGGTACACGAAAATATGGCTTCTCCTGCTGAGTTTTTGGGTTTGATAACAGTGAGTTGATTTCTGTTGCTTGATCTTAGAGGCCTAGTGGATTGATAGGGTTGGAGAAGGGTTTGAAGGGAAGGGATGTTATGGGGGTGGTTAATAAGTTTATGAGCGAGGGTGAGTTGATTAAAGTGAAGGAGTTGTGGGAGTTCTAGCCAGTTTAGTTCTTTAAGGGAGATACAATGATGGCTGCGGTAGGAGGTTCCAATGGCAAATTTAGCAATTTTTGTTGTAACAAGCATCCAGCTTGTGTAGGTCTGTCTGTCTAAAGTTGTTAAGTATGGGGGATGCATAGAGTAGGGTGGAGATTAGCTGGGAATTGGCTATGGAGATTCTAGTCTAGAGGCGATCTCTGCTTAACATACAAGGCCATGTCAAACCCAAATCTGTTGGTCATGCTACACTTAAAGAAATCCCAATCCCCCAGAGCCATATGCTCCAGGGATCTAAACCTTGTCATCACAATAAACAAAACATGTTGGAGGGATAGGTTCCTGACCCAGAGACTCCCAAGACTCTGGAATAGATTGCCCACACATGTCAAGCAGAGTGCCTCTTTGACCCTCTTCAAAAGGAACCTTGACGATTGGATGGGAGAAAGGAAATTCACCACTGGGATCATGTCAGTCACCCTGCTAGACATGGGTCCAGGGAAGTAAATAGTGTGGGAAGACATAGCCAGGGAATTGTTATGGCTAGGCTTGTATAGGCCCTAGGGCTGTTAGCCTAGTACCAACCTATGAACCTATGAACCTATGGTTAGGAATTAGCGGCTTCGATATAATACACCAAGTTTCTTGTGAACTTTTTTTATTGTGAGAAATATGTGGGTGCCAAATCTAAGTTTGTTGTCTATTTCCACACCAAGTAATTTTGTGTGTTCTGATGGAGAGATGATGGTATTGTCTTTGGGAAGAATGTTGAAGTCGGGGGTGTTTTGGATGGCTTTGGAAGGTTGGAACAGGAGAAGTTTTGTCTTACTTGGGTTGAGTAAGAGCTGAACATTGGATAGCCAGCTTTCTACAGAAGAGAATGATTACTGTGTGACTTGTTGTATTTCTGGTAGAGTGGGGGCAGAGCAGATGAGAGTAGAGTCATCTGCGTACTGTATAAGAGATGCTTGTGTGGTGGCAGTATGTAGGTTGTTAGTGAAAAGTGAGAATAGCAGAGGACCAAGGATAGACCCTTGGGGAACTGAGAGAGTAACTGGGATGTGAGGTGATGTGTTATTGTCCCAGATAACTGATAGCTGGCATCTGTGTAGATAGCTGTGGAACCAGTTGCAGGGTGGTTGTGAGAAGAAGCGGTTGGGAAGAGTAAAGAGTAGAAGCTCATGAGATACCACGTCAAAGGCCTTTGAGAGATCTAAAAATACAGCAGTAGAGAAGAGGCCATTGTTTTTGTGATGCAGTATAGTGTTGGTGAAGGAGAGCAGAGTGGAGGTAGTGCTATGATATGACCTGAAACCATGTTGGGTTTTGGAGAGGAGATTATTAGCTAGGAGGTAGTTGGAGACCTGGGTGTTGATACATTTTTCAAGTATCTTGGAGAGAGGGGAGAGGATAGCAATGGGGTGGTAATTGGAGTGGTCAGTGGATGGGGGTGCCTTTGTGGAGGGGAATGATATGGAATATTATCCATATTGAGGGAACATAGCTTTCTGTTATGGAATGGTTGATTAGAATTTAAATCGGGTTGGCTAGTGTATCAGATGCAATTTTCAAGTATTCAGAGGAGATGTTGTCAGCTGCGAGTTTGGTGGGTTTAAATTTTGACAATAGTCTTTTTATGTTGGAGACAGGTACTGAGGTGAAGAAGAAAAGAGGAGTGGGGTTTAGGGTTAGGAGTTGGGGGGCTGTTGTAGGGAAGTATTGTTTGTTTAGAGATGTTATAGTTTCAGTAAAGTGTTTGTTGAAGGATTCAGCAATACTGCTGGAGGAGGGGGGAATGGAAGGCTGGGGGGTATCAACCTTTCTTGGGCGGAGGATATTGTTAATAGTGGACCAGAATTGCTTAGGGTTGTGGTTGGCAGAGTTTAGGGTGGATTTATAGTAGAGGGATTTGTCTAATTTTATATGCTTTTTGGTTTTATTGCGCAGTTCAAGGAATGATTGCATATCTGAGTTATTTTTTGTTAGTCGCCAGTGCTCCCAGGCTTTATCTCTAGATTTAATTAGGGTTCTGGTGGTCTTTTGTAACCATGGGGCATGCCTGGATCTGACTTTAGCATTTCTTACAGGAGCATGGGTGTTTAGGATGGAGAGGAAGGTACTGTTGAAGAAGTGGACAGCCTCATCTAGGTTGAGGTATTTTAGCAGTGGCCAGTTAATTTTTTTGCAGGGAGGAGATGAAGATGTTGGGGTTGAAGATGGACTTGTTCTGTATTTGCCTGTGGATAATGGGCTTCAGACTGTTTGTGTGGTGCTGAATTAGGAAAGTGGGGAGGTGCTCACTAAGACTGTCAGGTAAGCAGCCTGCTAGGTAAGAGTGAGGGGCTTTGTTGACTAGGATCCAGTCACGTAAGGTATGATTGTTAGGGTTTTTGTTGATTCGGGTAGGGGATTGAATGAGCTGAGTGAACCCATGGAGATTAAGGTCAATGTTGGTAGACTGTTATTACAGGATAGCCAGTTGAGAATGATGGTTTCCTGGGGAAGAGATAGAGTAGCCCAGCTCAGGAGATTTTCTAGGGTTGTGATATTTTGCCCTGGTGGGAAATAGCATCCTATGATATTGATTGTTTTGTTTGGGTTTAGTTTGAGATTGGCATAAAGGATTTTTTCATTGTTGTGGTGAGGAGCAGATGAGTTCAGGAGTTGAATATTGAGGTGGTGTTTATATATCAATGCTACACCACCTCCTTTTTTGGACAATCTTTATCTTGGTTTACTGATAACTAAAAAGAAAAAGTTAACTGGGGAATGTATTTACAGCAGATGGGGGTGGGGGTGCAGCTGCCGTCCCTAACTGTGGGTAGAGCCAGTTATTTCTGCTTTAGACCAGGTACTTTCTACAGTAGCAGGCTAAGAGGGAAACATAGCTAGACTCCTACAGTAACCTAGCTTCTTTCCAAAGCCCTTGAGTCTTTGTGGCTGGTTTCTCCACTACAGATGCGGCCAATGGCCAAGGATTCAGCAAGTTGGGGAATGAGAGAGAACCCGTTTGCAGGGACAGTGGTCACTAAATGAAAAGATGGAGACAAAAACAATTATTATGTTAAGGTCTCTGAAAGGGGAATGAGAGAGAAGTGCTGTAAAAAGTAACTGAAATAATAAATTATCACCCAGGCAGGAAGGGTATTGGGTTTGAGTAGCAGCACGTTACACTACTTACACAGGTACAAAGTGTTTAGTAAAAAAGACTCAGGCAACTGTTATGCATTCGCATATGAGGACCTTGACATAAAAAAAAACACCTTACTTAGTGATATATACCAGATAATTTGGGTAGCCCATGAATTTAAAGAGACAGTTCTATCACAGATATACCAGTAGTAAACTATCAACAATTGTATACAACAGTACTTAAATATTGCAACACAGACATTTACATATCTACACTGCTATAATATTTCTCATGGTACTATCGCAACACAGACATTTACATATTTACATTGCTATAATATTTCTCATGGTACAGCAGTTAAAACAACTGAGGATCACTCTGACTTGACAGCAAAACAGGACTTTAGCCATAATATGGTGTTTTGTATTTAACTTATTGCTTTCCTTCAAACTGAATCACAGAACACAGTCACACTGCTTAGCATCTATTTTAACTAAAACGTATTTACTAAACAAAAGTGATGAGGAGTAGCAACCTAGTTTGATACTATAGCATCTGTAGGTGCTAGCAGCACTAAGCACACTAAGCACCAGGTTGGAGATCTGGAGATTTCTTGCAGGGGAGTAGTGGGAGATGAGGGAGCATAGTGCTGGACATAGGGGAGTAGTGGGAGATGAGGGAGCATAGTGCTGGACATAGGGGAGTAGTGGGAGATGAGGGAGCATAGTGCTGGACATAGGGGAGTAGTGGGAGATGAGGGAGCATAGTGCTGGACATAGGGGAGTAGTGGGAGATGAGGGAGCATAGTGCTGGACATAGAGGAGTAGTGGGAGATGAGGGAGCATAGTGCTGGATATAGAGGAGTAGTGGGAGATGAGGGAGCATAGTGCTGGACATAGGGGAGTAGTGGGAGATGAGGGAGCATAGTGCTGGACATAGGGGAGTAGTGGGAGATGAGAGAGCATAGTGATGGACATAGGGGAGTAGTGGGAGATGGGGGAGCATAGTGCTGGACATAGGGGAGTAGTGGGAGATGAGAGAGCATAGTGCTGGACATAGGGGAGTAGTGGGAGATGAGGGAACATAGTGCTGGATATAGGGGAGTAGTGGAGATGAGGGAGCATAGTGCTGGACATAGGGGAGTAGTGGGAGATGAGGGAGCATAGTGCTGGACATAGGGGAGTAGTGGGAGATGGGGGAGCATAGTGCTGGACATAGGGAGTAGTGGGAGATGAGGGAGCATAGTGCTGGACATAGGGAGTAGTGGGAGATGAGGGAGCATAGTGCTGGACATAGGGGAGTAGTGGGAGATGAGGGAGCATAGTGCTGGACATAGGGGAGTAGTGGGAGATGAGGGAACATAGTGTTGGATATAGGGGAGTAGTGGAGATGAGGGAGCATAGTGCCGGACATAGGGGAGTAGTGGGAGATGAGATAGCATAGTGCTGGACATAGGGAGTAGTGGGAGATGAGGGAGTATAGTGCTGGACAATAGGCTGGCTAATATAGAGTGTATGAATTAGAGCTGTGAGAAGAGAAGTAGGTGAGGTAGTTTAAGCCAGTTTAAGTATTTTAGGGAGAGACAGTGGTGGGATTTATAGGTTTGTTCAGCTGTAAATCTGGCTATCTTGTGACAGGTTGAGTTAAGTTTTGTAAGTAGAGAGGCGTTTAGATTTGTGAAAATTTAGGAGCAATAAGTTAAGCAGGGTAAAAGGTAAACATGAGTAAGAGTAATCCTGGCTTCAGGGGTAAGCCATTTTTTATTTCTATACAGAAGTCCTAGTTTCTGATGGGTTTTCCTGATACACTTTTTATGTGCAGGTTGAATTTTAGCTGATCATCTATGGTAGCTCCGAGAAGTTTTGTGCTGGCTTTGACTTCTTTACAGGTATTGTTGAGGGACTATATGGTAAAGGAATGTTTGATGTGATTAACTGTTTTGGGAAGAAAGTAATAGTTTTTTTTTTAGAGTTGGGGATGAGTTGGTTATTGGAGAGCCATTTCTCAAGTGAGTTAAAAGAAGACTGGGTTGCATTTAAGAGTTCAGAGGGGGAATTAGCAACAGCTATGACTGTAGTATCATCTGTGTTTTGAACCATGGATGACTGTGGACAGGAGGAATGGAGTAAGTTAGTGAAGATATTAAAAAGAAGTGGACTGAGGATGGATCATTGGGGTACACCCATTTTAACTGGAAGGGGGGTAGATAAGGCAGAGTGCCATCTCACTGACTGCAGTCTGTTGGTGAGATAGCTTGAGAACCATGCAACTGTATCTGGGGAGAAGTTGAGGTCAGACAATTTGTTCAGTAGGAGAGAGTGAGAAAGCATCAAAAGCCTTAGAGAGATCAAAGAATAAACAAGAGATAAGTTTATGATCTTCTCTGGCTAAAGAAATAGTGTTAAGGAAGGACAGTAGAGCAGTAGTGGTGCTATGTTTAGATTGAAAACTATACTGTGTAGGAGTGAAGATTTTCTCCTGTAGGAGAAATTGCATGACTATTTATGTACACATTTCTCCACGTATGAAAAGGAGCTAATGATGACTATATTTTCTTTTATATGGGGTTCTAGACTGAACCCAGTTAAAAGAGGGATTCTATATATGAAAGAAGAGCAATAAGTACATGCAGGATCTTTATCTTTGTGAAGGAAAATAAAAACTTGATAGAAATGATACTATATTATAAATACAAAGAATTGTGGGAAAGAATGGAAGTTAAAAAAAAGGAAAAGCATTGTGAATGAAGAATTGAAAGAGTACCAAAACAAAATTGTGTTATGGAAAATAAAAAAGAATATATGTGAAAAAAAATAGAAATGAATGGTACTTAAATATTATGAAAACATTTTATTGTGTTGATCCATAGAAACATTTAGAAATAGACAAGAAAAGAGCCATGATGATGAGATACAAAGATTAAAGAATGTAATGATTTTTTTATGGTGATTTAATATTAGAAATTGTCGATTAAAGCAAATATGATATACAAAAAAAAAATCAAGACAGAATATGTAAAAAAGGTGGAGAACTTGAGACTACTGAAATTGTGTTTTTGAAATGTAAAACAGCTGATAGTTTGTGGAAAGAAATATGTAAACATAACAGGATGAAAAGTTTGTTAAAATTTGACCAAATAAATATGAACATAAAATAATTTGGTTATCATGGTGCATGAAAACAGGAAGAAGTGAAAACAATTGACAGAGTAATATTTTTATGTTTCATGGACTATATGGAACAAGAGACTAAATGAAATAAAATACAATGGAAAACGTACTTTGACAAAGATTCTGGAGAAAATAATGTTATGGTTGTAGATAAAAGAGTGGGGGAATACTTAAATTGAAGTTAATGTATGGAGATTTGTAAATAGATGTAAATAATGTAAATATGTAAGCATATATATATCATATGCAATGTACATATCAATAAAAAAATATGGTCTATATTATCTTGTCGAAAGATGTGTTCAGCGAGCACATCTTCATTGACAAGTAAACAGCGAACTCTGTAGTCACTGAATGGCCATATCAGTGACTTTTTTCCTAGGGGAAAAAAGCGCTTGGCCTAATAATAAAAAAAAAAAAAAAAAAAAAATGTTCAAACCCTACATAGTGGGAGGCTTCACCCCCCACACCCCCTTAACTAAATATACCAACTCCGAGATCGTACTATAGTGGAGAAAAGAGCAAATCCCAGATGATGGCCAGGCACTTTGAAGACATGTTCACTGAACATGTCTTTCAACAAGATAATATAGACTCCAAAAGTACTCTTTTCATTGTGAGGGAGTTGGTATATTTATGTTATTTCTTAAAGTATTTTTCATTCCTTTCAAAATAGCTAATTTATGGAGTTGAGAGAGTTGTTTAGTGGTAGTTTGGAGAAGAAGTAGAAGGAAGGCAAGCCCTCAAATCAGGTTAAAAATGCATTGAGAGATAAGAGGAGAGAACAGAAGGTATTCAAGCCTTCTAGATCTGTGTTTGAGTTTGAAGACTTGACAGAGAAGGTATATATGCCTTCTAGTGTAGTTCCTATAACTGGAAATGATAGTTGGAAGACTATCGAGTCTTTTGTGATTATTTTGGACTAGCAGAAGTGCTCATAGTCAGAGAAAAGGCAGGCAAGCCTTTTCCAGATTCAGAAGAGACTTTACAGCAGCAGCTATTCCAGGAAGAAAGTCAGCATGATGGTTTATGTATTATTGCAACTCTCCAATCAGGATGACTGTAGGATGTTTTATTAGAGAATTTATGTGAGGAAAGTGAACCTAAGAGTGAAAAGAATGTGGCATGGGAGATATAATGGAGGAAAAACAGGAGATTGTAAGACAAAAACGTTTATGCTGATACAGTTAAGAAAAAAAAGCAGAAAAGGAACATCAGGAAAAGAAGCTGTTACAAAACAAAGAAGAAATTATACTAGTTGGATTTTTTCCAAGGAAGAAATAGAAATAGAACAACATGAGGTATGTGAAAATGTTATTTCACCTTTAGGAACTTCTCCAGTAGAGGTAAGAGCTTTCATTCATATAAGCAAATAAATGTTTTGTGATATAATTTCTGAAAGCGGTCAGGCAATGGAAAATTTTTTTGAGTTAATATGAAAATAAGAAAGACTGAACTCCATGCAATGCTTATGTACTTAATTTTTTGCAGAGAAACTAAGAAGAACGTTCATGTTCAATTTTGTATAGAAATTGAAAGAGAGACTTTGAAAAGACATTTAAATAGCAAATATAAATCTGTATTGGACATTTCTAATGTTTTTGACATTAGAGGATTATGGAATGAGGGTTGAGATTGTAATGTACTAAAAATGGAAAATGATAAAATCATTCATTATCCATCCATCCATCCATCCATCCATCCATCCATCCATACATCCATCGACCCATTTTTCCCATTTTTTCTCATGAGGTCAGGGTGTCACTGCAGTAGAGACAATCATCTGCAGTCAAGGTTTACACCTCTGGGTGGCTAGCACTAGTAGTAACAATATAGATGATCAAAAAGATGTTGTTAAATATTGGGGTCAACCCAAATCATGTTTCCACTGTGGGAAATAAGATCATTTGATTGTTCATTGTACAAAAAGGAAATGAGTTATATGTGGTGAACTTGGTCATGATGCAAAAAAATGTGAGTTAAAATGTTATAAATGCAATAATTGCATAGGTCATATGTGGATGGATTTTAAAAAGGGACAGTAGAAATACATGAAGCTACTGTGACTGAACACATTCAAGGGGTCTGATGAAGTTCCTGAATAAGCATGGATGAAAGTATTCATTATTGTGGCATCTTATTTCATGTATTCACTTTTTAATAAAAAAACTGCTTCTTCACATTTTGTGGATTTCATTTGGATTACCCATGTTTCACTGAAAGGCCAGTTTTATTGTTTAGTTTGTGGTTCTGGAATTGGCACATGTAAAAAGGGGTGAAAGTGGTAGGTGAAGAAGAATAGGATCAAAATCATGTAGAAAAAATACAGATGAAACAGTTAAAAAGGATGACAACATTATGGCATATAAAAACAAGAATTAAATAAATAAGAAGGTTTTGAAGTTAGTGAAGAAGAAGATATTACCTGGAATATAGTAAAAATAAAAGAGAGAGAGAGAGAAACATGTTATAGGTAAGAGTGTGAGAGAGAGAAAGAGAAACAGACTGGATTAAACACAAAGGAAAAGAAGAAAGTAAAATGGTGAAGTTTTTATTTTTTTTTTCTTAGAACATTATCCTAGATAGAAATAAAGTTAATTGTATGATATTAGCATTGAATGTTAATAGTTTTAAGAGCATAGTTATTAGATTAGCTATTATAGACTGGTGTAAAAATGTGATAGTGATATCATTATACTAGAAGATACATGGTTTTTAATGAAAGAAGAAAGACTTCAAACAGAATGTCTGTGGGATAATAAGATATATTGAAATTTAGAACAAGATTTATGTTCAGGAATAACAATACTTATGAAAAGACAGTTAAGGAGTTAAGGTGCTTGATTTTACTGTAATTTTAATGGGTAGGAATACTAATATTGATGTTAGACAGCGGGATAAAGTCTACAGAATAATTGCATTATATGCATATGTTACTACTAAAGAAAGAGAAGCCATGCTTGCCTTAATATTGAATTACATTGCTATTAATATGGAAGTTATTATAGTAGGGCACTTCACTTGTAAGCTGAGAAACAAAAAGAAAGGGAATTGTGTAAAAAAGTTATAGAAATTATGAGATGTGGAAAGTTAAGAATATATAAGAAAAATTCATGGTGATATAATAGAGGAATATATGGAGCACAGATAGACATTTTTTTTATTTGGGAAGGATGTGAAGTAAAAAATATGAAGGTACATTAGACACAGGTGTTTCAGACCATAAAGGTATCTAGATAGAATTCAGAGACAGAGTTAGTAATGTTAAAATAGGTAAAGGCATAAAATGAATTAATGAAGCAGAGTGGGTAGTTGAGTGTGAAAAAGAAAAGTCAGAATTATGGAAAGATCATATATGTATGCAACAGTTCTATAAAAAAATATCTGAATGGTGAATGTTTTTTAAAAATAAATATACAAAATGTTATCAAGAATGGCAAGTGTGATGCCTGTGCACTAGCCCAGCAATCAAAGAGTGTCAATCCTCACCAGTAACACTAGTGAGGGGTGTCCATATAGGGAAAGGATAATAAATACACACGCAGTAAAGTACAATTTCCGTTAAGAGCACACAGAGATCACAGTCAGTCTGGGGCTGCTTTCTCCCTTTTTCTCCAGGTCCCCACTAAAACTCCCCACTGGCACAGCTATAGGGTCCAGATCTCAGCCTAGTGGGCAAGCTGAAGCCTCCAGCAACCTCTCTGTCCAACCATTGCTTCATGTCCCTGCCCAAGTAGCTGACACACACACACTTTGAGATAAGAGTTACATGCAACCATGCTGATACTCCTGGGAAAGGCTGGCACAGGTTCTTCAGCTTTGCCCCTTTTACCCAGACTATACAGTAGTACCACTTGCCACCACCCACTAATATTTATCAGCTACCAAAAGGACCTTATGGAAGGGTGTCCAATTATAATGTGCAATATTATTATCCAAATGGTAAGTGCAACTGAACACTCAAGGCTTATTTGGAGTGACTTTGTACAGTATCACTCTATATATGCAATGTACTCTAGAGATTAAATTATCTCTACAGAAAACAGCCACAGTTGAAAGGTTTAAAATATTTAATAATACATATTAAAAACACAAGACAATACTTCTTACTACACAGTACTAGTCAAGAGTTTGGAGATGAAAGAGAAATACTTAAAATAATACAGTAGAAAAGTTCTGACATCAATACAAAAAAAAAAAAACTAATCTAATCTTCCTAGTTCCTAGCTATATCTAAGGGAAAACACTGTTCTAAAATAAACTTACATATAGAGCAAGACAGTGCTGGTGATGCTGAATGTTCTCAAGGCAAATGCTAAAATGCCCTCATTCTTTCTGTCCTTAAATTGATAACACAGTACCACTGATTCATTTCAGATTACATCATTTCTTTCTGGTTCTCAGGCTAACAGAAACTCAGAGGTTAATAGACCTTTTGATCTTGCAGCTGGTCAGCAAGCCAGAGCAATAAAAGGCATTATACATGCAAATTCTAGCAATTAACTCTAGTCTGAATACAAAAGCAAGAATTTCTTTATCCAGACACCTCGGCTCCTAGCCCTGAGATCAAGGACAGCCATAAAATGCTTGACTTAGCTTTGTTACAGCAGAGTGCATTGTTGTTACAGTTTTTGCAGTTCAACAGCTAATACAGTCCTTTCACATTTAAGAGAACAAGCCTGTGGCTTATATTAATATTTACAAATGACAGAATTATCTACAGAATTCTGTCTAGCTAGGCTGTCAGCCTTCACCTATCTTCTCAGCAAGTTAAAAACAGAAACAAAGTGAAAAGGGGTTATAGTAAGTGAAGAACTTGATAGCTATTTTGAAAGGAATGAAAAATACTTTAAGAAATAACAAGAGTTATATGCAATGAATCAAAAACAAATAAAATCTGTTGTCTAAACATAGATATTTCCTACAACGTAAAATGGAAGAGATAGCTCCTTATTTTAATAAAATAGTTAAGGAAAATAGTATAATGAGAGAATTAATAAACAAATAAACTTATAGTACAGAAAGATCAAAATATATAATGTGTATTGCTGTAGAACATATAAAAGACGTATTTAAATATATTATTAAAGAACAGAGGATATCATGGAAAATAAGAACTTTATCAGAGCAAGAAAATATATATTTGAAAAATGTATAAGATTAGAAGAACTGGATATAGTACTAAGACAAGTAAATATACCTAAAGCAGTGGGTCCAGATGGTTTAAAATATCAAATGTGTAAAAACATGACAGTAAGTCAAAATATATATTTCACAGATGTATTAAACAAGTGGTTTAATGAAGAATTAATGTAAGGAATTACATAGCCGGATTTTTAAATTTGTCTGGAAAAAAGGTGAGAGAAAACATATAGGAAATTAGAGGCCTAGTGTTTTGAATAATAGTCATTAGAAAATATTTATGAAAACACTACAGAAAAGAATCTATTAGATTCAATCTATGTGTTAAAGGAAAAGGATGTCAAGAATTATTAATGATTTTAAGAAAATTTGTAGATGACATATTAAATAGATAAGAAAAAACTTTAATTATGATAGATCTAAGCAAAGCTTTTGACAGTATTCAGCATACTATGCTAGGGGATATATTCAAAATGTATAATTTAAGTATGAAAATAAGAAATGTGTGTGTGTGTGTGTGTGTGTGTGTGTGTGTGTGTGTGTGTGTGTGTGTGTGTGTGTGTGTGTGTGTGTGTGTGTGTGTGTGTGTGTGTGTGTGTGTGTGTGTGTGTGTGTGTGTGTGTGTGTGTGTGTGTGTGTGTGTTACAGCATACACACTGAATAAAATGAATGTTTTGATTAATGGATGGCTTAGTGGAGAAATAAGTATTAAAAGGTATGTCATTTTATTAAAATTATATTTTCAGTAGTTCTGAATCCAATAACTAGCTATATTAATTCAGTAGATGGTAATTTTAGATATAGAACAAAGGACGGTATTGCTATACCTATAATGTTATCATAAGAAGAATACATCGTTCTAGTTACTAAGCATTTGAATGGAGTGGAAGATGTT
This sequence comes from Protopterus annectens, assembly GCF_019279795.1. NCBI lineage: Eukaryota > Metazoa > Chordata > Ceratodontiformes > Protopteridae > Protopterus > Protopterus annectens. The sequence goes on along the minus strand of NC_056732.1, from coordinate 1,161,585,239 downwards.
ATAAGCAAGTTGAATTTGTGTTTATATAAAATTGGTATGTGTTTGAACATAGGGAAAAGTAAAGGTTTAAGGTATGAAGGTAGGATTAAAGGTACTGATTTCAACTCTCAAGAAATAAAGTTATTATGTATTACATTTGGAAAACAAGATGTATTACTACTATAGGAAAACGGTATGAAAAAAATCAGAAATGTGCGTTCTTTTTGGAGGTCTTTTAAACTTTTTTTCAAGAAAAAATGTTATTTACTTAACTCTTTTGCATTAGGAAACATTTCATATATAGCTAGTGTGCTTAGTTTGCAATTGTCAATTGAAAACAATATTATTAATGTTATCTTTTCCTTTATATGGATATTAATATGCAACTTAATACAACAAAGAGGGCTTTGCTATACACAGCAAAAGAGGATGGTGATTTAGGACTTATAATCCAATGGTATTTGAAGTTTCATTACAGCTATATGAAATATTTAAATGGTTAAAGGAAAATGTTAATTTAATAAGTCTATTATTAGAAAACAAATATAAAAACATATGGGATGTTATGAACAGTTGCAAAAGAGTAAAACAGTATATGAATGAAGAAATTAAAGCAGAGCAAAAGAAAATTGTAATGTGGAAAATAAGTATAGAAGATTTAGAAGATGAAAGAAAAAAGTGGTATAACAAAGTAATGGCAAAATATTTTTATGTATACCTATGGAAAGAATTGAGGGAAGTAAAAAATCAAAGCTATAAAAGCAAGAAATGATAGATTTGATAAGAGAGTAGACTATTTTTTGCATACTCATGGAAAGAATTGAGGGAAGTGAAAAATCAAAGCTATAAAAGCAAGAAACGATAGATTTAATAAGAGAATAGAATGTCACATTTTTTATGGAGGCTGGCGATAAGGAAATTACTAGTCAAAGGAAATATGCCATATATAAAAAAGCGAAAGAATATGTAATTATTTTCATAGAGAAGAAACTACTGATCACGTCTTTTTGAAATGTAAAACAATTGATACATTATGGGCTAAGTTTGATGAAAATCATTATTTAAATGAAATTAAGGGATATAAAAATATTAATATGGATATGATTAACTATGTTTTCATAAAGAAAAAGAAAATTGTTTTTTGAAAAGGTTGATAAAAATATTTAGTGTTATGTGGATAATTTGGAACTGAGTGAAAGAAATTCTGTATAATGCTAAATGGGCTTTATCAGAAATGTTGAAAAAATAAGATTTTGATTGTGGAAAGTATAGTGGGGGTCAGATGCAAATGTACCTTGAATGTAAAAAAAGTGAATATGTATTCAGTGTAAACAGTTTGTGAATGATATTGTAAATAATATAAATATTATTGTATTTATTCAGTTTATATTGTAAATATTTAAGATTTGTTAAATAAAGGGCACCTGCTCTTTGTGATAAGTGCCATGGGACTTTATACAACCACCTGAGCTACCCTCAACTCAGGCAGATGGGTCCACATTTTATTGTCTAAGTTCAAACTTCAGTACCCTCTCCTCCTTCTGCATTCACAGATCTCATAATCACATCTATACCTCTCAAATCTCCCATGAACAAGTCTTGAAGGCAATAGCCAAGGCCAAAAACACTGCTTCTATAGCGCTGGATAACATACCTGTCTGATTGCTGGCCAAACTGAAACATTACCTGTCAGACCCCCTACAGAGGCTATTAAGTGTTAACCTTCAATTAGGCTTTGTGCCAGTTGAATGGGGGACAAAAGCTGCTATCCTGTTGCACAAAGGTTGGGCATGAATGAAACTGAGAAATTTGAAATCCTTATGTTTGACCTGCCTCATCTGTAAGGCTTTGAAATGTATCATTATGGAATTACTAAATTAGGACAAGAATAACCTACAGACTCTCAGCTCAAACCAGTTAGGCTTTGTTAAGGAGAGATCCTGCCTTTCTGACCTGATTGTCTTCTTTGAGAAGTCTACTGAAGCAGTGGATGAGGGCAAATCTGCACACACTGCATATCTAGACCTCACAAAAACAGTTGATACCATACCACAATCCCAGCTAAATGTTAATCACTGTGTAACTCATTGGATATCAAATTGGATCACATATAGAACCCAGAAAATTACTGTTGGTCTCTCTAGATCTGACAAAAGATCTGAGACAAGGGGTGCACTGCAGGGCTCAGTCCTTGGGCCACACCTATTTTGTATTCACTTCTTGGGAGGTTCTTGGATGGCAAAGGTACTATTAAGGGTTTATGGCTGAACAGTTTTTCAGGTGAATGTAAACTTGGTGCCATTATAACATCCCCAGAGAACACCACAATCCTCCAAGAAGGTCTTTCCCAAACCAATAGGTAGTGTCAGAACCATGGAGTAAATATGAATGCCAAGAAATCTATAATAGTATCCTTTGTCAAAGAAGAAGTCATTTGCAACTATTAAACTGACAACAGACTCCTGAAAACTGATGACGTAGTTAGGGACCTGGGAACCTCTGTAGACAATGAACAGTTTTTCAGTTTCCACATAGCAACTATTATAACAAAAAGGTGTGACAGCCAGGTCCAGAGATGCGATCATGCCATGCTCATCAGGTTGATCATTGAGTATAATGCCCCCCCTTCAGTATATATCTGTGCAAACATTTGAGACAACTTAAATGTTCACAGCACTTTCTTATTAATGAAATCAATGACCTAAATCATAAAAGCTATGCAGACTATTTCAAAGTCATGTCCCTCTTTTCCGTGTCATAGAGGCTACTGAAGTGTAATCTATATCTTACATAGAGCCTTAACAGGTCCTTTCTTGTCAGACCTGCTGCACATTTTCAAGTCCAAAGGTGGCAAAAACACTTTTTTGGGAGTTATAGATTTCTTTTGTATCATAAATAGAACAGGTTGTAGGGACATATATGTAGCACAGAGAACATTACTTTTGTGGAATTGTGTTCTTCTCCACAAGAAACAAACCACTTGTCTTAAACTATACTAACATAATCTAGGAGAATGGATGGGTTACCACAGATTCACCCCAGGTTTAGCATGCTTGTCCCTCACTGATGAAGCAACATGTAAATGTGCTCATCGTTCAGTTAATTGTACTTAAAATATAAAGGCTAAAATCTTTATGGGAATGTATGACTAGGTTTCTGAGGATCCTCATGGATCAATAGCCTAGTAACCATTTTTGTAAGTAAAAATCTACAACTTATAATATTTTACTTAGCTTCTAATATGTGTAATAGGTGTTTCTTATTTGCATGTTCACATGCAAGCAGTTTTTAATCCAGTAATTCCTTCATGTGCAGTGAATGTACTAAAAATGTATGTGCAGTTCTCTGCTCAAAACCTTTAAACCACATTGCTTGGAAAAGTGTCCTCTGACAAAATATTACAAATGCACTTGTGGCTAATTTACTTTCAAAATTTCCCTTATTAATTCTTTAAGTTTCTTTTCATGAAACTAACATCAACTGATTCCAGAATTTCTGATACATTTTCATACTTCAAAGTATTTTGTGTGTTCATTAAAACAGTATCAATACATAGCTGTTTTTTGTTTCCTTTTCATTTCACCACAGAAGTTGCACTGAACATTGCTGATTTTCCTTTTACACATTTTTTAAACTGTACTGTCTAGCACAGCTTTGCAAAATAATGATTAAAAGTGAGACTGATCCGTCTTCCTGCTTATAGCTGCACGTACTATTTGATGCTCAAATTTTAGCTGCATTATCTTTTCTCTGGACCTCATTGCAATACAGCTGCAAAGTGCACATATCTTATTTCTCATTCTTGACATTTTATCTAGCCAACCATTTATTGCTGAAAGTTTAAAACAGACAAATAAGGCAATGAGTAGCTATAAGCTTCATTCTGCAGTCCATTGTATGACACCCTCATTCTCTATTTGCATTCTATGTACCTCTGTACAAGCCACTTAATGAGGTAGTTCTTTCAGGACAGCCCTTGCATCTAGGAGGTTCACCTAGTAAGCAAATAAAAAAATAACACAACACTTATTTCCTCAATTAATCCTTTTAACTGTGTATTACTGATTTCATACATATATATGTATATACATCCACAATCTGAGAAAGTTAGGTCTGTTTTCCTTCAGAAACTGCCCTTTGCTTCAGCATGTCTTATATCGCAATATATTTTCTTTTATATTTATGAACCATACAAGTCACCACATTCGCACTCTCTGATTATTTAGCTGAAAGCATAAACATATGTATTACATTTTGGACCTTGTTATTTATAAAAACAAATTGTGAATTAACTTCATTCTAGGTCCATAGTACTTCATAAATTCTCTTTTGCTCACTGCTTTATACTTATCAGCAAAGCTAAACAGGTTAAATAACTTTAACGCTTCTTTAGCAGCATGCAGAAATAGGATTCACTCTACATTTTCATGTTTAGTTATCAGGTGTTTCTTTCACAGTATGGAATAAATTCAGTATCTAGAACCAACATTTCCATTTAAGTTCATGTCTCACTTGGGCTTCAGGCTTCTGGCAAAGGCCCTTGCTTCCCACATTGTACTTTTTTTCAGAAAAGTCATGAGGTCAATACTACCAACATAAAACTCTCAACAAAATGCAGATTAAAGGTCATGGTGCTAAACTCTAGGAGTCTAAACAGGAAACTGCACTCATTGCAAGCATTCTTAACCCTGGAAGATGCTGAGATTTGTACAGTCACAGAAACCTGGTTCAAAGCTGCAGAGAGCACCCCAAAACTCACCTGGTTAATCACACTATCATAGATTCAGACCCCAAAATGTGGGCAGCAAAGTCAACGTAGGTGGAGTTTCAATATATATTAAAGAGACACACACACCTCCCGGTTGTCAAACAGTATGATTCAAATGAGATGCTCCAGGTGCAGTTAACCATTGACAAGACCGCTATTCAAATTGTAGCTAGCTACAGCCCCCCAAATTTGATTCAAGGTGCCCACTCCACCTATCTGGACCTCTTCAAATCTATCAAGATTTAACTCTTTACCCTGATCTTGGGTGACTTTATTTACCCAACCACTAGGAAAACAACTCATGCCAGAACACAAATGCTTAGAGATTCCTTGATTTTATCAATGCAAATTCTTTGGAACAGCTAGTTGATACCCCCACAAGAGGTGATAATATCTTGGACTTGTTATTAACCAAAATGAGTAACCACTGCAACACCCCTAAGGTATCATCCTCCCTGGAAAGATTTGACCATAAAGCGGTCACTTTCAAAGTCGCCATCTCCCCTGACCCCCCTCTAGCGAGAGACAAACAAAAAAAACTTCTCCAAAGCTGATTACAACCTCCTGAGGGATGGTGTAAACAGCTTCACAGCCCCTCTCCCACTGGCACTAATGTCCAAATCTACACCAAAGTACTCTATACAAGCATTTATATAGATGCACTGAATCAGGAGTACCTGACAGGAAAAAAATCATCCTCTGCAAGGAATAGTAAACCTGTCTGGCGAATATCTGCAATAAATAAACTATATAACAAAATTAAAAAAATATTGTCCAGGGCCAAGAAGGAGCAGGTGGCCAGTTGAAAGCAATCTCTCCTTAGCCTGCACAAGCAAATAAGAGCACTAGTTAAATCCTCTAAAGCCAACTTTGAGTCCAAATTGGCCACATCTACTAGAGACAATCATAAGGCCTTCTTCACATATGTCCACAGTTTCTAAGGAAGTGCCCAGATCTGTTCAGAACTGGTGGTCAAGGACACAACATACACAAATGCTGTAGATATCTACCGGCTGACAGATTCAGTGAAAACTTCTCCCCTCTGTCCCCCCCATCAGTAAATGAGGACATCCCCAGTACCTGCCCGCCACCCCTTATCTCTAGGAAACAGGTCATCAATGCCCTCTCAAAGGCAACAATTACAGCCTCCATGAGACCCAATAACATTCCAGGCTGCATCTTACATGAATTCAGGCATGAACTTGCAGCACCATTAGGCACCCTATTCAACCAAAGCCTGAGTACCGGCTTTGTTCCAGCCGAGTGGAGGACAGCCACTCTCATCCCTTTACACAAAGATAGAGTGTCCACCAATCCAGGAAATTATAGACCCATCAGCCTAACTAGCCTGATCTGCAAGGCCATGGAACGGATTATCATGGAGCTCATTAACAGGGACATTGGCAATATCCAAACACCTGAACCCACACAGTTTGGCTTTGTCAAGGGGAGGTCATGTCTGTTAAATCTAGTTGACTTCATTGAGACAGTCACCAAAGCCATGGACGAGGGGGAGATGGTGCATACCACCTACCTTGACCTGGCCAAAGCCTTCTACACTATTCCGCACTCAGGCATAGTAGATGAACTCTCTCAACTAGGCATCAATCCATATGTTACCAGATGGGTAGCAAACTGGCTCACTGATAGAACCCACCTAATAAAAACAGGGGAAGCCACCTCAAACAGTAGACCTGTAATGAGCAGTATACCCCAGGGATTGGTCTTATGCCTCTGTTATTCGAGATATACATCTCTGAGGTGCAGGCCAAGAGCAGTGGTCTATGGTTGACCAGGTTTGCAGATGACTGCAAGCTGGGCACAGTCATCAATTCCTCAAGTGATGTGGATGTCCTCTAAGAGGGTCTCTCCTAAACAAATGACTGGTGCCAGAAACATGGCCTCAAGCAGAATGCCAAAAAATACATCACCATCCCCTTTGGGAAAAGTGATGTCCCCACATATTATCACATTAATAACAATGTCTTAAGTACACAATCAGTAGTGAGGGATTTGGACACCCAGGTTGATAGCAACCTGACTTTTTGCCACCATGTTGCTTCTGATGTACCGAAAGCATTTTAAATGGCCCACCTCATAAGTAAGGGTATCTCATCCAGGGACAAAGAGGTCATAACATCCTTGTATTCTTCCCTTATAAGGCCAGTTATTGAGTACAACGCCCCTTCGGCATGTACCTCACAAAGCACATGCAGCGGTTGGAGAGACCACAGAGGTTCCTCACCAGTTGAATCCAGGGCCTCAAACATCTACCCTGCACAGATAGGCTGAAAGCTCTGTCCCTCTACTCAGTTTCATACGGACTCCTCAGAGGTGACCTCTGTCTGGCATACAAAGCAATCTCAGACCCCACCTTGATGGAAGTGCTGCATATCCACAAGTCAAGTTCCACTCAAGCAACCCATATGTGTGACCTCAGCCTGGTCTGTGATATCAATAGGACTTGCTTATGGGACAGATTTGTGATGCAGAGGCTCCCCTATCTGTGGAATAGACTCCCTCTCCATGTCAAGCAGAGTACCTCATTATTCCTTTTTAAGCACAACCTGGATAACTGGATGAAAAACAGAAAATACACCCCTGGGATTCCACCTGTGCCCCTTGTGGACAGGGGCTTTGGGTGCTGACTTGTCTAAACATGGGCTAAACACTTGGCTAGGCTTATAAGGGCCTCAGGGCCAATAGCCTAGTAACCTCCTATGATCCTGTGAACCTCCTATGTGGAGTAAGACCACTCCAAGTGCTCGCAACAAGAACATTTCTATTGCAAATTATACTTCTGTACATTCAAACACATATGCTCTCAAGAAGCACACATATTTTGTCACTTCTATAGATATATTTCACCGAGTCATATGCTATGATGCTTATGGGTGATTATTATGACAATACACAAGACAGACACACACTGTGGATGCATTTCTACCCTTCATGACATGCATATCTATACTGAGTTCTATAGAAGGAATTCTATATGGTGTGCAACTTCCTGACTGTCTCATTATCACTAAAGGTTATGCCCCATATATTGCACTAAGAATTGTCTGTATGAATTGTTCGTACATATTACCATTGCGTTAATGTTGCTCATTTATATACATAAATAGTGTACAAGAAAACATGTCTCTAAACCGTTTGTATGTATAGGCATTATACCTGAGTAGCGTATTTATTCACTATGAAATAAAGCCCTGTTCTTATACATTGCATTGGTATATCACATTGGCTGCATACCAACCTGTACCAAATTTTGAGTCATTCTGACATCACTGTTGCACACTGTGAGTCAGACCTGCACCACCTTTCTTAATATAATCAGCTCTAAATTCACACAGTCCATGCGTACAATAACATTCATAACTATAGAGACTGGATAAATAGGAGTCAAAGAAATGGGACCCAATAAACTAAATAATGAATCCTATTTTAGTATGGATGTTGAAATATCAATTTTCTGTAACTTTAATCTACACATCTGTTCCTGCTGTCTCAGTTTACAGTGCTTATCTCTACTATTTCAGCTACATTCCTCCCTCCTCCGACATTAATGGCATATTTCTCAACTGCTCAGATTTTCACAGAATGTCCAGATGTTTGCCTCATATTTTTGGTCTATTGCTCATAAAATTTCTGGTTTTCTGACAAATCACCAAGGACTGAAGTCACTATGTAATAATATACATTTGAGTTTCAGACTTCATATCCTTCAAAAAAATGCATATTAACACAAATCATGTTATTCTGGCAACTTTTGAAGTTTATAACAGAGATATCTAAAATATGTCCCTATTTTTTGAGTGTTTGCTGCCCTATCATTTTATGCTTTGTCTAGATTTCTCGAAATAAAAGGTTGATAGGTATGAATAATGGATTCCTTTTGACAAAAGATCGCTTATAGTTAGCCCAGAAATTGTACTTAGTATTTGTTTCCTTTGATGTATAAATTTTATATAACATTATTTTAAGTATCATTACTCATTAAGGCTTAATGTGTAAGAAGTTGTGGAGTTCAACTTCCTGGGTTGTTTCATATTCTTTTCTCATACATTCCTGGAATTTTGTTTTGTGTTGTATGTTATACTTTTATCTCAATGTTTCATCTAACATAGCTTTGCTGTTTATAGATATTGTTCAATCAAGTGACCATATAGTTAAGACCATGGCAAATCCCACCATAGTTCACATTTTGTTATATCTTACTGTTAAAATACTGTTTTGTGAGTTGCTGTTTTGTGCAAAGTATATGCATATATCGAGCAGTAATATAAATGGGTAAATAATTTTATATAAACTGGTCACATTTATTCTTTACAAACGCATCAGAAAATACACTGATGTTGATTCAGTACTCATATGTGTTGATTAATAAAGACAAAGTTATCCCTTTCTGATCGATTGTTAAACATCTTCTGGAAGTCAAAGAATTACATTTAGGAAGCTTAAGCCATGCAAACACAGGGGCTGGGATTCACTAATCCTCCGTGTAAGACTAAATAAGTCTTAAACGGAAACTGCAGCCTAAGAGGAAGACATCAGTGTGCCATGCATATTCATGAGGGTGCACTGACTCAACTCTAAGGCTAACACGGAGCATGCCCGAGTGCACAGGGCATGTCAGACTGCTGAGCAGTCCAAAAATCCACGGCCCTGCAAGTCCCACAATTGGCAAATGTCAACTGACATGAGCGAGTCCGCTCAAATGTGTACATACTCAACACTACACTCACCCACCTTCTAAACCCCTGTACAATTATAAAATGTAAAAATGTATTTATTTTTTTTATTATTTCTGATATAGCTGCCCATATTTGCGCGGGTTTGCCCATTGCTTAGCTATAGTTAGCAGTTTAGTAATTGAAGAGGATAATAAGAAACTTAAATGCAAATTAAGCCAAATAGCAATAGCATAGTGGTAGAGGCTTTGTACAAAGAGGAGGCATTCCCGGTTCAAGTCCCACCACTCCCCTTTCTATTTTCTGTAGGAAATCTGTATAGAAAAATAATTCCTGACATTTATCTTTTAAATTTTAGTAGAAAGCATTGAAATGACCTAGTAGTGAACGATATTGTGTGTATATATATATATATATATATATATATATATATATATATATATATAAGAAGGTGAAATGATTATGCATACTGATGAATGCATAAGTAACGTATCTTAAGCAATGTGAAGCACTGCTAAGCAAAGTTTACCAGTATTAAGCATATTTAAGTATAATTGCTCATAGCTTAGCACTGCTTTAACTAGTACAATAGCTTTGCACGGAGCTATGCATCGCACCAACTAGCACAAACAGAACATGTTTGCGCGTAGCTGCGCACCGCGCTATCTAGCACACCGTCGAGCAACGTCGGGCCATGTAGAGCTCCGTAGAGCAATGTAGAGCAACATTGGGAAAAGTTGAGCAAAGTCACCTAAACACAGCCACATCTCCTAGCCGGTCTGCCAGTAGTAAAATAAAAAGCAATGACAGGCCTCAAACCCGTGATACTGTGCACCATAATTACAGTACTGAACCACTAAGCCATGACAGCTTTACATAAGCATGCACTTTCAACACACACATACATATCAATGGAAGTTTACCCATTGCTAAGCAGGTGTGCCTTCAGCTGAGTTTTTTCAAAACTGGCCAATCACAAATAAGTGCGGGAAATGATGCATATTTAAGCTCCATAGGCAGGAATACTTGCCATAACTGGTTGTAGCTCCCATCTGCAGGCAGCAATGGCTGGTGCTGGAGAGGGCTCTCATTTTCGAGTGCAACATCGGGGCATTGAGGAGTCAAAAGTAATGGTTTGGCTCCTTGTCCATAATCATGAGGATAGACTCCTGTGGGGCCAGTACCAGGGCACCCAATACAAAGCGGAAGCCTGGGACCATCTAGCTCATGAACTCACCAGTGCCACAGGTGTCCCTCGGACTGGTGATCAGGTCACATACCACCACGCAGACCTGAAGAGACGCAAGGTGGTTCAACTGGATCAGTGAATCCAGGAGGCCTGTGAGATGGAAAATGCCCCACTACTGAGTAAGTAGCCATGGAATTAAGTATGTAAGAACTGCTATTCTAGTCTATACTATGGATAGGTATGTTTCAATATCACTTCATTTACTTCACAGCTGCAGTTGTCCGTGCTGCGAATCAGCAAGCCTATGCCAATAGGCTGCTAAGGCTGCACCACCAGGCAGGTTAGTAATTATCCAGCTTGCACTGTTATGTAAAATAAATGAGAGAGCCCGAAAAACATGTTTTAACACAATAAATAAAGGTATAATAATTATCTAATAATTATTCTGCATGTACTGTTATATAAAATAAATGAGAGAGCCTCTAAAAAAGTGTTATAAGTCTTTAATAAAGGTATAATTCCTGGAGTGTGTCTGTGTCATTTTCTTTGATATGTTGCACTCTTGCATTATAGAAACAGTACTGCTATATTAAGTGCTGTTAACACACAGTTGGGTAGACCCATATAAAGTGGATGAAGGGAGTGTCAGTAGCTTTTAAGCATATTTACAGTCCTCAATTGTTGGTTCATGCCCAACATGTACAGGTTAATCTGGCACATGAGTAGCTTGGTACTGTGTTCCCAGAAATGCCATTGTGCTGGCAGAAATGTAGGGAGCTGTTAACATATAACTGATAATTTCACCTAAACATATCTAGAGAAGTATAGGAAAGTAGAGCTGTCAGTGTACCATCTCAGCAGTAGTATGTCTGAGCAACTCACAAAATATGTAGCAGTAACATCTGCAATCCGGACAGTTTGTATGTCAGATACAGTCCATGTATGTAAATATCTAGCAAAACCCATTTCCCAATTTAAGGACAATTGGGTAGTGTAATAATACATGTAGGGGACATATAACTGCAGTTAATAGGAATGTAGTGTAAACTAGAAGGATATATAAGTTGTTAATGGAGCTATCATTTTCCACCCTACTGTATGTGCATAAAAATGCAATTCCACACCTCAATTAGTATGTCTAATCTCAAAACATTTGTTGGGACATATGTCCTATTGGTTTATAAATATGTACATTTATTTTGATGCATGTGCCCTGTTCAAAAACCACAATATTGGTGGCCTGCTGCCATCAATTAAACCTGCATGCTGTTGTAATGTCCACTGTTGTTCTATATATGCATGTGTCATGCTTGCTGTTCATCTGTTGGAACCCTGGTGTGTTGGGTTAATGCGAATATGTCTGCATGCTGTTATAACTAATTTGGAATGCTGTTGACTGTTACTAACCCATATTTTCATTAAATCCTCCTAAACATAGAACGTATGGGAAGGCCGGTCCCAGCGGACCCACCTGTCCCACCTCAGTTAGCGATGGCACCTGGCACCAGCAGGTCCAGTGCCCAGCCTGGGACCTCCTCCTCCATTGGCCCTGTGCCAGCTTTGGGTGGAAATGCTGCAGGGGATGGAGCTCACCCCCCATGCAATCGTGAGTGGAGGAGGGCCACCTATCACCCTCTGAACGGTCTGGGCTGTGGTGCGTAGGGAGATTGAGCATTCTGTCGCTGATCTTCTATGCCAGCTTGAGGCACTAATGGCACGAATCATGGATGAGCCTGCCCCTCCTATGCAGCCCCCAGCACAGCCACCCTCTGGGCATTGAAGGTGCAGTGGTGACTGCCCATGGGTGGGGATCTCAGTTCCACTGTTGCCATCTGTGGGCTCATGGGCTTGCGATGTCCAAACATCCTTCCCCGTCAATGGTGTTCACCCACCACATGTGTGATATTCTGCCCCTGTATATGTCTTGTTTGTCTTGTCTGTTTACCTCCCCAACCTACCTCCCCAAATATACCTACTTCCCCTACCCCACATTCCACTCTCACCTGAAAAAAAAAGGGCAATCTGCTCCAAAAAAAAAAAATAACACCCCATACATAGCTGCCCATTTTGCACACATGTCCGCCGGACACATAAACTGATATTTAATTGGCAGTACAACATACTAAGTTGTCCTCATCCCTCTCTCAGGGGTGGAAGGTTTCATATTCCCCTCCAAATTTATTGCATATGCACAGCTGTTGCTGTTAAAGAAATGGGCAGCTATGGGCCTTCCCTACACCCGTGCTGCACATCCCGAGCTGTTTTCCCTACTGTCTTTACCTCTTTGTGCCCCTTTTTTACCACTTTCCTATCTCCACATTTTCTTTTCTTTCAAAGAAGTGAGCACGGGGGTTAGCGGGATAAGCACTATTAAGCAGGAGTAAGTGGGTTTGCGCAAGTGTACGCTTGTGTGTGCTTAGCTAAGCATTGCTAAGCATTGCGCAAACCCACGCAAACTCGCTTACAACTGCTTAAAAGTGCCTGAGTCACTCTGTATGTCAGGGCCCTTGTTCTGCTCAGCAGCAAAATAAAACACCTGTGTTAGGCTCGAACCCCGGACCTTGGACACACTAGACTACATGAAGTACCACTAAGCCACAGTAGACATACAACAAGTTGGTGCTGAAATAAATATATCATGCATCAGAATAAGTGAATGTAAAGGAAAAATAGGAATGCCATAACACAAAACTTGTTCTGTGGAACTTTACCAGCAGTTGTTGTGGAATTGCATTACATGACTGTGATGAGAGAACCAGCCATTCTAGCAGGAAATAATATTTATTTATATTTTATTTATTTATTTATTTAAATTTGTTGACCGGGAGTGTCCGACTGGATGCAGGTCCAATGTTACAGCAGCACTTTACAACCCACACACAGTATCATAGCAGGACAAACAGTGGCATATCTGATTAGGACAGAGGACATACATCCCAACTGTGACTACTTTTCAGGGATGTCCCTGATTTTGAAACATATGTTACCTGTGTCCCTCTGAATCCCTCTGAAAAGTACTGACATTAGGCAGAAAGGTGGGGTATTACACTTAATGAATAATGACAATAATAAGAGTTAGACACTGCTTGTACTTCAGAAAAGGTGTAGTAATCCATATGCACTGGTTCTCTCAAAGTCTCCACTTACTGTCTCTATTATTTTGAAGGTGTACCTCACTTTTACCTACCTTTCCCTGACTCTGTTCAAATATGTACCTTAGTGTTACAGAGGCCTGGCAGAGGCAGAAACACACAGGCATATCAGCTTTTCTGATGTTACACACTATGCAAATAGCTTTGGAAGGAGTTCCACAAGCATACCCTTATGTAGGAGTACAACACTGAAATACCAAAGGATGTAGCCATGTACTGGTAGCAACTGACTGTAACAATACCATTGTACCAGTGCTGAAAAGACCTGTGTGTTGCACAGACAAAGAATAACAGGCTAACATCTGGCTACCATCTGGATAGGTCCACAGTTGGGAGCTACGCAGACAGACTACTTGACTTGATAAACTAACAGGTACACAGCAACCCTTTAAGTCCAGCAAGATAACATTCATACAATAATACATAATGCTCTCTGTTCCTCTGCATCCCTACCCAAATGTACAATATACCTGTGTGTTCAGGGTCTACCAAGGATGTAGGTAGGCATACTCAGTACTGGAACTGTCCAGTTTTCATGAGCAGCCTTTGCTAATGTCAACACTAAAAAAAGCACAAACTGTTCAGAAGTGAGTACATTAATATTCACAGTATAGCAGTTCACAAACAGTTCATGTGCCAAAAGAATACATCTCAATAACTACTTTTGTATGGCAGTTAATTGCATAAGTAGAAAAGAAACTACATACTCCCATGTATCTTGTGTTAGCATTTTCAGGGCTGAGTACAATTCTACACTGACAAGTGTGTACTGGAAGTGGCAACATTCAGGTCTAAGTACAACATTTAAATCACTGGCTACACCCCTAGCTTCAGAAATAAGAAATATACCAACTTTCTGACTTAAACAATGGTGTCCACAGCAAACAAGTGTGAGCCCCACTTTGTAAAGCTGAAAGGGCTACGCCTACCTGATTTAGTAATTCATAGCATTGGGTTGCTATGACAGTGAGTACTGCAATTACCACACAGCAGGCTGCATGCAGTTACCAAATGGTGGCCACCAATTGGTGCAGAGGCCATCACATGCACATGTGCAGATGCCTATAAAAGCAGGCTGTACTTGCTGCCCACACAGGCAATCACTCCATTGCAGACACGGAGAGAGAGAGAGAGAGAGAGAGAGAGAGAGAGAGAGAGAGAGAAAAGACAGACATTAACAGCAAAAGCAAACTCAAAAGCAAAAGGAATACTGAAATTAATAATACCAACACATACAAAGGAAAGGTATGTAACAGATATGTATTTACTGGCATGTAGTAGATGTTTTTGAAGAGTACTCTACATACTTTGAAACATCCATATGTGGCAACAGCATGTATCTATGCACAGATTTCCAGCATAACTACTGCCATGGACAAGTCAGTGTGTAGCTATGTGCAGGGGGACATAACTGTGACATATATAGCTCAGCATTAAATGTCAAACATCTGATCCATGTTAGCTGTGTTCTGTACAGTAGTGTGGACAATGGCTGTTTGGGGGAGTAGCGCAAACAGCTATATAAACATGGATGTGACAGAGTAACACATGCATGATAGTCATATTAACATGTAGCTTAGCATTGGCAACTGCTGTACCAGGCTAGTATGCTAATCTAGCATTTGTAGCTATATAAACACCCTCTAATATTACTGTGTGTTCACATGTGACACCTGTTCATGTTGCAGCATGGCCCAACAGGTCAGCTGTGAGGTCCAGGGACTTAAACAGTGTGGACCTTGTGAGTGTATGGCACACACATATGGAGTGATATATATGTGTCAGACATATTAACATCTGTACATGTGCATAGAGCAAGGGACATACTGCAACTGTATGTGAAGGGTGGACATATATATGTTGGTGTAGGTTGTTATGTGCATATTTGTATGTAGGTTGTAGTGTGCGGCAAACAAGACAGCATACCGTGCTGGTATATGACATGCGGTGGTTAAACACTGTGTGTGTGATTTGTTAAGTTTGCAATGTTGCAGCCAGTGAGGCTTGCTAAAGCTACATGGGCTGAGAACACTTACAATGCATTTCTCACAAGACTGTGCGATATCATTACATTACTGTATACCTCACTTCCTTTGCATAATTGATATTCCCACCATGAAAGGTGGTCTGTATATGTGCCTATATGTTTATGTATATGTACACCAATGGATGTGTAAATGTATATTTATATATATATATATATATATATATATATATATATATATATATATATATACATAGAGAGAAAGACAGAGTCATATATAGTGAGACAGATGCCTGGTGTCAAACCCATGCTGTAAAGCTATAAGCCAACTAAAACATAGTCATCCACTTTTACAAAACATAGTATCTCCACAGTGCCACATAGGTAGTAGCCCCCAACATGTTGAACAGGTACCAATGTGTACATTTAGCCAAGTGCTACGTCATCTCTCCTTTGGTAATCACATTTCCAAAGGTATTTTGAAATCCCTCGGTGGATCACATAAGCAATAAGGGGTCTGCATGCACATCCACAAAGGTTGTTGTACACCTATAATGAATAGCCATCATTGACAGAATTTGCTGCATTTGAACAGGTCTGAAATATACCTCAGGGATAAACCCTCACTCACACTATTCAATTGAAACCGTAATGAGTATTTGTGATACGGGTGACCTAGGCCAGGGATCACTGCAGTGGCTGGGCTTGTCACAAGCATACAGATGTGACCTAAGGTCTGGAAAGTGGCAGCACACAATGGCAAAGAAAACAGATGTGTTCATGGAGAAAGCAGGGTTCTCACCTATGAAATAATTGAGGTCACATGTATGTATATGTATTTGCCACACAGCTACCTGACATGTGCAATGCACATACTGTTGTCATTGTGATATGTCATACAGTAGTAAAAGCAAAACCCACAACACATTGACCAACAGTGTCACACACATAGAGCACACATTCACACACTCACCAATGGCAGGATTCAAACTCCTACCTAACTACGTTCTGATATAAGAGAAGTATGCATTAACATGACATGCTATACACATTACAGGGAGGTCTTCTTTCCACAGGTATATTTGTAGGATGGTGACATCATCAGACTTGACAAAGACAAGTATACCACTTTTAAGGTGTTTTAGTAGTCTCCAAAAAGGTTGCTCTGCTCCAAGGAGATATACACACACACACACACACACACACACACACACACACACACACACACACACACACACACACACACAGTTGTCAATTGCAGGATTCAAACCCCTATTGAACTACTTTATGACATTAGAGGAGTATGCATAAACACGACGTGCTGTACACATTACTGGGTGTTCTTTTTTCTACAGGTATATTTGTAGGATGGTGACATCATCAGACTAGACAAAGTGGGTTACATTAGGTGACATTAGGTGGGCTACATAGAAGGAATTTCTAAACACTTTGGCCATGTGATCTTCAATGGAGAGTTTACTATCTACCTGGGTCCCCAGGGACATAATTACTGTCTCTGTGCATACTGGATTACCACCTATGTGGTAATTTGTGTGTAATTTGTTTTATCCAAAGGGGATGACTATGCATTCTTTGGAATTCTGCTTGAGGGCATTGTTTTGACACCAGGTATCTGTCTCTGTAAGACCCTTCTGGAGGATGTCTGTGTCAGCCATAGAGTCAATTATGGACCACAGTTACCAGTCATCTGCAAACTTGTTCAGCCATACTCCTCCCATGCTTGCCTGCACCTCTGAGCAGTATCTACTTAACAGGTGGGGTCCCAGGACCAAGACCTGTGGGATGCCATGTGTGACTGGCTTAGAGTCGGACATGGCACCCGCAACTCTGAACATGTGTGTTTGATCTGTGAGCCAGTTGGCCACCCATCCTGTGACATAGCTGTTAATGTTCAAGCTGGTAAGCTTGTCCATGATGACAGAGTGGGGAATGGTGTTGAAAGTCCTTAGTGAGATCCAGGTGGGCTGGGTGGACTACTTTCACCTCCATCTATGTCCTTGGTAACTGTTTCAAATAAGTCAACTAGGTTTAAGAGGCAGGATCTGCCTTTATCAAAGCCAAGTTGGGTAGAGTCCCATGTCTGAAGGTCCCCAATGTCTCTCTTTATGGGTTCCATGATAATTTGCTCCATAGCTTTGCAGACCAGGCTGAGTAGTATTTTCAGGTTTGGAAGGAGCTGTTTACCCATTCTGTATGTGATATCTGTGCTTTCACAGTCTTCGCGTATTATGATCGGGCCTTTTGTCAGTGAGAGGGTGGTATGTATGTATGGGCCTGTCTGACAGAATGTTGGCAATGTCAATCATTTACAGTTTGCACTGACTCAGGACATATATGAGTGTACATTGCTATTTATGACATAGCGGAAGGAAGTGTCATGATTCTCTGTGGACTCCTTCACAGATTCTTTTGCCAGAACATGGATTGGATAATATTTGGAGTGTACATTGTTTGTTGATGATACTGATTGCACATTTATTGATCTTCTTTGCTTTTTCACTTTCTGTGAACAACTTAAGTACTTGTGGTACATAGTTTGATTATGACAGGATTCCAATATAGTATATGTGTCTGTTTTCATATAATTGTGTGCATAAGGCAGGATTGGTGAATAGTGACAGGTTCCTGGGGTGAAACATGCAACTGCCAGATATGTGTGGCCCACTGCTGTACTCAGACATGGCCTAAGTGTGTGAGCATGCCCAGCATGACCTTTCAGTGTGTTGCTGAACTAAATGCACTACATTTGTTGAAGTGTGTGAGCACACCCGGTCTACACATTTATACTATATGTGTGTTAAATCAAGTTGTATTTTTACTGCAGGGCTCACCTTTGTGTCATAACTTAACAGGGATCATGCTGTGCCTGCAGGGCATCCATGAGACACTTTGCATAGACTTATCAACATTTCTACATACAGGGGGGATAGCTATTCTTTGTACATTTCTACCCGGGGGCAAACCTGATTGTTACTGTGGGTGCACATAGGATGAGGGGTTCACCTGACACTTACACACATTTGCTTGGCCTGCACTGCTATGTAAGGTACACCATTTCAGTCTGTACTGTTGCCTATCATACTGGCTTGAGGTATACTACTGTACTACGGGTCTTAGCATCCAAATTCACGTATATTAGATTGCAACTTCATAGCCTACCCAACCCATATCACACCACCTGGCCTGTTGTTCTCTGTCTGCATAGGCCTGTGGGGGAGGTTACCCATATGCCTCTTTAGGGTCATGATACAACATTTCTTTGTGTTTGCATTAGTGTACAATTGTCCTGCTATGTCTGTGCCAGTGTAATGCTGTCATGGCTTAGTGGTTCATTACTGTGACTATATTGCACAATATCCTAGGTTCGAGCCCTATTACTGCTTTTTATTTTCATGCTGGTCAGACCAGACTGCTTAAGGAACAGTACAGCAAATATGAACATGTTTACCTCACTTTGCTCAACTTTGCCCGACCTTGCCCAACATTGCTCAATGTTGCCCAACGTTGCGCTAGTAAGCGTGGGCAATTTTGTTTACATATACAAAATAGTGGTAACAGCTGGTTAGCACTGCTTTATATTGCTTAAAACATGGCAATCATGCCGCAGGTGGTGCTGCAGGGCTGCCTTTGATGGATGCACATAGTACACTCCCTATACATGTTTGAAAACAGGTAGTGTCAAGTTAGGCATCCCATTTATTTTATGTGCGAGTCAGAGAAAGGTATAATTTCCAGGGTTCCTACTGAGCTAGTGTATGTGCTATGCGTTGCCTCTTTGCCAAGGACAAGGTATACTGGGCATGCCTCCTTCTGCCTACTGGGAAGGCTCAGGTTGTTCCTCCTCCGAGTCACGCTGTGCCTGTGATGGCCTTGGCAATGGTGGAGGGCTGTTTGGCCCCACCCCATGCTGTTCCTGCTGTAGCTGTTTTCGCAGGATCATATTGTGTAACATGGCATATACCATGACAATTTGGGTACATGTAGTTGGTGAGTACTGCAAGGCTCCACCAGATGTGTCCAGGCACCGGAACTGTGACTTGAGCATCCCAAACACACGCTCGGTTACATTTCGTGTTTGTGCATGTGCCTCATTATGGAGTTCTTGTTCAGGTGTGTGTGCATTTCTGATGGGTGTTAGCCACAGCTCCAGTGCGTATCCAGCATCCCTCACTAGGTGACCGTCAGGGATGTCCCCATTGGCAAATGTCTAGTACAACTGTGTCAGATGCCAGATATGGGACTCATGGTAGCTTCCAGGGCAGCCAGCACACACATTCAGTATTATGCCCTGGGTATCGCACACGACCTGGCAGTTGATGGAGGGGAAGCCCTTGTGGTTGATGTAGGCCCTACCCTGCTCACCAGCTGGTGCTTTGATGTGTATGTGCGTGCAGTCAATTGCACCCACTACCTCAGGGTATTCCACTGTTTGCTGGAAGAGATGCATATTGCTGGCCAGTGCCTCATGGGAATTGGGGAAATATACATAATCACCGACATGTGCTGACATGGCAGCCAGGAACTGGTGAAGTATCGTAGATGCTGATGCCTGTGAAATCCCCATCATATCACCAGTTGTTCTCTGGAAGGTACCTGTTGCTAGTATTCTTAGGCCAACACATACCTTGGTTTCCACTGGGATGGGTTCCCCTCTGTTGGTTCTGTGTGTAAGGCATGGCCTGCACAGCTCAACAATTTGCTGCAGGAGGTCTCTGTCCACTCTATAGTGCTCCACTATCTCCAGCTCATGTAGCCCCTGGTAGGTTACCCTGGGTCTGTACACTCTTCTCTGTCTCCTCACTGTGGGCTGCTCAACAGCATTCGCAATGGCACCACACTCAGCATCTTGCACATGTTGCCTTATAATAGCAATGTCAGCCCCTAACATTTTTTTGTCTGAGTTAAGCTTTTTAAGTTTTCACTCTCTTTGTATACTGCAGTGCTGCAGTCTTTCTGAGAAAAACATGGGGAAATGTTTGTAGAGTTTTAAGTGCTGGGCTGGGCTGGGCTAGTGTACTGCCTGTGTAATTGACTGATTCTGATTGATTTCACCTGGCAGCTCTGCTAGTTCTCCTTGGTTAACTTCCTACTATTTCTTTTCCTTCCATTTCCCTTTCTGTTTCCACAGGGGGCAACACTGCCCAAACAAGCGCAAACACGCACACACGAGTGCACATGCATGCACACAGGCTTACACAGGCTTACACAGGCTTAGGTGGGTGCACACGCATGCACACAGGCTTAGACGGGCTTACACAGGCTTAGGTGGGTGCACACACACGCACACAGGCTTAGACGGGTTTACAGGTGCGCACACGGTGTAAGCATGTTTGCAAGAAAATTCAGTGATATCCACGGCGTACACCTTCGGTTTTTGGGTTTCAGTTAAGACAACTGTAGACACTCATCTTCCAGTCCTGAGTAACTCACAGCAAACACAAGCCGCTTGCTCCAATGAGCTTACAGTCTTTCATACATACCCCCTCATGATGTCACCTATCTTCTACTCTACTACTCCCATACTCCTACACTTACACTCTAGGGACATTGCTCACATGCCAGGGAAAATTGGGATTCACTATCCTTATCCTCATTTGCATAAGATTGCCTACTAATGCTTGGTTACATCTCTCAAACTGAGGTTCCCCCCTTAGCAACCACTACTCAGTAGCCATGTTATCTTCAGCCTGCCATTCACCTGCATGACAGAAGAATATTTTAAATAAAAATGCCTATTTTTGGCTGTTTTTTTTTATTTTTTGGTTTTTAAAGCGCCGCACGTTTGCGTGGCACTGCGCTACGCTTAAACATCGGAGATCAGGGAAAAAAATGATTTTTATTAATTTTCAACAGATCAAAATGCCAATGGCATTATATTTGGCCATTGGCATGCTTCCTCAACTGGATGCATCCTTTATTTGGAGCTGTCATAGCTCCATTTTGCTATTTGCAGAACGGTACTCCGTTACCAACGGAGTACATTTCTGCAAATAACTCTACTCTTCCACAGACAGGTTAGTGTTTCCTGGATCACAAATTTACCTCATTTGCATAGCTTTCAGCAGCTAATGAGGTAATTTGCATAAGATAACACTGTCCATGCAAGAGTTGTTTTAGGAGCTTTCATGCACGCCCCTACCAGCTATTGCTAAATCGCTCGGCAGACATATTGCCTGTCTGAAGTCTTACTCTACTCTTAGACTCTGTGCAAGCCTTTGTGAATCCGTCCCATGTACTTCTATCAACTAGTTTGTCAGCAGCTTTTTATGTTAAGTAAGACACAAATATGTTTTTTTTTTAAAAGATGTTTGAAGTTGTGTGCATCAAATAATGATATTGTAAAAAAATGATGTTTTGCATTGTTTGTACAAAGCCAGATGAGTACAGTGTGGGTGCCCATTGAGTAGCACATAAAAAAAGGTAGGGATATAGTAGATATTCTAGATAGCTGATGTACATATTAGAATACTTAAGTTTTTACAATATAAGAATAAATATTGCTGCTGTCTTCTTGCATGCAGTAATTTTACTACATTTAGGACAGTAATTTTAGGAGGATGAAGGCAGAAGAATTGCCTGACTGTCACTGTATTAATAACAGTCTTGTTGAAAGAGAAACTCCCATTGCTAAAGAGATACAATCTCATGTAAACTAAACCAGCACTCCCATGTAGTCATCAGTAAGAAGGCCAGAGCCAGGAAATTGAAGCCAGCTGTAGCGTTCATCTTCAGTTACTGTAAAACAGGCTAAACAGCTGCATCGACAGAAGCAGGAGACTTCTCTGCTTCGAGCAGCACTCCAATTAAGTTGTAATCAAACCCACTCCTCAGATATGATGCCAAGTACACTGCTGAGCATCAGATATTGATGTTTTGGCAGGCTGTCTGTATATGCATCAACAGATTCAAAGGCATTAATATGCCACCAGCAGAACTTGCCTTAAATCATACGCCAACCATGCAGTGCCTTGTGCCTGCTGCCAGTATTTCTACAAATGTGACAGAACAGCAGATATGACAAGCCCTTACATAATAAGCTGGCAACAGAGAAAAACAAAATATTAATGATTTTCAAACAATAAGCACAAACAACAGGCTAGCCAGAATACACTTTAATAAAAAGCTGATTTTGTGTATGTGTGTGTGTGTATATATATATATATATATATATATATATATATATATATATTCTGATATCTCTGAGCAGTTTCATCCATGTTTTTTTTTTTCAAAGTTAGCACTGTATTAGTTGATGATTTCATAAACAATTCCTCCCTTCTTGCCAAGTAGAAGATTAACATTACAACTTGTGCAATCTTTTGTGTCCATATTGATGTCAAGCAGGGAAAGCCTGATATAGAAATTGTGTTACTAAATATTTCTGCTCAGTTTGTTTATGCATGTACATACATATGCATATTCATGCATAAACATACAGATTAATAAGCAAGCAGCTACATAAGTAAAAAAGAAAAAGTACAGGTAAAACAGTGTTTTCATTAAATGGACTGATGGACCAGAGGCAGGGTATCACACTATGATCCCCTATGGAGGATTTTTTAGATGAAGTGATATCTTCATGACTTCAGGAATCTTGCAGCTCTTCCATACTCTGGTTGTTAGTGACAGACGTGCTGATATCATTGCATGCCACTCTTCTCAGTAGATATTGAGGCTGACTGCTGCCACAGTATTATAGGTCCCAGCATCTGATTCATAGATACATATAGGCTTCTTTCTTCATAGGATGGATTTATGCCATAAAACTAACTTCTGATAAAGGCAGGTTAGCCAACCTGGCAAAAGGACATATTCAGAATAGCCTAGTAAAGATGTATAAAACTGCCCAAGAGAGTGTATTGTGTCTATAGGAATACAACCAGAGGACACTTGAAAGTCAGAGGGAAAAGTAATAATAATAATTATAATAATAGTAATAATAATAATAATAATAATAATAATAATAATAATAATAATAATAATAATAATGTCAATGGAAAGAATGATATGACCAAAGAGATATCATGCACAATTCATAGACAGAAAAGCCTCAACGTTGTTTATTAAGGTGTTTTTGGAAGATGGGATTCACTCCAAAACTTCAAAATAAATCAAAATAAGAAATAATGAAATAGCTTAGCAATGTTTGCAGCAACCCATAATATGCTCTCCTGTGTGAGCCTCCCACTACCTGACACCACAAAATCTGTCATTTCATTCTACAGAAAGATTATTTTTTTATGCCATTGTAAGCTTGCTCAAAATGATGTGCCTTGTGGCTTCCCCACCCCCACTTCTTGTAGCAGTTTAGCTGCTCTTAAGGTATAGCTGAGATGTCTACAAGTTCTCCCCATCCTCAATCCTTGTACTAGCTGAACACAGCACTAGTGCAGTCTCTCCAGTGTCTAGAGGTGAAGTACAGTGATTACAGATTCAACATTAACTAGGTGTCTATCTGTGTGTGACAAGTAGCAGTTGTCAAAGAAATAAATTCAAAAAAGGGGGACTACAGTGAAGAATGACATAGTTTGGGTAAGCCATCTGCAAAAAAAGTGGGAACAAAGTATAAGACAAAAAAGAGATCAAGAGTTAAATTTTGGCAGCTGTCCAAAAATATTAAAAATTTTAAAGATCTAGAGGACCAAGGACAAAAGGCAGTGCAGGGGGATTGCAGTGTTAATTTACATGATCAACATTTCTGAAAAGAAGATGTTAAAGGTGCACATCGACAGTTATTAAAAGAACTATGTTCTCAGGTGACAAAAATATTTTCCTTTATTGGTTTTTAGAGGACTAGTATAATTTTTTAGCATTGTATGCAGAGAAGTATTAAATAAAGACATACATTAAATCATTTTCTAAGACATTCCAGTTGTCTAATACAGAAACAGATTTACTGACGTCAACATTTTTACCCAGTTACGTAAACCATAAAACATTTCCCTCAAGCAAGTGGTTTGGAAAAAGAATGTAAAGTTAGAAATATAGTTGTTTTATTTGGAGACGTGGAGTGGAAATGGAGAAAGAGAGAGAAAGAGAGAAGCTTACTGTGGATGGGCATAGCAATAATATCTGAGTTAGTCTTCCTCTGATTTTACAAGAATGACTGTTGTGCCAGTGTGAATAAAAAAGTAGGACTAGCAAGCTAATGTAATCAAATCTAATAATGATGAAAAATAATAAAAAGTAGTTTAGTGCTATTTTGAAGACCCAGGAGTAACGTACAGTTCCATGCATGTGATTTAACCAGAACAGGCAACTGTTTTCATTTGAATAATTTATGTTTATTTATTAATTTGTTATCTGGGTAAGTGAACAAATCATCCTGGTTCCTCTTCAGCCAATACCATGAGACAAAAGGGCGAGAGAAAATCAGCATATATGAGAACTTACAGCCCAAAAGAATATTCTTAAAAAATGGAGAAAAAGCAGAAATCCCATACAGGTAAAGGGGGAAAATATAGTTGTGTAAGAACAGACCATAATAGTATATGTCCTACTTATCACTGTTGCAATATTCCTTACAATAGGGATATCCTGCAGAAGACAGACATACTTCTGGCCAGCATAATAAAGCCTTGCACCCTTCCAAGTGCAGTATGTCATCAGTACATCCTCTGTGCAAGGCATAATGTACATAAGTGATGTACAAGCACCAAAGTTTCAGAACTGAATTTCCACGGGACAACAGGAGCAGATAATGAAGAAGAAAGTAAAGGTGCTGCATGTACAGCCAGAAAGAAGGAAAAAGAAAACTGCTCTGCCTGAGGAAGAAGAAAGAAACCCAAAAGGAGGAAGGAGGGAGGGATGGAATATCACAGCAATGATGAATAAGATATCTGCCATTATGGCAAGTTGTTATACAACTCTAATATCCCCTTCATTAATAACTGTTGCAGCATTCCTTACAATAAGTAAAAACTAAAAAAAGACCTATCAAAGCCCGAGTTTTCATTGTGTGATACCTTGTGACACAAAGTAGAAAATATTTTCAACTTTGCAATGTAACATTTTCTAGTAGAAGGTTTCCTGTCATCCTGAAAAACCTGAAGCATGTTCTTAGAAAACTGATGCCTAAAAAGGAATCAAGTCCCTATCACTCTGAGATTCAACTCTAGGATGAGAAGGTAAGGGTGAACTGTAGAGCCCTTGTCCTGTGAGAATAGATGTATCCTGTAGTTTAACTTGTGATGATTGACCCTGACCAGGTAAAAAAGAAGGGAAAAACCAATGACAATGCTGTCTTGGGCAAAAGGGAGTCACCAACAAGATTTTGGGCCTGCCTCGTGTGATCTTGTGTAAGACCTTTGGCAACAGAGGCAGAGGAGGCTATAACACAGGAGCAGCTCTCTCCAAGAAAAAGACATGACATCCATTTTCCAAGCCAGAGGACATGGCACTCTGGAATAGAATTTGGAGAATTGTTTGCTGTGAGGGGAGGCAAAATTATCCACCTGACGAGTATCCCAATGATGGACAATGTCAAGAAAAATCTTTCTTTCAAGAATCCACTCATGAGGATCTGCCCTGAATCTGCTCAGACTTTCTGTCACAAGACTGTGACATGATGGAATACAGACCTGAAAAATCAAATTATGGTGGATGGCAAAATGCCATGTTATGAGGGATAATCTGCAAAGACCATATGTCTTGTTCTCCCCTGTTTGTTTATGTACATCATGATTGTGTTGCTGTCTGTGGAAACTCTGGGTGAACACAGAGTCCAAAAATAATGCAGAGCCTGAAGATCCAGGATAAGAGGTTTCATTTCCTTGATGTCGATATGCTTTTTCACCTGCTGTGGTGACCATACCCCCCTGGACCCTGATGTTGTGGAATCGAGCCTCCAGGCTAGGTCTGAAGCATTTGCAGACATCTCCTCAGTGGGCAAAAGTACCTGAAAGGGATGGCCTGGAGTCCAAGATATCTGGTTGATCCACCATAGAATGTTCTTTCTTAGGCAAGGCAAAAGAAGATTGGGAAAGTCCCAAGGGTGATAATTTTGCAGCCAAGTTGTCTTAAAATACCACGGCAACTTTCTTATGTGTAGTCTGGCAAAATAAATCTTAGAAATAGTGGATCCTGTGAACCCTGGGACTCCTAGAAACTCTCTTGCTGTGGTCTTTTACAGGAAGAAGGGTCTTAAAAAAAGCTATTAAAGTGATGACCTTGAGAGGAGGAGGAAGAAAACCCATCATAGTAAGGGTCTAAAGCCTGCTCCCCAAAAAAGTTTGGTCATGAGAAGGAGTCAGAATTGACTCTTTTAGGTTTAAAGTGAAGACCACACTGTAAAAAAGAAGCATTGTGAATTCTAAGTCCTGCAGAATAATCTGTGGAGAGGCGCTTTGAGTAAAAAAGTCATCCTGATGGGGAAAAATCTGAATACTGTGAAGTCTGCAAAAGGCTATTGCTGGTGCTAGACATTTAGTAAAACCTTTTGGTGTTATACAAAGACCAAAAGGCAAAGTAAAGAACTGATAATGTAAGGAAGATACAGAGAACTGTAAATACTTCCTGAAGAAAAGGTGCATAGGAGTATGTAGCTATGCATCCTTCAAGTACAGAGATACTAGAAAAGTCTCAGGAAGTAGCACAGGGAAGTGATACTGAAGAGTCAACATTTTAGAATAATTAACTTTCAGAAAGTTGTTGAGAAAGGTGAGGCCTATAATGGGCCTCCAACAGCCCTCTTTCCTGGGAAACAAAACATCTTGAGGTAGAAACCCTTGTCCCTCTGGCAAGGAGGCACCAGCAGAATAGCACCTTCAGCCAAGAGGTCCCGAAGAAGAGGAGAAAAATGAGGCAACTGGCAAGGAGGGGAGTTCAGGAATCCTTACAAAAAACGTGGAAGAGACATCCATTCCATGAAATAACCATTATGAATTATTGATAGAACCCACAATTCTTTGGTGATCTGTTGCCAAATTGGGAAAAGACAGAGTTATCCTTCAGGAAAGAATAATCCAGCCAAGGGAAAGAGGAAAATGATTGCCAAACAGAAGCTGGCTTGTCAAGTAAGGAAAACTTGTGTCTCATGGAATTTTGACCAGGTTTCCCAAGAAAAATAATCTTAAAAGGACTTTACACTTTAAAGGCTGTTTATGATGCTTAAAAAGGTGCCTTGGAGTGGTAATTCCTCTGACATTTTGGAATAGGTGAGAAGAAGATCTTGCATAACCATCTCTTTGTCTTCAATGCTTTAAAAAGATCTGCAACAGTAGAATCAAACCAATTTTGAGTATCTAAAGGAGAGTCCAATAATGTCAACAGCCACTCAGACTTACTGAAGCCTAAGCCAGGTATACCTTCTAACGACCATGTGACAGCCAGCCTTAATGAAAGATAATCAGCATCAAATCTGTACTTGTTGGAATGGCAAGCTAGTCGGGAAACAATTTGGAAAAGAAAGAGCAGACGTTTCAGAGTCAAACTCAAGCATGTCAGGCAACACACCCCTCAGTTTGTCAAGAAGAGCAAGTACATACCTAAGTCATATGTGTCTGGTGATTGACTGCCCTGAAAGCTAAGGCAGCAGAGATATATTTATCCATTGCTCTACTATCCCTGTCTGAAGACAAAAAGTTTGAAAGAGGCAAACAGCTTGGTGGGTTTGTCAGTTGAAAAAGAAATCATAGAAGGCGCTGATAAGGGATACAAGAACTTCTGAGCATCAGTAACCTTTTAAAACCTGTTTTTTTTTCTTTTTTTAAGAACGGGGGGTATGAGATTCAGGGGCTTAAGAAGTTGATATAAAGGTGTCCAGAAAAGCTACTACAAGAAGATTAACTGAAGAAAGTCTCTGAGAATCCATCTATAAAAGATCACAGTATCTCTTCTGGGTGTCAGACATCTGGGGGCTTCCCAATGAAAATGTTTCATTGTTTTAATAATGGTGTCCCCAAAAGGAAGTTCTTAAATCAGGGAGTCAGCAGATAGAGAATCCTCTTCATCAAACTGCAAAAGAAAGATTCCTCCCCATAATCCATAATCTCATCCTCAGTAAGTGAATCAGTATCCATAAGTATTTTACAGGGAGTCAAAGAAGAAAGAAAAACAACAGTAGAAGGCATTGATAAACCCTTAGGAGGATTTAAAGCAGCATGAGCTTTAAAAAGAACTAGTATAAGTCTTGTCACTACTTTTGTGTGTCTTTAGCAACATGAGCCATGTGCCTAGATTTTTGTTTCTTTTTTACAGGAATATCAGCTTTTACAAATCTGGGAGGTTCTGAACCCTATCTTACTTCTGTGAAGGAACCCAGTTTTCTTTCCTTAGAAGTATCCATGGAATTTCCCTAGGCCCTTCAGAATTACCAGCCACAGTTCCTCCTTCTCATCCACAATGGATGTTAGCTAAGCCTCAGGAGATATGTGAAGAGCATGCCCCATATCAGCCTCAATGGGGTCCTGACAGATGAAGCAGGCATCAGAACTGGAATTCCTCAGGGTCTTCTTCTAACCCTACAGATTAAACTGGCAGATACTGGACAGCAGATGTCTCCAGTTGTAATTTATTCGACGTCTTTTTTGAAGGTGGTTGGATGTCATGGTATTTGGATTCAGAAGCCGCAGACCTTTGAATGAGTATTTTTAACTGATAATTCTCTAAATAGACAGAAAGGGAAGAAAGATGGCTATGCAGGGCCTTAGGAACAACTGCAAGGCAAATAACAGACTTTGTGTTAGTGAACTGCACCCAAACAAAAAAGGCACTTTTTGTGTCTATCCTTATGGAGAATCTGCCTTCCATGCTCACATTTCCTCTTTCTGGATATCATGTATCATCAATAAAATAAACAGTGAGAAAAAAAGGAAGCGTTCCCAATGGGGTACTAATCTACCCTAAGCTTAAAGAAATGTGTAAGACAAATTACTTATAGACCTAATTCACAACACAGTGTTTGGTCAGGTAACAAAGATCTTCTGGCACTAGTATATCACTTCGGTACATTATGGCTTTCATGTATGACATAATGTCTGACATACGGTACTTGGAAGGGCCCAAGGTTTTGATATGATGACCAGACATATGGCTATCCTTGGCTGAATATCCATATTATAAGAAATACTGAAACAGTGATTAATGAAGGACATCATGCAAACTTCACATTGAGAATGAAAACCATGAATAAACAGTGGATACTGGTATTATGAGACAGAAATCATAGCTAAGCCATCATGCTTCAAATGGAAAAATGTTACTATGGCAATAAACAAGTCTGAATATTACAAAATGTAAAATGTTTCCATAGCATACAGCCTGCAGGAAGGTTTATGTGTTTTGTTCTTTATTTCATAGGTTTATAGGTTCATGGGAGATTACTAGGCTAACAGCTTAACAGTGCTTACAAGCTTAGCCAGTGTTACCTGATTTAACCCAATATGCAGCCCATAGGGAAATTAGGATGGCATGGATTTGTGCCTATGCCTTGAGTATCTTAAAGAATGCCCCTGTCCATAAGGGACATAGGCTCTACCCCAGGTGTGAGTTTATGATTTCCCATACATTGATCTAAACTGCATTTGAAGAGGACCAAGGAAGGGCTCTGCTTAATGTGAATAGGAAGCCTGTTCCAAAGAAGGGGCAATCTCTGGGACACATATCTATCTCTCTAGCATGTTTTCTTTGAGTCACTGACAAATTTTAGCTCACTAGATTGGGTGACCCTCATGCTGTTTGACTTGCAGATGTGTAGTAGCTCCATCAGAGCTGGATTTGTGAGTGCATTGGTCACCCCTCATTGGCCAACAGGAGACAAAGTAAAGAGACACGGCTTTTAGTCTATCCACATAGAACATGTTGTTTGCACACTGTGTTTTCTTTGTGAAGAATCTCTGAAGTCTCTCTAGTTGTTGTAAGTGCCTAGTCAAGTACATGCCAAATGGCACATTGTACTAGTTTAATGGTCTAATGAGGGATGAGTGCAGCGGGACTGTAATTTCCTTGGATCTGGATGCCACACATTTACTTATTTATTGATTTTCAGTTTGTTTATTTGTAGTTTGTTTCTAGGATAGTCCACTGGGTTACAAGGAGCCAATTTTCAATGGAGTCCTGGGGAGAAAAGATCCAGAGAAATACAAATGCATAGTACAGAAAGAGCACAAATCCATAATATACATTTCAATTAAATATTAAATACATATTTTGTATAGTACAAACCCATATTGCACAATTCAAATAGATGTTACATAATACAGAAATAAAAAAAAAGATTTTTATTAAGAAAATTACATCAGGTTAATTCAGCAAATAGTAGTTTTTTTTTTTTTTTTAATGTATTAGCCATTGGTCGAATATGTCCCAAGGGATGTAAAACTTTAGGAGGTAGTGACAGGCAACAAAGTTTGGAAAGTTAGGAAGAAAGTGTGGTAGATTTAGGTTGGATGAGAGCAAGAGCATTTCCATTGTGAAGTAAGGTGCGAGTGCAGTGAGGTTTTAAACAAGGAGAGACTGCTGGTGGTGCGGATGGGAGAAGGGAGAGAGTTCCAGAGGCGTGCAAGAGAGAAGGACATCAATTGATTCCCAGCAGGAAGTACTGGTTTATGCAATTTAATTAGGTTTTGGGAATTGGATCAGGAGTCTACCTGGTTTATGCATTTCAAAGGTATTTGCTAGGGAGGGGCAGAGAGACGGGTTATGAATGAGTTTGTGTGCTTGGATAAGCTGGGTATATGTGAGGAAGTTTAGTAATTCTAGTCAACTTAGTTGGTGAAGGGAATTACAGTGGTGAGAAGAGGCTCTATGACCTGCTGCAAATTTGGATATTTTGTTATAACAAGATGAGAGTTTTGTTTTGAGGGAAGATTGTAACCTGGTTAGGATAGATGCATCATATAAAAGGGTTGGGATGAAGTATGTATTAGCTAATGTAATCCTGGTGGTGGGAGAGATAAATCGAATGTGGAGGTAAAGCATACCTAATTTTTTTATGTTTTTTTTTATATTTGCTTGTAGATGCTTATCAAATTTTAGTTGATTCTCAATGATAATTTCTAGTGATTTTGTGTCAGAGACTAGTTCTAGGGGGTATTATTATTGCCGGCAATTATGAAGGATTGTTTGTCTAGGAAAGAGGTTTTGGATGCATTGAATAACATAAGTGTTTTGGTTGCATTAAAGGCTAGATGGTTGTCGAGCATCCACTGTTCAGTGGAAGAGAAGGTGGCTTGTGTTAGATTTTTTAGAGTTGTGATGGAAGGGGAGGAACAGATTATAGTAGAATCATCTGCATATTGGATGAGACTGGAGTTAGGAATGGTTTGGAAGAAATCATTTATGAATATGTTGAATAGTAGGGGGCCTAAAATGGAACCTTGGGGGATGCCTGTGGATGTATTAAGGAAGGGTGAGGTAGCTTTTTTCCATTTAACTGCTTGTTGCCTGTTTGTGCAATAGTTTGAGAACCACTGGGTAGAGGAAGGGGCAGGTTAAGTTTAGAGAGTGTGGTAAAAAGGAGGTTGTGGGAAATAGTGTCAAATGCCTTTGAGAGGTCGAGGAAAAGAGTGGATACAAAGTGGCCAGAGTCATGGGCTTTGTTAATTGTTTCTAGGAAGGAGAGGAGGACAGTGGAGGTACTATGTCCTGGTCTAAAGCCATGTTGTGTGGGATAAGAAGCTGATTATTGATGAGGTAGGGTAAGAGTTGTTGGTATACACACTTTTCAAGTAGCTTAGAAATAGGGGATAGGATGGCGATAGGGTGAAAGTTTAGGATGTCATTATTATTACAACCTTTATGGAGAGGAATAATAAAGACCTTCTTCCAGAGCTGGGGGACCTGGCTTTCTGAGATAGACCGATTAATTAGTATGCTGATAGGGAGAGCAATGGCTTCTGTGGCTACTTTTAGGAAGTAGAAGGGAATTTCATCAGGGGCATTGGAACCAGGTTTTAATTTTAGGATGTTTTTTTTATGATATATATAGAGATGGGATTGATAGAGAAAGGTGGAGGTTGGGGGCAAGGGATGCTAGGGGAGGAAGGGATGGGAGCATGCTGAGGAGGGGTTGTAGAGGTGTTGGTGAAGGATGATGTTAACTTGCTTATGGACTCTATGAAGAAAGAGATAAATTGGATGGCCAAGTCCATGTCAGAGGCATCTGGGTTGGGGCAAGGGTTTTCTTTTTACCCTGGGCTGAGGAGAGATGAGATTCCTTTCCACTATAGTTTGGGATTGGTGGTGTGGTTGGTTTGGAGACTGGAGAAATAGGCTTTGCGGTCTAAGGTAATATGTTTTTTTACTTTATTTTGTAGTGTTTTATATTCGTTTAGTGCGATAGTGGTTTTATTTTTATGGTAATGTGTCCAGGCTTTGTCATGGAGTCACATAGTAGCTAAGGTGTTTTTGGTTAACCAGGGTACAGGGCTACTTTTTATAAGTTTTGTTTTTAGAGGAGCAAAGGAGTTGAGCAGGTTTGTGAAAGAAGAGTTAAAGTAGGATAGAGCATTATCTTTGGAAAGAGTTTTTAATGGGTTCCAGTTTGTGCTTTTTAGTGCATTTGTGATGGTTTCATCATTGAAGTTCTTAAGGCAACGAGTGGAAATATAGGTGTGAGTTAGTTGTATAGAAGAGGGGAGACTGTGGTCAAAAGTGGTGAAATGGTCAGCTAGTGGGTCTGGGAGAATACCACTATCAGAGATATAGTGAGGATGGAATACTAGAATCCAGTCTATTGTAGGTCCAGTGATGGAGTTCTTGGAAGGCCTGGTAGTGGAATTGATTAGTTGTGTAAAGTTATATAAGTTAATATTGAGTGAGTTAGTGGGAGATTGGATTGTGGCCCAGTTTATGTTCATGTCCCCCAGGATTATGGTTTCATGAGTAATGTTGGTAGAGACCCAGGACAGAATATCTTCAAGGGATGCAATATTGTCAGCAGGGGGAATATAGAGGGAGAGAACAAATATGAGTTTGTGTTTGTTTAGGTGGAGTAGGGCAGGTATTATTTCTGCCTTGCCAAATTTGGGAAAGGGTTTGGTATAGAGGGTGACTAAGAGGGATGCCGAGTAAAGGAGTACTACACCACCTCCTTTTTTTGTGTTCTGTCGTTCCTTAACATGCAATAGTTGGGAGGAGTTATTTCAGAATCTTGTATGTGGGGCTTAAGCCAGGTTTCTGAAATGGAGAGAATATTGGGCTGGTTATGTAAAAGCCAGGCATGAAGGTTTGGAATTTTGTTACATAGGCTCTGAGCATTTAGAGCTGAGAAGTGGAGCCTATAAGTTGTGCCACATAGAAGGAGTTCCTCACTACAGTGGACACATGATGGTCCAAGCTCAGGCTACTGTCTATCTGGGTACCTAAATCTCACATCTGATTATACTGTTAGGGGTGTGCTATTGACGCTGTAATTTGCAAGGCTATTTGACTTCCCAAAGGGTACGATAAGATGCATTTTTTGCATTTGTTTTTTTTGGCAGCAATCATTTGTCTTATCTAGACCCTCCTGAAGGATATGTACATCTTAGGGGGATTCAACGATTGCCCCCAACTTGCAGTCATCAGCAACTTTGTCATCCAGAGGCCTTCCACATTAGTCTTGAAAAAAAACTGTACCTTGTGTTTGTGAGGCAAATACCTTAACCATTATGCCAAACCCCAAACCCAGCAAGAAGAGTTTTTTGGCAGAGCATTCATGAATCCAACAAAAAATACAATTGTATACTTGCAGGACAAAGGTGGGCAAATTTCTTTAAGCTTATTATTTCCGATATCCATATATAGTTCTTAATAAGTATTCAAGAGAGATAAAGACATAATTTACTGGTTCAGAGACATATCCATGGCTAAATAATTACTAAGGAAATACTTTGCTGTTAGAAAGAGGGCTACATTGTAAATTGCCATACAGTCATGGACAGATAAATGTAGAAACTGGATTTTGTTCTGGGGCATATTCATTTCTTTACACATTTCAGTAACGATGTCGTTGCCTGGTAAGTTGCAAGTTTTTGCTCAGTACCATTCTGACTTACATTAAACATTGTGAGAAGAATTCACTAGAGTTGCCAGGTTATCAAGAACATGCAAAGAAGGCTAAGGGAAGCAAAAAGAATGATCAGTTCATTCCTAAAAAAAAAAAAAAAAAAGAAGACAATATATTAATAATTTAACTGTATTCTATTGAACAAGAAGATTCCAGATATGTAAGCCATTTAACATCATGTAATGAAAATGCACCAGGCAATTTTCTAAATGCTTGAGAGATAGAAAGGCACATATATAAAGAGAGAAGAGGCTAATTAAGGGAAGAGCTGTTCACTACTGAAACTTTTGACTTTATAATATGTGCTGCATAGGAATAGCTTTACAATGCTATCACAACAGTCATTTTACAACATCATGTTCACTAATGATAATTGAAGAATACTTGAGTGCTGATAATTTCAAGTTATTTTGTCTTGAAATGAGCTAAGTGAGTCATAGCAAAATGACAGTATGCACAATGCATGATACAGCCTAATGAATAAACAAGTTGCAAGTACAGCACACACTTTTATACATTTTTGAGGAATTATGTGCTTTTTTTGCTGATTAAAATGGAAGGTATGATAAAAGAAACAATTGAAAAGATATCCCAGAAATTATTTCAATCAAGATAAAAATATTGCGGTCAAAATACAACCATTTTTTTCCATAGCTGACAGCAGTCATTTCAAAATGTTTCAGAGGAACAATGCAGACTGATGCCATGTCAAGTAACAGATAATGTCAGTTTCATAAAAATGTAATGTCACTTTGCTATTTGGTAAAAAAAAACATTCAAACTATTTTTTTTTTAAAACTGTAAATGAGATTGAGAAAAATGGGAAAGAATGCAGACTTCTGTTTCTTACTTAAGCTTTGTAAGTCATATATATCGATTTCAAACTGATATACATATTTGAAGAACGTGCAAATGTATACATAATGCACCTGCAGTCATACGTGGGCACACAGACTGTTGATGTTTACATATAACAGGATGGTATTTAGTAGTTTAAGAACCAAAGATAAAAATAAATACTACATAGGAAATCAAGGTCAGACAGAGTTTTATCCATTGACCTAGTAAACGATGAAGGTGTTACTATATTTCCATGATCGTAGAAGGAGAGACATAATTCCTTTCCCATACTGGAATAAACATCCATGCAATTTCAATTTTACAGTTAAATTTAGACTGTCAGTAGAAAAACAAATGCAGATGGTGCTGCTGGTCAAGACATTGATGGACAACAAACCTGATGGGAAATAAATGCAATAAAATTTAACATGAGACATTTTTTTTCAGAAAAAAATTATATTACTGTCAGTGCTATTTGGCAATATCACAGAGTCCAAAAGTGTGACAGCAACATTCTGCTATTCAGAGACTTGATATTGCTACAATGAACATCATTTCATTAGCAACTGATTATCATGTAATTTAATCAACTACTGCACTGTTTGGCCTAGCTGTGTTCATGTTCCTCCTACCAACCCATGCTACATGGATGCACAGGTGCCTTCAAACACATTTACACTCATAGTGACATCCATGCACATTGTTTCAAATATCTATTGAAATGTTAAATTATGCCTATTCACAAAATTAATAATATAAACAATGATGAATATCTCTTCATTGTATAAGATATGCAGAAAGAATCAATAATACTTTTCTCCAGCATCAAGTAAAGTTTTGTCTTGTTTCATACAACAGCTGTAAATCAACTGGCTTTTTGAATGCCAATATAAATATGGAAATAGTACATGATATCCTTGTGACTAATGTAACACAATGAATGGTAAATGGCTAGCTAAAAATGGATGAATCTCCACACCAAACAGAAAAATAGTCATAACATTACAAAACTCTCTGCTCAAGGAATACCACAAGACAAAAAATAAACGACTTTATTGAGAGTTGTGTTGAGTTTAAAAAAAAAAAAAAAACATGAGTTTAAGTTTTATGTATTTCTGAAAAAGTCTCATTGTAGACAAAAGTGCTAAATAAATGGTTTTACTGTTCTCCATATTACCTTATTTGGTGTCTTGAGAGTACACTTGTGTGTTTTTATATTAAGTTTTGATTGCATAGATGCACTTAAGGGTCTGGTGTTTGTACATTTCGGCTTCATTTATTGAAGAGTTACAAGTCCAAGCTTTTGCACTATTGTACTTTTTCAGGTATTTCAAGTAAATTCTTCCAGTTCCCCGCAGCTCATTTAATATCAATTGATTATACATCACATTACCAAAACAATCAATATGCATTTTTTTATGGCCAAAAATTATTAAAAACATATGAACACTTAAAACATATTATTCTAAGTCCCTGTGGATCTATATATGCAGAAAGTAAAAAGGCATATTTTTATATATGTGTATATATCTAAATCTGTCTATATCTATCTGTCTATCTATCTATCTATCTATCTATCTATCTATCTATCTATCTATCTATCTATCCATCTATATTTCTCTATATAAATATCATGGGGATTTAATAAAATCCATGTAGGAATAGTAGAAGGCCTACACAGAAGGTACCGTGGCCATGTATGCCGATTCCCCTCAGCAGCATGCCTCACATATTAATGAAGACATGTTAGTGAGGGAGAGCCATGTAACATGGTTACTGAATCAGTGTAGGGAGTGTGTTACTGTGTCTGGAGATGAGTAACACACACCCTGCACTGTCAAAGTGCTGGATACCACTGTATGTATAAGTAATAAAAAAATGAATTTGTTTTAAATATTTTTTTTTTGTGTTTGCACAGTGCAGATTGGCACTAAGCAATGGACACATGTCAGACATCTAAAAATAGAAACCAGATACATTTAATTATTTAGGAAAGGTCAAGGTTAAGCATAGCTGAGCATGTTTGCGCAGCGTACTGTAGTGCTTAGTGGTACTTAAACGTAGTGGAGAGATATATGTAAAAGTATAACACCATTTCACGTGGCCATGTAACCAAATGGTTAGAGTGATAGCCTTATGTGTAGTAGGGGCAAGGTTCAAATTCACAGCTAGATTATTTTGTAAATACACAGCATGAGACATCTTTTAAATCCTTATTAAATTTTGCTTTATTACACTGACAGGTTATTAAATTTAGTTTGCAAATACACATTTATGAAAATTACTATTAAACCTTGATTGAATTTTGTATGAATACACAGACAGGGTATCGAGACCAGATGGCTTAATGGTTAAGGTCTTCGCATCCCATGCACTAGGTACAAGGTTCGATCCTGACCTCTGACCAATGCCTGTTTGGAGTTTGCATGCTCTCCTTGTGTCTCTGTGGGGTTACTCTCTTGTTGGAAAAACATGCTGAATGTTTCCATCTCAAACTCACCAATCAATGGAGCTGTGGGCAGCAGCACAGACTCTTCATGGTGCCCTATAGGGGGAAGAGTTGTACAGACCAACTGCTTTGGCTATCTACTGTGGTGCACAGTACCCTCAAGATAGGAGAACATGGATCACAGACTGCACACCATGACAAGGCTAGCAACTCGATGGTGTAAAATAAAATATGGCTTTAGGTGATTCGGTCATATTGACTAATGTTGTAAAAAATGGACGGTGATAAGTGGTTGAGGACCTGGCCTACTCTGGCCAATGCCAGGGATACTTGCTAATGGTGAGAGGGGTATATGTGCCACAATTGGCCAGTGTATGCCCACCATAAAAAGCCCAGCAGCCCTGGATCAGTAAGCTACTGGCTGGCTGGTGTCTAGTTGCCCAGCCTGGGTTACCTGGGATAGCTCTGTTGAGCAAAAGCTGGATGTAAAACTAACCAACCTGCCAAACATGAACTGAGAATTGCTACGCTTAATGTAGGTTCACTGACAGGATGCAGATTGGACCTGGATGACATGATGATACGGAGGAGGCTGGACATGCTATGTATCCAAGAGATGAGATGGAAAGCAGTGCAACACAGCCATTGACTTGGGATCCAGACTCTACTACTCAGGTGGGGGACAGGCTAGAAATGGTGTAGGAAATGTGGTGAGAGAGAGGCTTCAGAAGGCACTGAGGGATATCATCAGAATTAATGACAGACTCATGGCAATCAGACTCCAGTGTAATGATAGGGCAGTATTCATAATCTCAGGCCTATGCCCCACAGAAGGGTTGTGATAGTGGGGAACAGAGTGTATTCAGACAGCATCTGCAGGACCTACTAGATAAAGCAGGAAAACATGAATTGGTGTTGATAATGGGTGACTTAAATGCACATATCGGGAAAGACGCAACAGGATATGAGGACTGCCTTGGTCCACATGGGTGGGGTAACAGGAATAAAGAAGGAGAAGACATTCTAGACTTCTGTCTGGCAAATAGCTTGATAGCAGAGAGACAGTCACAGGATCACATGCAAGAGTAGCAAACATGCAACACTGGTAGACTTCCTCCTAGTAAGGAAAAGGCACCAGGGTAGAATCCATGATTGCAAAGTCATCTCCAGTGAAACAGTCGGCCCATGGCATAAACCACTAGTGCAAACAGTGGTTAGAGGCTCTAACATCAACAGAGACTGGACTGAAGACCTGGAGGTTGATTGGAGAGAAGGTACAGCAGTTCAAGGAATTACTAGGATTACTAGCACCTCAACTCTAGCACCCCAAGAAGAGGAGGAAATAGGTGGAATTGAAGAAGAGTGGCAGTGCCTAAAAACAGCATGTGCTAGGACTACATATGTGGCAGAGCCAGGTATGGAAATAAGGTACATAAGGAAAGCTGGTGGTGAAATGCAGAAGTCCAGGTAGTCATCAAAAGAAAGGAAGAGTGCAGGCAGAAGTGGGGGATAGAAAAATCTGAACAGACTAGTAAGGACTACTCGGTGGTTAGCAAAGAATCTAAGAAAGAAGTTACAATAGCAAAGAATAGGGCATTGAAGGCACTATACCATCTTCTGGAAAGTGACTCAGTAAGGGGCAGAAAGAAACTATATCAGGTTGCAAGGCAAAGACAGAAATATAAAGAAGATAGTCAGACATCCTTCATAAGGGATGCCAGCAATAACCTACTCACCAGTCCACAGGACATCAAAGGCAGATGGAAGGAGTATTTCCAGCAGCTTCTGAATGAAGAAAACCCCAAAGCTGTACTGCCCCAGAAGCAGCCAATGATGAGAGAAGAAGAGGATCCCACCTTAGAATAAAAACAGCGCTAAAAAGATGAAACCAGGGAAAGCAACAGGCTCAAATGAGGTCACAGCAGATATGATAAAGATGCTGTGCGAAATAGGGGAGAAATGGCTTCTGAGGGTACTAATAGAAGTGTGGAGTGAAAGACATATCCCAGATGACTGTAGAACAAGCATATTCATGCCAGTGAATAAGAACAAAGGGGACATCCACAACTGTGGGCAGTACAGAGGCATCAAACTCCTACCACATTGCATGAAAGTTCTGGAGAGGGTGATTGATAAAAAGATGCACAGAGAAGTAGAGATGAGGAGAGAGTCTAACTAGGCATTCCTAGACTTGGCGAAAGCATATGACAAGGTCCCAAAAAAGCTGATCTGGACAGTACTGTGATGGTCTGAAGTCCAGAAACATTGGTAGAATTAGAGCAGGCTATGTACAAAGACCCAGTGACTCAAGTACAAACAGTGTTTGGTCTCAGAGAGGGGTTCCCAGTGGGAGTGGGTGTACACCAGGGTTCAGCTCCGAGCCCACTGCTGTTCATACTGGTGATGCACATTAGCAAGCATGTTGGATGGGACAGATCAACAAACCTGCTGTATGCAGACGATTTGGCAGTACAAGCAGACTCTGAGCTAGAACTTCAGCAAACGATAAGAAAATGGAATGCAAATCTGAAGGAACATGGGATGAAACTAAGCACAGATAATACAGTGGTAATGGCAGCAAATTGGGAAAATCAGAAGAAGCTGAGAATAGAGATAGAAGGGAAGATAGTGTAACAGGTAAACAGCTTCAAGTATGTGGGAGGTGCGGTTGAGAAAAAGAGTAGTCTGAATGAAGATGTCAAAGCTAGAATCATAGGGGCTGCAACCAACTGGCATAGAGTATCAAGTGTAGTGTATGACAGAAGAATGCCAAAGAAGCTGGAAGGTAAGGTGTACAAGACAGTGGTGTGACCAGTACTACTGTATGGTACAGAAACCTGAGCAGTAAAGGCAGAACAGTTGAAGAAGCTAGAGGTGATGGAAATAAAGTGCCTGATAAAGGTGCTAAGATGCATACTGTGGGACAAATGAATAAATGAGGACATAAGAGCAGAAGCCAAAGTAGCTCCAATTGCAGAAAAGATCAAAGAGAGCAGATTACAGTGGTTTGGTCATGTGTAGAAAAGCAGAAGACAATCTGGTGAGGAATATTTGGAACAGACAGGAAGAAGGTAAAAGGAAGCGAGGATGTCCAGCAAAGAGGTGGATGGATTGTGTGAAAGAAGATCTGTGACAGTCAGGCATGAGTGTTTAAGAAGGCAGGAGTGTGGCACTGAATCAAGAGATTTGGCGACAGTTAACACAATACCCTGACCTCATGTAGAAAAATGGGAAAAAAGGGGGCTGATGATGATGACGATGATGACGACACAGACAGGGTATGAAGCATTTATGTTGAAAATACACAAATATGAGAAACACTTGTTAGAAGAATGTATGTATGCACATACATGTTATTAAACAGTTTAGTTTGCAATTACACAATTATAAAATGTATTATTAAATCCTGCTTTGCTGCACTTAGCTTAGTTCTGCTAAGCACAGCTATGCCTAGCCAAGCACTGCTGAAACAAGGAACATTTTAGCCATGCTTTACTGGTTTGTGCATTGCTAAGCAGTGTGAAGTACCACTAAGCAATGCCCATTTAAGCATTGGTCATATCATTTAAGCTGGTTTGCGCACTGCTAAGCATTGCTAATTATTGCCAATTTAAGCACTGCTCGGCTGAGCTCAGCAGGTTTGTGCAGTGCTAAGCAAAGCACTGCATTTTTTAAATGGCCCAATGGTGGTAAAGGGTAGGAAAACAGCCTTATTTATGTGCAACAGTCAGAAATACAGCCATAACCTCTTGGAGTTTGAGCTTGGCAGAGACTATGGCCGGAGTTGGAGAGAGTGCGTGCTTCTGGGTGCAGTGGTGGGGCATTCTGGAGTCCTGGGTCATGGTTGGACTCCTTGTAAAATACCATGATGTCCAACTACTGCAAGGCCAGTACCAGGGGTCACAGTACAAATTGGAGGTCTAGGACAGGCTGACATGTGATCTCACCAGTGCAATTGGTATTCTACCACATAGGTGAGAAGGTGTGTCATCATCATGATGACCTGAAGCATTGTAAGGGGGAATCTCTTGGCCACCTGGGTGCAATATGCTAGAGATGGGAATGCCCCACCAGTTTGTAAGTATTGTTATCATTGTTTTACCAAATTCTACTCTGAATATGTGATAGACAGGTATGCATAATGGTGTATTTCTCTCCCCACAGCTGCAGAGGAGAGAGCTCACAGCCAGGAGGCCCATGGAGGGTACCTGGCCAGATTTCACCGTGAGTTTGGTGAGTACAGATGTATCTTGCAATCTATAGTCATATAAACAAGAAAGAGTAAATTAGTAACTGCCAGAAGCTATATTCAATGTTGATAGTACTGGAATGAATGTGGTCATAGAACTGGACTGATATAAGTGAGTAATGCCATGTACAGTTCAATAAAGATGAAAGCATAAAACCTGATAATGTTAAGGAAATAAAGTTCTACTGCATTAATAATGCTAAGGAAATAATACTTTCTACTGCATTAATAATGTTAAGGAAATAAAGTTCTAATGCATTAATAATGTCAAGGAAATAAAGTTTCTACTACATTAATTGTGGAATTATAGCTATATTGCAACACCTCTAGTATATAAACTGTTCATCAATAAAGGCTGTAGACATATACCAATCACCACATGCAGTCATCCCTAATAAAGCTGTGTTGTGCAATATGTGTGCATTTTCGGCTGTTGGTCATGAAATCAAGTATTACATCTGCTGTGAAGTAAAAACAGGAATGATACCACTAAGTGACTGAAGGTTAGCTAATAAAGAGTGTTTTACTAAACTGTAGATGTGGAACTGTACTGCAGGATATAATTCATTATGATATTTCATCTGCACTAAGTTCTGAACCAATAATAGGAATGCCAAGGTATAACTGTGTATCTCAGGAGTGTCTTGTGTTAACCATTGCATTTTGGCTATATGCATTCCTGCTTTTAGGTACACTATTACAGGCAAGTATGAAACTGTAATAGCTGTAGATTGCAAATATACCATCTGCAATTGTATATGGGTCAGATAGCCAACCCAACACTCTGATATGGTCTGTACACATCACACATATTCCCATCCACTAGAGGTTAATTGTCTACACCAGCATTCTATGTATTAATGCACAGTTTACATACTATCTGTGTCATGCATGAATCTCATGCATGTGTGTTCAAGTGTCACTGGAGTCTTTTATAACAGTCTATCTCTATTACCAGGTGATATTTTGTTACCAGGTGAACTCTAGGCACATACCAGTCAATTAACATTTAGCAGCAGCTCAGTAGCTCAGTTTGATA
Source organism: Protopterus annectens (assembly GCF_019279795.1). Classification (NCBI taxonomy): domain Eukaryota; kingdom Metazoa; phylum Chordata; order Ceratodontiformes; family Protopteridae; genus Protopterus; species Protopterus annectens. Next base: position 1,161,541,887 of record NC_056732.1, on the reverse strand, counting down.
AATGCTATGTGTGATATATATTTTGTAACATACAGACTGAGGTTCGAATCCAGAGACAAGCGTTACTAAATATTTATAGAAACAGTTATGTATTGTTAACAGATGTTCTCCCCACAGGAATTACAGGTAAATAAAAGGCTGTAGTAGCTGTTCAAATGGGTTAATAATTTGTGTGTTCAGATGTACCAGAGTTTTAACAGCATGACTCTGCAAGGTGATAAGATGTCAGTAAATAAAGTCAACAAGTACAATACTAATAAAATAAATAAAACTGTTTAATCTTGGTATGGCTGTATGCCTGGTATGTCTGTGAATGTCTGCTGATAGTCTAACCCCATACCTGCCAAGGATGGCATAACAGGTAAACTCCCTGTATTGTGCATGATACATGTCTCTTAAGTGTCACGCTATCACAGACTGTGATCACTGTTGCCAAATCCCTTGGACCCAGATTTATCATCCACTTGATTTATGTCAATAGCACAGCTACACTACATCAGTCCACAGTACACCTTGGCAATCATATATGTCCCCCTGACATGTAATAGTCCCCTGCAGTTGTGTACATGTAGGTTTTACAGCTTGGTCCATACTGTCCCATGTGGATGGCTTAACAGGTATGCAGGTGCTACAGAAAGTATAAGGCACTTGTATACAAAAAGTAAGGGCAGACCTGTAGAGTATATGAGTAGTGTTGCAAAGAATATAGCCTATACTGGTAGTAATGGAATGTATTTCTCTCACCCCCCACCCCTTATCTGCATCATAATTTATTATCATTATACATCATGTATGGTTTACTTTAAACATATGTTTTTCTCAATACGTTATGTTGGGCCTTGTGTTTTATTATTGTTATGTATTACAATGGTTGCATACTAACATACCTTGTTGAGTTACCTATGTTGTTGGCCTTATGCCGTAACTGTTACTGGCATGCTGTTACAATACTAACTGTTATCCCACTTATTGTTGTGTTCCATATGGTATGCAATGTTGTGTTACTGGGTTATTTCAAAAATAATATAGAACACAAACCAAGAAACTGAAAAATGGATCCAAGCAGTGTAGAAGGACAAAAAACAATTCTGGCAGTAACAGGACAGTCTTTTATTCAGTGAAGCGCTTTTCGTCTGCAAACATATGCAGACTTCTTCAGACAATAAAACACTTACAACTAAAACACTTAAATAGTGCTAAGCTCATCAGTAATGACCAATCATATAAGGGCAACCTAATTTGAGCTTTTAAAATTGATTAATCTCACTGATACACTTAAAATCTGAAAATAATTCAGATAAAGCAACCTTACTAAATTACAGAAATTAAACCCTAATCTTCAAAACATATTAGGCTGAACTAAAATTACCAATGCTAACTATGAGTGCACAGTATTAATAAAAAATGTATATATCTTAATATTATCATAAAAACAGTGTTATAAACTGTAGATGCAACTAAACAGGATATATAAGTGAGTTATCTAAACAAATTTTTAAGTTTTAAAAGGCTGCTAATAGAGCAGCTGTCATTCAATCCTGGTGTCACATACGCATTTAGTCTGATTTGCCAACGTAGCTCTAAAGCTTCCAGCAATAAGTGTGTGGGGGCCCCCCTCTTACTCTCGATTATCTGGTCGATAACCATAAATCTAAAATAGTGGTCATTATGCTGGGAGATGTGTTTGGCAAGAGCGTTTTCTGATTTTCCTTTACTAATGGCGTATTGGTGTTCATAAATACGCTCTTTTAGTTTACGCTCTGTCTTGCCAATATAAAATCCTGCACATTTTTGACATTGGGCTAAGTAGACTACCATCCTAGAGTTACAGGTACATCTACAATGTAGTTCGAAACTAATGTTGTTAATTAGGAATCTATTAGATTCATAAATGTATCTGCACTGGTTGCAATTTTGACATTTAAACATTCCCGACGTTCGTGTAAAATTACTTTCAGGTTGTTCTAACAGTGCTTTCAGGTTTTTACCTCTCCTGAAGGTAACACCGGGTTTGTCACCCACCTTACCCAACACTGCACTATTGGAACGGAAAATGTTCCAATTTTTGTTAATAATGTCTAAAATAAGATGACTGTTGATACAATATGTCAGAATTAATCTATTTTTAAACCAAGCATCTAATTCTGGACGTTCCACTTGTATGGGTTCTGCAACGTTGCAAGTCTCAGAATGTAAAGCAATTTTGAGAATGGGTTGATAAATGCCATTCCGTCTCTTATTGGTCACCTCCAAGTAATCTAGGTGGATACCCTCTATGTGTAAACATGTTCTTTAGTTTCTCACATTCATCCATGAAGTCATCCTCTAAGCTTACCATCCGGGCTGCTCTAACAAGTTGCCCTTTGACCACTGACCTTTTTTGATGGTTAGGGTGACAACTACTAAAATGGAGGAAAGAATTAGAATGCGTAGGCTTCCTATAAATGGTAGCAACATAACTATTCAACTCCTCATTTTTTGCTAACCAGATGTCCAAGTATGCGATAGCATCTACCCCAAAATTGGAGGTAAAGGATAAAAAGTCAGTGGACATATTGAACAAGTCCAAGATATGTTTACTATCTTCTTCACTACCCTCCAATAATATAAAGATGTCATCCAGGTACCGGGTATAGTACCTGATCTTGGACGTAAGGACTTGGTTGCTCAATACTTTCTCCTTTTCCCAATGCGCCATGACGATATTGGCCAAACTGGCCCCGCAAGGTGACCCCATGGCCACCCCTGTTTTTTGAAGGTAGAAGTTCTCACCGAGCATGAAGTAGTTATTAAATAAAATCATATCCATAAGTTCAACTACCAGTGAGATCTCATCAGATGGGGCACCTTTGTTGTTAAGAAAAAAGGCCACCCACTCTAACGGGGTTTCTAGGGGGATGCAAGTGTACAAGTCCTTAATGTCTATTGTCAAGAAGTTGTAGTTGTTGTTGAATGTACACTCCCCTATTTTAGCTAAAAAAGACCACAAATCTTTGCAGATTTGTTCTTCATCCTGCAAGTATTTCTGTAAAACAGTGTCAACCATTTTGGCACATGGGTAAGTCGGAGAACCTCTTCCATCGACTAATGGTCGCATTGGGGGGTTTGAGAGGTCCTTATGGATCTTAGGGATCCCAAAGAGGCAAGGAAATCTCGGAAATAAGGTAGTAAGATATTTGTGTTGTTCTTGATCTAGTCTACCCTCAAATAGCATTTCATCTAAATTATTTTGGATTTTACGGTAAGCGTTACTGACTTCAGACCTGGAAGTGACGGAATATGCCTCATTAGCAAGTAAGTCCAACATTCTATCATAGTAGTCAACTTTATCGAATACTACAACTCCCCCGCCCTTGTCGGGTTTACAGATGCGTAAGCTATGTAGCTTCACAAATTCAAGCAGTAACTTTTCTTCCTTACATATGTCGGTAGTTCCGACATAGAACTTCCTATCCCTTAAATCAAATTCACACATGTTCTCAAAACAGTGAATTAATGGGTGTAAGGGAGGGTTAAACAGACTGGGAACCCTGATGGAATTGCCATGTGTATTGTTACTAAGTGCATTATTACTTTCAATGTTATGATCAAACATCAAGTTAAAGTTCAGCTTACGTGTGAACAATTTAATGTCTATAATAGTCCCCACTAAGTCCATCTTTTGCTGAGGGACATAAGTATGTCCTTTTGACAGAAAGTCAGCTAGTTCTTCCGGTATAGACACAGAAAAAAAGTTGTATATATTGAAGTCTCCTATATGATTAGTAGAAATAATGGGTCTCAAGTTCTGATTGACAAAGGTATGGTGGCTTCTATCTAAGGCGTTATCTGGACAGGGATGAACGCAAGCGGTACCATAGTCAGCATGCACAAGGCCTATCTCAAGATTAGGAGAAAGGACATTGTTGCTGACAGAACTAATGGTTACAGTCTCTGTTGATTGCGTTTCTGTTGGTATCCCTTGTGTGATGGTTTGTAATTGTTCCTTTTCTTTGGGATAGCGCCTTGGTGGCTGACATGATGAAAAACCTGCTGCTGTTCGGAGTGCAAAGAGGTATTGTTAGTGTTGAACTGTAACCTCCGGTTTTGAAGCCTCTCACTTCTCCTCACAACTTGTTCAGGTTGTGTGTCTTCAAAAGTATCCAAGGCTCCTATGTTGTTATCAGTGGATGCCCTAAGAACTGGACCTGTAGGGCAATTATCATTAATAGTATTAGATTGCCAAACTTGCGAAGATGCAGGGGGAGGATACGCCACCCCTTGTTCGTAAGCTTTAAGGTCCCGCTCTAATTTTTTAATTTTATTTTGCTTCAATTTGTTCAGGTACTGGTCGATGCTACTAAAGCATCTGCTATAGTCATATTTGTACCTTGGAAATTCCTCATGTGTATTGATAAAGTTGTCCAACTCTGTAATTTCGGAAGTTAATTGCACCACCCAAGTTGAGTAGTGCTTAATCATTAAATGCAGAAGCTCGAACCCATGCTGGTCGAACAGGTTAACCAAGTCTTTATGGAAGTCAGAGTTAGGAGCTAAGCCAGTTGGATATTGGAAATGTCTTAGGCCCTTAGGTATCACCTTACTTTCAATACACTCCTTAAAGTAGGAAATTTCCAACTTTAACTTTTTAATTTTAAGTAATAGTCTATCAAAAAGTTTCAGTTTATCAGGTAGTAAGTTGTTATTTACCTCTTGTTGGTCTCCATGGTTAATATGCCTTGTATCCGCTGTACCATCCCTGTGTCTTAAGAACACAAAGTCTTCAGTTAACCAATTACCCAAAATAGGAGCTCCGTTAGAGAAGTTTGGCCAATATCGTCATGGCGCATTGGGAAAAGGAGAAAGTATTGAGCAACCAAGTCCTTACGTCCAAGATCAGGTACTATACCCGGTACCTGGATGACATCTTTATATTATTGGAGGGTAGTGAAGAAGATAGTAAACATATCTTGGACTTGTTCAATATGTCCACTGACTTTTTATCCTTTACCTCCAATTTTGGGGTAGATGCTATCGCATACTTGGACATCTGGTTAGCAAAAAATGAGGAGTTGAATAGTTATGTTGCTACCATTTATAGGAAGCCTACACATTCTAATTCTTTCCTCCATTTTAGTAGTTGTCACCCTAACCATCAAAAAAGGTCAGTGGTCAAAGGGCAACTTGTTAGAGCAGCCCGGATGGTAAGCTTAGAGGATGACTTCATGGATGAATGTGAGAAACTAAAGAACATGTTTACACATAGAGGGTATCCACCTAGATTACTTGAAAGTTTGGTTAAGGAGGTGACCAATAAGAGACGGAATGGCATTTATCAACCCATTCTCAAAATTGTTTTACATTCTGAGACTTGCAACGTTGCAGAACCCATACAAGTGGAACATCCAGAATTAGATGCTTGGTTTAAAAATAGATTAATTCTGACATATTGTATCAACAGTCATCTTATTTTAGACATTATTAACAAGAATTGGAACATTTTCCATTCCAATAGTGCAGTGTTGGGTAAGGTGGGTGACAAACCCGGTGTTACCTTCAGGAGAGGTAAAAACCTGAAAGCACTGTTAGAACAACCTGAAAGTAATTTTACACAAACGCCGGGAATGTTTAAATATCAAAATTGCAACCAGTGCAGATACATTTATGAATCTAATAGATTCCTAATTAACAACATTAGTTTCGAACTACATTGTAGATGTACCTGTAACTCTAGGATGGTAGTCTACTTAGCCCAATGTCAAAAATGTGCAGGATTTTATATTGGCAAGACAGAGCGTAAACTAAAAGAGCGTATTTATGAACACCAATACGCCATTAGTAAAGGAAAATCAGAAAACGCTCTTGCCAAACACATCACCCAGCATAATGACCACTATTTTAGATTTATGGTTATCGACCAGATAATCGAGAGTAAGAGGGGGGCCCCCACACACTTATTGCTGGAAGCTTTAGAGCTACGTTGGCAAATCAGACTAAATGCGTATGTGACACCAGGATTGAATGACAGCTGCTCTATCAGCAGCCTTTTAAAACTTAAAAATTTGTTTAGATAACTCACTTATATATCCTGTTTAGTTGCATCTACAGTTTATAACACTGTTTTTATGATAATATTAAGATATATACATTTTTTATTAATACTGTGCACTCATAGTTAGCATAGGTAATTTTAGTTCAGCCTAATATGTTTTGAAGATTAGGGTTTAATTTCTGTAATTTAGTAAGGTTGCTTTATCTGAATTATTTTCAGATTTTAAGTGTACCAGTGAGATTAATCAATTTTAAAAGCTCAAATTAGGTTGCCCTTATATGATTGGTCATTACTGATGAGCTTAGCACTATTTAAGTGTTTTAGTTGTAAGTGTTTTATTGTCTGAAGAAGTCTGCATATGTTTGCAGACGAAAAGCGCTTCACAGAATAAAAGACTGTCCTGTTACTGCCAGTATTGTTTTTTGTCTTTCAACACTGCTTGGATCCGTTTTTCAGTTACTGGGTTATTTGCAATGTTCTGGCCTGCTGTTATAAATAACTAAATGTTCTGTTCATTACTAACCTATACACTTTGAAAAACCTCAACACCATAGCTTGAATGGGTAGGCCGGTTCCTGGAGATCTAACTACCCTACCTCAGCTGGCCATGGCACCAGGTCCCAGCACATCTGGGACCCAACCTTGAGCTGCCCCCTCTGCTGCTCCTGCACCATCTATTAGTGGAACCTCCTCAGGGGATGGGGACCATCCCCTCCCGGGAATAGGCGTGGAGGGGGAGTTGTCACTCAACAACAGCTACAAGGGATGGTGTGCAGGATTGTGCACTGGGCTACAAGTATTGCCTACACCAGATTGAGGCCAGACTGGCCAACCTGTATGGGCAAGGTGGCCCCAGCACCCAGCACAGCCTCTTTTGGGAAAGTGAAGAAGCAGTGTTCACTGCCCATGGGTATGGAGCTCAGTCTCAATGCTGCCATCTGGGGGCACATGGCTCTCTGATTCGACAACACCCTCCCCATCCAAGGTGTTTCACCCCTCGTGTCACACATTGCACCTATATGCTGTCTTGTCTGTCTTGTCTGTTTGCAAATGCTCCCTCTCCTACTCAGCTTACATCCCCACACGTACCTATATTACTTCCCCAACATCCCACTATCTCCTTAAAAAAATGGACAGCTGTCCCACAAAAAAATATAGCTCCATACATAGCTCTCCATTTCGCACATGTGTCCACTGGACACACTTTACATTTAATAAATCAATCAACACATTTATGTTGCCCTCAGAGGTTCCAAATTCCAAATTGTCTACAATCTGCACAGCTGTTGCTGTAGAAGAAATGGATAGACATGGTCATTTCCTACACCTGTCCTGCACATCCCTACCTGCCTTGCAGTATGTTTTTTTCCCTGTTTGCCCCCATTTCACTACCATCCTATCACTCTTCTTTTCTTTTTTTTTTTAAATTAATGTGGGTTTAAGCGGAGCTAAGTGGCGTGGCACGCCAAGCAAACCTGCTTAACACTGCTTAAAACTGCCTTAATCACCTTCTCTGTTTCTGACATTGTTAGGCACATCTGCAAAATAACCACACCTGCCAAGTCTCGAACCCAGGAGCCTGTCAATGACAGTATAATTACCCCAGCCAAGTCTTTGACCCAGGAGCATGGCAACTAAAACCTAGTGAATTAGACCACAAGGCCAGTCAGCCTTGAAGTAAAGGCACTGTTTCTATAAACATATCCTGATTGCCAATGACACACAGCTTGTACATGTAATGGGAAACTTTGCAGTGTACTTGGGACTGTAATACAGACACCAAACCAGTAGACAACCAAATAAATGATGTATGTACATGAAACCTGGGATAGCAGGTATAGCTGTCAACTGCACAGATGGTTGCATAATCATTACAGTTGCTCCACCTACTTTTGACACAGTTGTCACAAAACCTTTTCTGTGCACTAAAGTACTGACAAGTCAGTGCAGAGTGAGGTTATTAAATCATGACAGACAGTTTAGTGTTGCACATCCGACCCATCCAAAGACACATGCTAATGCAACTCCCGTGTAACAGGCTGTATGCATGCCCATATATCTTGCAGATACAACTACTGTAATAGCAACTCAGTAGCTCAGTCTGTTAAATCCCTACCATGCTGTACATTTTACCACCCATTGTCCTGGGTTCAAATCCAGTGTGTTGCACTTCAATAACATGCTTGTGAATACCACAAATAATGGCTAAGTCCTGCAATTTTAACCAAAATAGGTTGCTGCTACTGCATTCACTGCTACCCATCTTAGCACATCAAAGGCCTGTAGGTAGGGACACACTGCACAAATATGTATAAGTGACCCATATTGCACCAAACAGTCTCTGATTGGCACTGTTACATAACATACATGTCTTAAGCACATGATTCACCTGGACTGTTATGGGTACCCTCACCCTGGATGTGCTGTAACAACAGAGCTGACACTGCTCCCTCACTGACACATACAGCTTGCTGTCCCCCAATGTGTTCATACTCCCCAGTGTGAGTCCTGGGCAAAAAGCAGCAGCTGCAGCCTGCAACATATCCAGCAGTATGTTTAGTTACCAGTTTCAGACCTACCGTACCTCATAACCCCCTAGAACAAGTTATCCACACCACACCAATACATGAAGGGGTGGGGGGCAGACGTTAAGTATCAGGGACATGTGTCACAGTCTGCCCCTACAAGCACAAGCATACACAACTGATAGACCAGCATCTACTGCAGAAGCATGCTTATTTTGATGTGTATGATGTATGACATGCGCATCTGTCTTCCCCCTTACTGACCTCAACCCACATTGTTTAACACTGAACTGCCACATAATTGGAAATTCATTTGACAATACACAAACATAACATGCAAAACTGTGGACATACTGCATAAAGCCCAACAGTGGACAGTATTTGTAGCTACCCTCTGCAATGCTGTAGTATTCACACTTCAGTAATGTCCTTCTAAAAGCCTAGGAAAGGGGCCAAAGCCTACATGAGGGCCTTAAATATTGCACTATTGTGCATGTCAATGGCTAATGAAAGTGCAACCCAGTTGTTCTGAATGCAATTAGCAAGTCTGAGCCACTGATTGGTGCACAGGCAATCACCTGTTATTGAGCATTACCTACAAAAGGCAAGCAGCTGCCTATGGTAAACAGGTCTGTACCTTGTTTTACCAAGCCAGACTGCATTTTCAGAATCTTTTTTTTCAGGATTACTGGCAGAAAAGGAGTACAGCACTCTACCAAGTATGTAATGCAAGTCCCCATCTAATGGGATGCAGATGGGAGGATGTAGTTATAGGTAATAGGGATTACAACAGTAGGCCTGTACTATATCTCTGGGAATGACATGTTGCTGATAGTCTGCTGTCCAAAAGCTACAGCCATGCCTTACAACTCTACCTGGTGTGACTTAGATCACAGCTGTGGCTCTCTCACTCCCTCCTACAATGGTTGGCTCCTGTATGAATGCCATCGGATTGTGTGATAGATATAGTGACAGTGAGTAAAGGTAGACACAGATGGCATATCACATGATACACTGTCATTTGGCTCCTCTTAGTCTGTAAATGTCACACAGGAATAGCCCAGACACTGCACTAGTGTCCCTGACTGTTCTTGATGTACTGTGGCTGGGTCACTGTGTTATCGACATTCATATGTCATCACTTGACAGCTATGGCTACCATACCTGGCAATCCCATACAACAAGGTAATCACCATTATTAGTGGGGGGACACAGGCCCAACCTCAGAAACAGAGTGTACATAATGATCATACAACGTCCAGTATGAATACAGTAACAGATATTAATGTAGTATAAATGTTTTTTGAGGGTTCTTGCATGTGACAGCCAGATTCTCTACAGTCTAAGAACAGCCAGCAAATATTGCCCAACTGTTTGCCAGACATCCACATGTTTCAGGCAAAGGGACCACATATATCAGGCACAAGTACACATTCCACAAACATCTGTGTACTGGAGAAGTAGGACATCTACAGAGAAGATACCCTACAGCACATTTGCATTGATGTCCGTCATTGTGGCACATGGCTGTTGCTGGACTATCCCCATATACTCATAATAACACACACCTATTTGTCAAACAGTGGCTGTCTGAATGGTACTGGGATGTCAGCCATAGGGAACACAACACAGTAGATGACATTGATGGGAGGGTAGACATTTAGTACACTCCATCACGGCACACAGGGACATAAATGTCATTGCTGCTATGCTGCTTATGGCCACAGACAGACTGCGCTGATAGATGGCTGGGTATGATGTGGAAGGTAGTAGAGCATAGTGCAGGCCAATGTGGATGTGCAGGATGTGTACATAGTGGAGAGCAATGTTTGTGGTCCTGTGATGTGTTCCCCTATTCTTGTCTTTCAGAAAGGATGTATAGATGGAGGCACCTGCCGTTTACAGCTGTGGAAAATTATGTGATCCTGGATGGCCTAAGACTGCATTATATCATTCTGTACTCTAAGACTTGCCACAATCATGAGCAATGTTCTGCAATATGGGCTGAACTTGTCACAGCAGTGAACCACATAGGGCAACAAGACAGAAACTATGAGCAGGTCTGACACAGGGTGATGGGCATGGTAAATGTTGCATGGCAAAGTGCCACTTCTGTGGTCAGGGATCATGCTGCCACTGGTGGGGGGCCTGCAGCAGTAGAACCACTCTCAGCCACAGAGGAATTCCTGGCAAACCTGGGATCCACCATCAGGTCCCAAGCATCCTTCTTCCTATACATCGTGGAGGTGGGTGCCACAGCCTCCACAGCAGAGGAAAGTCCAGGTAAGCCTCCTGTGTGCATCACAGTAATACTGCATCAGTCATTGTGGCAGCCTTTGCATACCAATACATGAATCTCAGGTCAATCTGCATTGGGGGGGGTGTTTGTAATGCACACCTGTGCACACTTACTCAGAATGTCAGTGATGTAGGCTGTATCACAGTACCTAATGTACATGTAACAATATGCACATATTATCCTGTAACAATGCCACATTTGTTATTGCTAACAATACATCTCCCTCATCTTTTCATAGGTCTGTCAGGTATGGCCATAGTACACCGTCCTGTACCTGGTGAGTGTGATAATGATTTTTTATGGCTCATATATATCCAGACAATGTTAAGGGCTGCCATTTTGCTGTATACACAACTGATATGCTTAGTCAGAATATACTACTTATATGTTCAGTCTTGGAGGGGTTAACTGCAGTGTATTGTATTGGTAATCACAGCAGTATATGTAGGACCTGTAATGTATTTGCACTTATTTTTGTGGTGGTCCATGCAGTCTGCTATGTAGGGGGCAATAGTATGCTGAAGACAGGTGCACTGTGTTTTAGGTGTAGGTCTAATCTCACAGGTGTATAGTAGTGGCAACATTAACCAAATGTAGCTGCAGCCCATGTGGTTTACTTGACCTGGATTGTCTGTGTATGTTATAGTCTGCATGTGTGTTGTGCATGGGATAAAAATAAGATTTGGTATGTGTTCTGCAGTTCTGGCACCTCACCTGTATTTGTGTATGTGGAATCATCATACATAATAGTGCAGGTAGTAATGTACTTATTTTGTCTTTCTCCTCACAGGTGACTGTGGGGGTTGGGGTTTGTCTTTCTCACAACCTGATGTCAATGTCCCATCAGACTCTGATGATGGTGGTTGCCATAGTGAGGCACAGCTAAGGTTATTGGGGGCTGAATCTGGTCCATGGGTTGACATCCCACTTTTCCCCCCTTTGTCCCCACACACAGTCAGTATGCCCACACATACACAGTCCCCTGTGGCCACAGATATCAGACAGTCAGAGTGTGGCAGCATCAAACAGGAGAGTGTGGTGACAATGGCATCAGTGAGTGTAGACACTGGTCATAGCCAGACAGCTGGCGATGTCCCACACAGGCAGATTGACAGGGATGCTTGAAGGAGGACTGATGCCCATCCATCACTTGTCACAGGTGTCACATCACTAGTCACTCGATGCATGTTTCAGTCCATCATGGTGGCACAGGCACATTCTAAGCACAACACCAGATGGATGCTCAGGATCATGGATGCCTCACTGTTTGACATCCTTGACTCCCTCCACCACATTTGTGACACCATGCATCATTACACTGAAGAAGTGGACAGACAGTGGGGTGAGACATTGTCAGTACTTGATGACACATTGTCTGTGCTGGAACATGTGGTGGGAGTAGGGGGTCAGACAAGTGGCTGTAGGTCAGCAAAAACATCTGCTGAGAGTCCACGTGGCCATGTACACTCACACTCCTATAGTGGCAGTACCTCCAGCACTACAGAAGGAAGGGTGCTGTGCACACCATGACGTGGCAGGTCATGGGCACATAGTCCTGGACAGTCCTATGATGGACATGAGCCTAGCAGACACCAGTCACCATCAGCAACTAGTACCACATCTGACCTTGGGCATGACAGTACCAGTGCCACTCCTGGTAGACCCAGTTCCCATGTTCGTGGCCAGAAATAGTAAACTGTCCATTCTGCCATGTACAGTCTACAGCTGTCCAACATACCCACATGTAGGGCTAGCACATGGCTTGACTGTGTACACACACACACACTCATACATCACTGTCACCTGCAGGTCACCAACATACACACACAGCACCTCTCCATGGCCTAGCTGACCAACACTCCTTCCTGAATCACACACAATGTCAACCATTTGGCATAGCCTAGGCAGTTGTGCTGTGCCACGATAGGTGCTGTATGCTGGGAGTGTCATGAGTACATGCCAAAGTGTATGTACCGTTGTTGCATGACGTTAGATGGTGTTTTTGCAGACTGACAAGTGTCTCTCAGAAAATTGTATGCTTCTGTCACAGAGATCTGAGTGGCTATACTGTGGTGACTTGCTGGCAACACAGCAGCTCAGAATGGCATGGTTACAAAGCGGAAATATGACATCAGCAAGGAACAGGTGTATATGTGCATGGTTACCTAGGTGTATATGTGTAGAACAGTGTGTCAGGGGCAATGGGCGCAGACAGCATAATCTTGCATGCATACCCTGTGACAACGCATCCTACCTTTCCTATGTGTCACCTGGGTGTGCCATACTTACAAATGTAGATGTTGGCAGATAGCATTTATGCATACTTATATGTGGGCTATTTAGGACCAGCAGCTACTCACGGGGCCTTAACATGTATAACCAATGCACATACAATGCTGCATGGGGGCAGGTTTGCACATACACACACACACACACACACACACACACACACACACACACACACACACACACACACACACACACACACACACACACACACACACACACACACACACATACACAGTTGCCCTTTTTGAGATTAGAACCCCTACCTATCTAGTAGTTTATACTATTGTACTATATACTTATCACATGCGTCACAGAGCTTATATACTCTGAGAGTGCCTACCAGTCCTGTTAAGGTGGATGACATCAGCAGGACCTGTAAAGGGGGGCAATGGGGATGTTGACAGGGCCTGAACATGTATAACCATTGCACACTGATGCAAGGAGGTATATTTACACACACAGTTGTCCTTTATGAGATTACAGCCCCTACCTATTTAGTAGTACATATTATAGTACTATGCACTTATCTCATGCACCACAAAGCTTATGCATTCTGACAGTGTCTGCCAGTGCTGTTAAGGTGGATGCCATCAGCAGGTCCTGTAAAGGAGGACAATGGGGGGTTGATAGGGCCTTAAAATGTATAACCATTGCACACAGATAGTCAAGACAGATACACTGCGTCTGCAAGGGGGTACATTTACAAACACACACAGTTGCTCTATATGAGATTAGAATCCCTACCTATCTATTAGTATAACTTATAGTACTGTGTACTTATCACATGTGCCATGAAGCTTACATGTTTTGATAGTGTCTGCCAGTGCTGGTAAGGTGAATGACATCAGCAAGCCATGTAAAGGAGGGCAATGGGGGGTTAACAGGGCATGAAAATGTATAACCCTTGCACACCGATAGGCAAGACAGGCACACTGCTTCAAGGGGGTATATTTACAAACACACACACACACACTCACACACAGTTACCCTTTTTGATATGAGAATCCCTACCTATCTAGTAGTTTATACTATTGTATTATGTATTTATCGCAAGCACCATGGAGCTTATGTGTTCTGGCAGTGTCTGCCAATGCTGTTAAGGTACATGACATCAGCAGCAGTTGACAGCAAGGCCACTGTTGTGGAGGACAATAGTCAGAGGACCATAAAATGATTTACCATTGCACAAACATAGGTCTGATAGGTATATCTGTACTACTGTATGGGAAATATGGACACACACAAGGTGAGTAATGTGAGATTACAACCCCTGCCTACCTACTAGTACACACTACAGCTCACAGTACTACTTGCTCAAGCCATCAGTTTTATTTGTGTACATGTGGCTGCAGCACTACATCGTTGTACACCTTTAAGTGGCTATATCTATCTATCTATATATATATATATATATATATATATATATATATATATATATATGTGTGTGTGTGTGTGTGTGTGTGTGTGCGTGTGCGTTTGTTTGTGTGTGTGCGTATGTATATTACCATGTTACCCCTATTATACATATGCATATATATATATATATATATATATATATATATATATATATATATATATATATGTTACATACTCATAGATAAGGGAAATTATGTCTGAGGGGGATAGGGAGAGACAGATACATATGCATACTTGTCTGTATGCACAGTGATATATTCACATCTCAGTTCTTAAGGTATATGAACCATCAGACATGGGCCAAATTTGCTAAGTGTAAAAGCATGACCAGTGTGACCTTCAGTACTTACAAGGTGACTCCAGAGCAGACCTCCCTGTACTCCAGTCCAGGATTTTGTGTGCTATAGCCAATTGCCTGCTGCACCAGATTCAACAGTCCAGCCCCTCCCTGACAGTATGTCCAAGGGATTACCTAGCTGTGTGCTGCACACAATATCTGAGTCATAGCTAGGGTGTGTACAGATTGTAATCAACTGTACAGGGTTTTGCATCATATGTCTGGTATGTTTTACATAGCATTCTGATTTTATGGTATATCAGTGGCAAATCATTATAGATTGATCTTAGGAACTGATGACAGACAGTTGATTTTCTGACTCCATCCACAGCAGGAAACCCATGCTACTGGATGACTTGTTATTCTCTGTGCTGTCTACATTTGTGTAGCCACTAGTTGATCCTTCTCCTTATATATAGGCCTTTGTCCCACTCCTGTTTATGGTTTTGTCCATATTTCCTGCTGTAAGTAGTTGTACATATGATTTGACTGGGGTACATACTGTAACACCTCACACAGGGTTACAGACTTCTCACCTCTGACTGTAAATGTTTCGCATGATGTCCACCATTCTACCCTATACATCTGTTCTGCTCCTGAGACAGTTGTGTTGTTTTGGTAATATACAACTACATGGTGCCCACTGACTTGTTGTAGGTACTGACAAAATTACATGATTGCCTGGACATCCTCCTGTTACTCTCACTTGTTACAACCTGCTGTTATACTAGCCACCTTCTGGGTTACTCAGTGCATGTGTAACATCCATAACTGTGGCCCCTTGTCCCTCCATTCTCTCTGGCATTGTCCAGCTTTCTTGAAGTAACAAATAGTGACATATTTTATAAGTCTGTGGGACTCCTACCATAGGAGTACCTCACATGCAAAATTGTAAGTTCAGCCAGCTTTAAACCATGAACACCGTCTACCATGCTAATGTACGTAGCTCACTAAGCCACACTAGCCACAAGAAAGTAAAGTTTAATTCCTGACACTATCAACAGCAGACAGACATAACTTTGAGCCCTGAATATTTACTAAATAGGGCATGTCGTCAGGTTGTTTGGGACAGCCCTGGTACTGTGTGGTCTGCTGCTATGACCTTGCTAACATATTTTTACTGCAGTTGAACGGGAACATGGCTGCGTTGGGGGTAGAGGACACTAGAATTGATAGGCATGTGTCTGCCTTATGGCCTCATTGTTGTCATGTCCCTTGCATAGTGCAGTCAGTTCTGCTACCTTGTGGCCAAATGCATATTATGAGACAGTCAGTATTGGACAGAGAGTACCTGTTGTCCACATAGTTGTTAGTTCTCTGCAGGTAGCCCAGTAGCCCACTCTATTCCCTTGCATACATGCAGCAGGTCCATATAGTCTAGTACCCCCATACATTTGCTGTAAATAAGTGTGACTTACCTTGTGCCTGCAGCAGCTGAAATAACAGTGCTTCAGGGCTGACTTTGTTGGATGCAAGCAGTACACAGCCAACACATAGTAAGATACAGGTTATGTGGTGTGGGTGGCATCTGTTTTACTATATATGTGAGTTGGAGTGAGATGTCACTCCCTAGGACCCTAGGTTGTCAATGTATGTGCAAAGCATTGCCTCTTTGTCAAGGCCAGGGCATACTGGGTATGCCTAAATCTGCCTACAGGGAGAGGCTCAGGGGGGTCCTCCTCCAAGTCCCCATGTGGCTGTGGCTGTGGGGACCTTGGCACTGGTGGGGGGCTGTGTATCCCTTCCCTGTGATGTTCCTGCTGCAGCTGTTTCTGCAGGATCATATTGTGTAGCATGGCACATACAGTAAACATCTGTGCACATATGATTGGAAAGTACTGCAGGGCTTCACCGGCTATATCAAGGCAGTGGGACCATGACTTGAGCAGCCCAATCACATGCTCTATGATGTTCCTAGTTTGTGCATGTGCCTCATTATGGCATTCTTCAGTAGGTGTACATGTTCATTTCTGATGGGTCTCTTCATCCATGGTTCCAGTGCATAGCCAGCATCCCCCAGTAGATGGCCATACAGGATGTCCCCCCTGGCATATGTCTTGTACAGCTGTGACACATGCCAGATATGGGAGTTGTGATAACTGCCAGGGCTGCTGGCACACACACTCATGATAATGCCCTGGCATTTCACATGACTTGGCAGTTGATGGAGTGATACTCCTTGCGGTAGATGTAAACTCACTCTACCCTCTTCACTAGGCGGTACTTTGAGGTACATATGAGTGCAGTCTATGACACCCAGTACTTCAGGGTAGTATGCTACATGGTGGAAGAGAAGCATACTGCTGGCTCTCTCCTTGGGGTTGTGGGGGTAAATAAATGAGCTCACCGGCATGTGTTTGCATGGTAACCAGGAAATGGTGGATTACCCTTGATGCTGATGCCTGTGAGACCCCCATAATATCCCCAGTTGGCCTTTGAAAAGTATCTGTAGCTAATCATCTAAGGGCTACATGTACTTTTGTTTCCACTGGGATGGGTTCTCCTCTGTTGCCTCTAGTTCTGAGTTGAGGGCGGCAAAGCTCAATGAGTTCTTGTAGTATGTCCCTGTCCACCATGTAGTACTCTACAATCTCCAGCTCATGTAGCCCCTGGAAGGTTAACCTGGGCCTGAACACTCTTCTCATTCTCAGTCTAGGCTTATTGTCAGCAGCACATCAGCACTGGCTTCTACCTCTAGCATGTACATATGTAGCAGAGCAGCAGCAGCTCCTAGCATTCTGTCAGTTAAAATTCCCAAGTGTATACTCCAATGATGCAGAGTATAGGTTCATAGGTTCATAGGTTCATAGGTTCATAGGTTCATACTAGGCTATCTGCCCTGGGGCAATTATAAGCCTAGCCCAATTCTGGATGGCTTACGCCACCCCTTGATTTGAGTATACTGTGCCTTTTTAAGGTTTAGTTTACTGTGCCTCTGTCTAATAGTGACAAGGGAGTAATCCCTGGGACAAACCTATGATCCCCCATCCACTTATCGAGATTCTTCTTGAAGAGATTCAGTGAGGTCCTCTGCCTCACATGAACTGGAATTCTATTCCAGAGCGAAGGGAGCCTCTGGGTTATGAACCTGTCCCTCCAGCAAGTTCTATTTATTTCTGTGCTGAGGTTCAAGTCCCTCGAGCGTGTGGCTCTAAGGGATTTAGATTTACTGAGGTGGAGCATTTATTTTTATTTTATTTTTTATTTATTTTACATTTGTTGACCGGGCTGTTCTAGCTGGATATATTTCCATTTTCAGTAGAGGCCCGAGGAGAAAAGCTCCAAACAGTAAAAACATGAAATACAAACAATGAAGGAATGATAATTGTTACATAGTACATAAACATAGTAGAAATAAAGTATGCATCTTGCAAACTGGGTGCCATAATCAACTTTCCAGCATGTCCATTAATTCTGGATTTGACATAGCTTTATATGTCAGGCATAGATCGCCTCGAAGTAGGCGGTATGCAACTGAGTAGAGCTGGAGTTTTTTTAACCGAGCAGCATATGGCATCTGTTTGAGACCCTTGATCCTCTTGGTGAGATACTTTTGGGGTCTTTCTAATTGCTGCAGGTGTCGGGTAAGGTACATCCCAAAAGGGGCATTGTATTCTATGATGGGCCTGATGAGGGATGAATAAAGGGGCATGATTACCTCTCTTGATCTAGATGTGAAACCCTTCGTGATGAGGTGGGCTATGTAGAAGGTCTTTCTAACCACTTTGGCAATGTGGTTTTCAAAGGAGAGATTGCTATCAACTTGGGTCCCCAGGTCCCTAATAACTTTCTCTGTACTTAATGGGTTTCCACCTATGTGGTAATTTATGGGCACATTGTTTTTGCCAAAGGGTATGACTATACATTTTTTGGCATTTAGCTTTAAACCATGGCACTGGCACTAGTTATCTGTCTCTGTGAGACCTTTTTGAAGGATGTTTGTGTCAGCTGGAGAGTTGATTATGGTGCCCAGTTTGCAGTCGTCTGCGAACTTGGTGAGCCATAGTCCTCCCACGTTTGCCTGTACCTCGGAAAAGTATATACCGAACAAGAGTGGTCCCAGGACAGAACCCTGTGGGACACCACTTGTGACCGGTTTCAAGTCTGACATGGCTCCAGCAACTCTCACTCTGTGGGTTCTGTCTTTGAGCCAGTTTGCGACCCATTTTGTGACATAGGAGTTTATATTTAAGCTGGATAGCTTATCTATCATGCCCGAGTGGGGTATTGTGTCAAATGCCTTTGCAAGGTCCAGATAGGCTGTGTGGACTACCTTCCCTTCATCTATGGCTTTGGTGACTGTTTCGAAGAAGTCAACCAGGTTCAAAAGGCAGGATCTGCCCTTGACAAAGCCAAACTGGGTAGGATCTAGTGTCTGTGGGTCCCCAATGTCTTTGTTTATGAGCTCCATGATGATCCTCTCCATAGCCTTGCAGACTAAGCTAGTCAGGCTTATGGGGCGATAGTTTCCAGGGTCCGTAGAGGCTCCACCTTTGTGGAGTGGGACCACTGTTGCTGTAAACCATTCTGTGGGCACATATCCTGTAGTGAGGCTGAGATTGTATAGCTGTTTTATTTGAGGGATTAGTTCCTCTCGTAGTTCATGTAGGACGCAACCTGGGATGCCATCTGGTCCCATGGAAGCAGTGTTTTTTGCTTTGGAGAGGGCAGCCTTCACCTGAGCATCTGAGATGTTTGGGAGGCAGCCCTCTGCTGGGATAGATACTTGCTCTTTTGGGGAGGAGGGGGTGGAGAAGTTTGCACTGAAACTGTCTGCCAGGATACTGGCGATGTCTGTGGGTTCAGTGTATTTTTTGTCATTTAGAATCAACTCAGAACATGTCTGGGAGTTGCATCCCAGGTTACTAACATAACTGAAAAAAGCCTTATGATTGTCTTTTGTGTTCTGTGCAATTTTTCTCTCGAAGCTGGCCTTGGAGGATTTTATGAGGGATCGTAATTTTTTGCTAGTACTGATCAGAGATGCCTTCCCTATTAGGGATTTTGCTCTATCATGTAGTAGCTTCCTCCTTCTGTTGCACAGTTTATTTATGGCAGGGGTCCACCAGACTGGACGCCTGCCTTTGGATGATTGGGTCTTGGTTTTGTTTGAGATAGCATGATCCATGCATTCCTGGAGATGTCCGTAGAATGCATTTATATAGGATTCTGTAGTTTGGGCTGTAGTTTCCACTGGCCCTGGGGCCTTGAAGGATTCCACTTCAGTTTTGAGAAGTGAGAAGTTCACTTTTGAGAAGTTTTTCACTGTGGTTTTCTGGGCTGGGGGTGGGGTCGGGATGTGGACATCCAGTGAAATTAATTTATGGTCTGATCTTACCAATGAGGGATATACTTCTGGTATGGAGCATAGAGTCCCCATGTTGGTAATGATCAGGTCTAGTATGTTGTCCCCTCTTGTGGGAGTGGTGACTAGTTGTTCCATAGCATTTGAGTTTATAAGTTCCAGGAATCTTTGGGCTAAGGTGCTGAGGCTTGAGTAGTGCTCCCAGTCAATGTTTGGGTAGTTGAAGTCACCCAATATAATGGTGTTCGGAGAGATCTTCATGTTCTTCAATGTTTTCAGGAAAGCCGAATGGGATTCCTGACTTTGAGAGGGTTGTCTGTAGGATGCTATAAACTGAAAAGCAGTCTTGCCCACTGTTAGTTGCACATGGATGTTCTCCGATACTTCGTGCAATGCCACTTACCTGGAGGTGTGGATATCCTTGATAAATATGGAAACTCCCCCTCCATTTGTGGTTCGGTCCGGGTTTTGGGGCTGAAAAGCATAATATGAGGTATAGCCTGGTAGTGCTGGGGTGCTCTCTGGAGCCTTGAACCAGGTTTCTGTCACTGTACAGATATCGATGTTCTCCATACTGAGGAGAGCTTTGAGTGCGTGCATCTTGAGGTTAAGACTTCTGGCATTTAGCAGCATTACCCTTAGTTTCTTGTTCCTTGTGCTGTCTATGGGAGTGGGTTTGACTTTTGAGCCTTGCCTAAAAAAGGCACTATGGGGGTGGCAAGAGCCTTTGCCAATATCCGAAAGCCCAGTGGTGACAGGTGCAAGCCGTCCCTAGCGAAGCAACGTGGCTTGTCGAGCATGTCATCCCAGGCTGACAGACACTGGATCCTCTTTGAATGACACCAAAATTTTAGCCAATTGTTAAAATCGATCATTTTGTCTTTGTACTGTGGCATCATTCTAGGTGAGGGTAAGATGCTGCTCAAGGTCAGGGTCATACCAGCCTGGGCTACATGATCAGAGAGCTCCTCTATGTCTGTTTTCATGTAGTCCAGGGAGGTACGTCTCAGGTCATTCACACCAGCATATACAATGACTGAGTCATATTTGTATTTGCTTTGGAGTGACCTGAGCGCTTGCGTTATGTGTCGGATCCTAGCAACTGACAGACAGCTCACCGTGACCTTCTCTTTATTCAGCCTGGTGAGCGGGACGTCAGTGTGTCTGACAATAGAGTCACCTATAACAAGAGTATTAGGTGTGTTATTCAGCCTTAAGGGCTGTGGCTGCTTGGCACACTATCTTTGTGGGTTATGTGTTGTGTGTGTTTTGTTTTGAGGTAGCGTTTGCTTGGATGTCTGCTTTGGAGGTCTCTGTTGCTTAGGTAGATTTTTGTGTATTTATGTGTTTGGTTCGCTGATGTGGTGGGACTGTGTGATACTGGAATTGTGTTGTGTGAGGTTACCTTCTCCTCCTGACTGGTTACACCAGTTTTGAGATGAGAGAGCTCAGCCTCCAGTTTGGCTAAATAGTTGCATCTCTCACATATATTTGAACCTGTTTGGAGGAGGAGAGGGTTGTCCGTGCACATGAGACAGTTGTAACATTGCCTCAAAATTCCCAGATTCACCAGCTGGACTGGAGAGGAAACCATTGACTGACCTTTGGACATGCTAGAGTAATAGGGAAACTGAATTTAAGATGGACCAATAGAGAACAGGGTAATCGTAGAGAGTATAAGAGTAAGTAGTGCTTATGGTTTAATGGGGAAAATCAGATTGTAAGATGTATGCATACTTTATAGTGATGTGCTGCAGATGCAACCTGTGTGATTTGCTAACTATGATGTATTCCAACTGTTGGGTATATCACTGAGGGGTTTGAAGGCCCAGTGTCTGTGGAACAGGGATGAACAGAAATTTATACATGATTGGCTTTCCCAGGCTATTACCTTTTCTTTTTTTTAAATACCTTCCCTGTTGAGCACTGTGGCATGGTTCGCAAACCTGCACTGCTAGTATAAACACTGCTTAGCAGCACTGGACACACCCTGATGCTTAGCTGAGCTGGGTAGCACACATATGGGTGCCACTGAGCTCCAATCCGCTTAAATATAATGTGACACATACCCTTTTGATGTTAGCTTCTGTGGACACCAGCATGGTTCAGGGGCTACACCAGTTTGATCTGTAGACACAGTAGCCCATTTTTTTCTATTCAGCTAATTTGCATACTGATCCATGCACACATCCTGGATATTTCACTATTCCAGAGCCTGTCTCCTTAGCAATCACTGATATCTACCAATGTACATACTGCTTTCAGAGCCCTATAATGTATTATTCTCACGTGCCTTTTTTTTTTTTTTTTTGTTACAGTTTTTAATATTTTTTTTTCTTGCATAATGGCATGTTTGCCCTCCTCTGAGTGGCATGCAAACTTGATATGGCTATTAAAAAAAGTTATTTTTTATTGTTTTGCTTTATTTTTTGAACATACAAGGCATAGTTTTGCACATATCTGTCCCTAATATGCAATCTCTGACCTTCTAATTGGGCTTTAACAGCCCCTGTTCAATTTGTGCTTTCTTGTACACAGTAATTTTCCGTGTACACTTCAGACACCAACACAGGGTTTGCACAACTACCTAAATGCTTGCTTGATCACTCCACCTCATTTGACCTCATTTGCATGGAATTTACCTCCTTATGAGGTGCTTTGCATTCTGTGGACACTTCCATGTCCGCACGCTCGTGCACACCCCTCAGCTCTGTTTACTGGATCACACAGCTGCTGGTTTCCGTGTTGGGGCCATGCCACTATGCCTACATAAAAAATCACTCCATGTAGGCTTTATTGAATCCCCCCCTTATAGCTATATAGTCACATAAATCCACATATAATCTAGTATGTCATAAATTCAAAATTGATTTCAAACTATAAGAACCATTTAAACCCTTCAATCTACAGATCCAATAATAATCTCTAGCCTCTGTGACTGATTTTGGTAGTTACAACTAATCACCACCTCTTACAACATTTTTCATAATCTCAATAATACTAAATCTAAACTGATTACTTATTTGTTGTTTCTGTATATACTTATATAAGGCATTTCTCTCTACCTGCCTATGTATATCTGAAATATGTTCACAAATTTAGTCTTTTAACTATCTGTTGCTCTTACCAATATAAAAATGAAGAACATTTTACACATTTAATTATCTAAATGTATAAAATGAAGAACATTTTACACATTTAGCTAGAATTATTATTGGGGGGTTTATAAAAGTTAACATGAAGTGTACAGCATGTGTACACCTTACAGAAGCTTTTCTGATTTCAAGACAGAACAGTCCTACCACAAAGCTTTTGCTGTCTATTCACTTTCACTCAGAAAGTGTACACTCTGTGGTAACCTTTATGAATCCAACTGTTATCTCTTGTATTACAAGTAGCAGATGCATCTATGCAAAATGTTTTATTGGTAACAGGATTCCTTCGGTCTATATGCATGACTAAAAATAACTTTACCAGTGTGGTGTATTCTACATGGAAAGTGATGGTTCATGTTTTAGTCTCATAGCATGACATTTTGTATGATAACCTTAATGACGTGTAATGTGTTAACTTTCTTTCATTGACCAGGTCAGTTTCATTATCACGGGGCCTAATTTTTAGAATGATCTGTACTGGTATTTAATCAGTTAACAAAAACCTGACAAGGACACTAATAAAATTCCTGTGTCTTCTTTAGGATGTGTCATATATATTTTTTTTTCATACACCTAATCTTCAGACTAGTAGAATTCTGGCATGGTAATTCAGTGGTCAGCACAGAATTCTGTCATGGTAGTTCAGGTGTCATGACACACACTGTTTTCTAATAGCCTGGAAAATGTTTTTTCAGACTGAGACCACCAGATGGCCACTACTGAAATCAGTCAATTAAACCTGACTGTTGAAGATGGAAGAACTCTAGTTCATCATCTAAAGGAGGACCTAGACCTGACTGTGGTTCAAAGTCACACCATTAGGCAATGGAGACTGAGGGAATCAAACTCTGGACCACAGGAACAGCTTGTTAACAGTTTAGTGTCACACAAACTAAAGGAAACAGGAATGGTCTTTAGGTAAATTATACATGAGCACAATCATATTTCATATCAATATATACTAAAGGCGAAGAACAATTTTAAAGGATTACAATTGCAGTATTGATTACCTGAAGAGCTATACATAGACTTTTGTGATATTGCCCAGGATGCAGCACAAAACAATTCCAAATAGAATGAAGAGATAAAAAAAAATTAAAATGGCTGTCTGGACCTGCTTTAGAATTGGCAAAAGAAAGACGGAGAGCAGAACATAGTAGATCCATAGAATAGAGTCAAACTGAATACAAGTTTCCAGAAAATAGCAAGAATAATAAATAAGGCATGTTTAAATAAGCAGGAAAATCAACTGCAAGAGATAAAATAACAGGAAATTAAAGAGCTCCCCTTAATAAGAATAACAATATTTAGGGAAACTCTTTGCAAATGTGAGCATACTTAAAGGCAAATTTAGGAATTACCTAGAAGAAGAAGAAAGTATTAAGAAGAGGCAAGAATTGACAATGATTACTAACATCACTGATGCACAAGATAGCATGTTCTCTAATTTATTGTCAAGCATTCTGGGAAATGGAATTAAATGGACCCTAGAAACCGTTTTCTAATAACTTAGCTGTAGAATGTAATAACATTCTAAGAGAATTGCTTCCAGTACTGTAGTATGATGTATTTTAAAAGCATTAGTATTCATTTGATTGCATATGGAGAATAACACTTGATTTGACATTCAGTGTAGAATAAAATGTCAAGCTTGTGGAGTATATTTATGGACCTACAATGTATGTACTGGTCTCATTAGTGGACTATAACTTATAATGACAGATATTTCCACTGCAGTACATACTTCATGCGCTTTAAGGATAATGGTTAGTTGCTTACTTCCACAGGGACATTATTTATGTTATAACTTCTTATGTGTATTTCAGACTTCTTTCTGTTGATTCCTTGGTTTACTATGTGTGTGTGTGTGTGTGTGTGTGTGTGTGTGTGTGTGTGTGTGTGTGTGTGTGTGTGTGTGTGTGTGTGTGTGTGTGTGTGTGTGTGTGTGTGTGTGTGTGTGTGTGTGTGTGTGTGCGTGTTTATGTATACACACAATATTGGCAGAAAAAGGCAGAAAATTTCAGACATGTCGAGGCACCTGGAATGGCTCTTTGGGAGTCCAAAGACCCTCTCAATGACAATACAGGTTTTGGACAGGGATGTATTTTATGTTTCCTTTCCATCTCCAGAAGGATTTCTTACTGGAGACATAAGCCATGGCTCCAACTGATGTATGCCATCCTCTTTTAAAGAAAAAAGTGACAGAGAGAGGAAAAGGAAGACAGAACAAGAAAGTAAACATTAATATACAACAACTGTATTTAACATAGGTTTATAAGTTCATAGGTTCATACTAGGCTATCTGCCCTAGGGAATTTATAAGCCTAGCCAGAGTGTGTTTGGCTTTCGCCACCCATTTTAAATTAATTTTGCTATGCCCTTTTTCGAGGTTAGTATACTGTGCCTCTGTATAACAGTGACACAGAAGTGATACCCGGAGTAAACCTACGATCCCCCATCCACTCATCAAGATTCCACTTGAAGAGAGTCAATGAGGGACTCTGCCTAACCTGGACTGGGATTTTATTCCAGAGTTAAGGGAGCTTCTGGGTTATGAATCTGTCCCTCCAGCATGTCCTATTTATTTCAGTGCTGAGGTTCAAGTCTCTCGAGTGCGTTGCTCGATGGGATTTGGATTTTCTGAGGTGCAGCATGTCCATTAATTCCGGGTTGGACATGGCTTTATACGTCAGGCACAGATCGCCTCTGAGCAGGTGGTATGCCACTGAGTAGAGCTGGAGTTTCTTTAACCGGGCAGCATATGGCATCTGTTTGAGCCCTTTGATCCTCTTGGTGAGGTACTTTTGGGGTCTTTCCAGTTGCTGCAGGTGTCTGGTAAGGTACATCCCAAAAGGGGCATTGTACTCAATTATGGGCCTGATGATGGATGAGTAAAGAGGCACAATCATCTCCCCTAATCTAGATGTGAATCCCTTCATGATTAGGTGGGCTATATAAAATGTTTTTCTAACCACTTTGGCCATGTGGTTGTCAAATGAGAGATTGCTATCAACTTGGGTCCCCAGGTCCCTAATTACTTCTTCCATACTTAATGGATTACCACTTATGTGGTAATTTGTGGGCACTTTGTTTTGCCAAAGGGGATGACTATACACTTTTTGACGTTTAGCTTGAGGCCATGGCTCTGGCACAAGTTGTCTGTTTCTATGAGGCACTTTTGGAGGATGCTTGTGGTGGGTGGAGAGTCGATTATGGTGCCCAGTTTGCAGTCATCTGTGAACTTGGTCAGCCACAGTCCTTCCATGTTGGCCTGTACCTCTGAGAAATATATACCGAACAAGAGAGGTCCCAGGACTGAGCCTTGTGGGATGTCACTTGTAACTGGTTTGGAGTCTGACATGGCTCCAGCAATTCTAACCATGTGGGTTCTGTCCTTGAGCCAGTTTGCAACCCATCTAGTGACATAGGGGTTTATATTTAAGCTGGTGAGCTTATCTATAATGCCCAAGTGGGGTATTGTATCGAAGGCTTTTGCGAGGTACAGGTAGGCTGTGTGGACCACCTTCCCCTCATCAATGGCCTTGGTGACTGTTTCAAAGAAATCGACCAGGTTTAAGAGGCAGGATCTGCCCTTAACAAAGCCGAACTGGGTAGGATCCAGTGTCTGTAGGTCCCCAATATCTTTATTTATAAGGTACATGATGATCCTTTCCATAGCTTTGCAGACCAAGCTAGTCAGGCTTATGGGTCGATAGTTTCCAGGATCCGTTGAGGCACCACTTTTGTGGAGAGGGACCACCGTTGCTTCTTTGGGTACATATCATGTATTAAGGCTGAGATTGAACAGTATTTTTATGTTTGGGTTTAACTCTTCTTGGAGTTCATGTAGGACTCAGCCTGGGACACCGTCTGGTCCCATTGATGCTGTGTTTTTTGCTTTGGAGAGGGCGGCTCTTACCTGAGCATCTGAGATGTCATGGGGGCAGCACTCTGCTGGGATAGATATTTGCCCTATTGGTGGGGAGGAGGGGAGAAGTTTGCACTGAACCTGTCAGCTAGGATGTTGGCAATGTCTGTGGGTTTGGTGTATTTTTTGTCATTTTGGACTAATTCTGAGCATATCTGAGAATTCCCATCCAGGTTCCTAACATAACTAAAGAAAGCCTTGTGATTATCCTTAGTGTCCTGTGCAATTTCTCTCTCAAAGCTGGCCTTAGACGATTTTATGAGTGCCCGTCGTTTTTTGCTAATACTGATCAGAGATGCCTTCCCTTTTTGGGATTTTGCTCTATCATATAGTAGCTTCCTCCTTCTATTGTATAGTTTGTTTATGGCTGAGGTCCACCAGACAGGATGTCTGCCTTTGGAGGATTGGATCTTGATTTTATTTGGGATTGCATGATCCATGCATTCCTGAAGGTGTTCATAGAATGCGATTATAAAGGATTTTGTGGTCTGGGCCATATTTTCCACAGGCCCGGGGGCTTTGAAGGATTCCACCTTGATTTTGAGGAGTGTGAAATTTACTTTAGAGAAGTTTTTCACTGTGGTTTTCTGGACAGGGAGTGGGTTCTTGATGTGAATATCCAGTGAGATTATTTTATAGTCTGATCTTACCAGTGAGGGATACACTTCTGGTCTGGAGCATAGAGTCCCCCATGTTGGTGATGATCAGGTCCAGTATGTTTTCCCCTCTTGTGGGAGTGGTAACAAGTTGTTCCATAGCATTTGAGTTTATAAATTCTAGGAACCTTTGGGCTAGGGTGTTGGAGCTAGAGTAATGCTCCCAGTCTATGTTTGGGTAGTTGAAGTCGCCCAATATAATGGTGTTTGGAGAGACCTTCATATTTTCCAGTCTTCTCAGGAAGGCTGAGTGGACTTCCTGGGTTTGGGAAGGTGGTCTGTAGCAGGCTATAAACTGGAAGGCAGTTTTACCCACTGTTAGTTGCACATGGATAGTCTCTGATGCTTTGTGCTGTGCCACCAACCTGGAGGTGTGGATATCTTTGATGAATATTGATACTCCCCCTCCTTTTGTGGTTCGGTCCAAGTTTTGGGGCCGAAAAGCATGGTATGAGGTATAACCTGGTAGTGCTGGGGTGCTCTCAGGAGCCTTGAACCAGGTTTCTGTTACTGCACAGATATCGATGTTCTCCATGCTAAGGAGAGTTTCGAGTGCATGCATCTTGAGGTTTAGACTTCTGGCGTTGAGTAGCACTACTCTTAGTTTCTTATCCCTTGTGATACCTATGGAGGTGGGTTTGTCTTTTGAGCCTTGCCTAAAAAAGGCACTATGGGGGTAGCAAGAGCCTTTGCCAATATCCAAAAGCCCAGCGATGATAGGTGCAAGCCGTCCCTAGCGAAGCACTGTGGCTTGTCGAGCATGTCATCCCAGGCTGACAGGCATTGGATCCCCTTTGAATGACACCAATACTTAAGCCAATTGTTGAAATTGATCATCTTGTCTTCATATTGTGGCATCATTCTTGGTGATGGTAAGATGCTACTCAAGGTCAGGGTCATACCGGCCTGGGCTACATGCTCAAAGAGCTCCACTATGTCTCTTTTCATGTAGTCCAGGGAGGTACATCTCAGGTCATTCACACCAGCATGGACAATGACTGAGTCATATTTGTACTTGCCTTGGAGTGACCTGAGTGCTTGGGTTATGTGGCGGATCCTAGCACCTGACAGGCAGCTCACAGTGACCTTCTCCTTGTTCAGCCTGGTGAGCGGGACGTCAGTGTGCCTGATGATAGAGTCACCTATTACAAGTATATCAGGTGTGTTGTTTAGCCTTAAGGGCTGTGACTGTTTGGCACACTGGCTTTGTGAGCTATGTGTTGCACGTGTTTTGTTTTGGGGTAGCGGTTGCTTGGGTGTTTGCTTTGGAGGTCTGTGCTGCTTAGGCAGATTTTTATTTAGAGCCTCCGAGTATGTTTTTGTGTGTTTTTGTGTTTGGTTTGCTGTCATGGTAGGTCTATGTGAGACTGGAATTGTAGTGAGTGTGGTGTCCTTTTCCTCCTGACTGGTTATGCCAGTACTGAGTTGAGAGAGCTTAGCCTCCAGTTTGGCTATATGGTTTCATCTCTCACATGTTTTGGAATTTGTTGGGAGGAGGAGAGGGTTGTCTGTGTACATGAGGCAGTTGTAACATTGCCTCAAGATTCCCAGATTCACCAGCTGGACCGAAGAGGAGATTAACAACTGACCTTTGGACATGCTAGAATAGTACTGGGAATTCCTTTATAATTGAAAAAAAAAAGGGCCAGTGGGGAACAAGGTACTCAAGGGGCATTTGTGAGGGTGTAGTGCTTTTAATTTTTTAGTGCGGACTTATATAATTGCTTTAGTGAGCAAGTGCCAGGTAACTTAAATGCAATGTGCTACAGGTAACTTAAATGCAAAAATGACAAACAGTAACTTTCATTCAAGTGAAACAAGGAAATAAGTACAGTAAGCAATGCAGATATCACTAGGGATCCACAGAAGCGCTGAAAAGCTGCGTTTTAGGTGGAATTAGTGTTTCAGGGAAATAACAAACAAACAAACAACAAGCATACAAACATAGCCAGATTCAGCAGGCCTGGATCTAGTTTATACTACAGCAAGCAAAGTGTACCAATTTCAGTAAGAAGCAGTTCAAATATGCAGTCACTATAAGCCTTTAACCAGAAATTCCAAGCTCAGAAGGGCAGAGTCCAGCCTCTCCTCCCACAAGAGTGCAGACCACGAACCCTCTTAATGTAAAATAACTGGCCAGAAGCCCAAGTGCTTAAACCAGAATTAATACACTTTTAGAATAACAGACACTGAGCCCTCAATCAGCAGTTCCCAACTTAGAAGGATGTAAGATACCTGTCCTGCTACCACAGTGCAAGCCACAAACCTTCCTAATGTAAAACAACTGGTCTGAAGCCCAAGTGCTTAATCCAAAAGACTTAGAATGACAGCTACACTTTAATCAAGTTACTACCAAGCAGTAATAAATACAATTGAATACTTTAAAGAATGCCTGGATTAGTGCTCAAGTTATACAAACAAAGCTAGATTCAGCAGGCCTGGATCTAGTCTATGTTACAGCAAACAAGGTGTACCAGTTTCAGTAAGAAGCAGTTCAAATATGCAGGCACTATAAGCCTTTAACCAGAAATTCCCAGCTCAGAAAGGCAGAGTCCAGCCTCTCCTCCCACAAGAGTGCAGACCATGAACCCTCTTAATGTAAAATAACTGGCCTGAAAGCCCAAGTGCTTAAACCAGAATTAATACACTTTTAGAATAACAGACACTGAGCAGTTCCCAACATAGAAGGATGTAAGCTACCTGTCCTGCCACTACAGTGCAGACCACAGACCTTCTTAATGTAAAATAACTGGTCTGAATCCCAAGTGCTTAAACTGCAAGGCTTAGAATGAGTTACACCAAGCAGTAATAAATACAACTGAATACTTTTAAGATGACGCAAAAGCAAAATAAAGTAGGAAGAAACACAAATACAGTAAAAGCAGATAAATTTTTTTTTTTTTTTTGAGTGAGCAAATGAGATGGACCCAGGAAGAGTATCCGAGTGCAAATTTACAAGAGGAGTGGGCAGTTTCAAAGACACCAAGATTAACACCAAGACAAAAACAGGGAGGATGGGTCGGGACCTACTGAAAAAACAGTCACAACTTCCAGCTAGATATTGCTCAATGCAACACAAACAAATGACTTTAAATTGTGTATTATTTGATAAAAGTGCAGATAAAAATCTACTTAACTCCACTCATGCAGGTGTCAGTTGGCCAAAGCTCACAGTTTAAACAGAAAACAATTCACTGTACCACTTGTATAAGACAGAAACCGAATAACAATGAGGTAAACTACCCCCACTTATCACTGGCTATGCAGGTTTTTTAACAAGCCTTAACTGAAAATACCACTTGTATAAGACCTACTGAAAAAATAGTCACAACTTCCAGCTAGATATTACTCAATGCAACACAAACAAATTACTTTAAATTGTGTATTATTTGATAAAAGTGCAGATACAAATCTACTTAACTCCACTCATGCAGGTCTCAGTTGGCCAAAGCTCACAGTTTAAAAACATGAATAACTACTTAATAAAAAAAAAAAATAATAAAAATCACCTTGCCAACAAGGCAACCGCTACACATTCTATCATGCAGAAAGAGGTGGTAAAGTGAGCTAGTGTGCCAGAAAAAGGGGCCAGTGGCCTAATGGATAAGGTATCAGCTTCTAAAGCTGGGGATTGTGGGTTCAAGTCCCACGTAGGTCGCTAATTCTTTGGGTGGGAGTATGGCATAATGGTTAAGGTGTTTACCTTGCAGACACAAGGTGCAGGGTTTGATTCTCATGTGGGGTAATTGGCTAGCTTAAAATGGCCCACAAGGGCAGTTAGCCTAGTACTAACCTATTAGATATGGGAATCATCTGCACTGCTGTGATGTTGGGCAGAGACATTGGTGATGCATCCCCATGTATCACACAGTACTTGGCAAATGATGGAGTGGTAGCCCTTCCTATTACAATAACACTCACTCTGCAGACATGAAGGGGGCTTAATTGCAGCATGGGTGCAATCTATTTTACCAAGTACCTCAGGAAAATGCGCCAGCCCATAAAAGGAATGTATAGTCCAAGCTTGTTCCTGATGTGACACTGGGAAATAGATGTACTGATCCATATGTGCCAAGTGTACATCCAGGAACTGCTTCAGTATACTTGAGGCAGAAGCCTGTGAGATCCTGAACATGTCCCCAGTTTGTCACTGGAAGGTCCCCATAGCAAGTATAATGAGGGCTATACATGCTTTGGTGTCCACAGGAATATGAAGTCCATGCATTCCTACACTGCCTCATGGGGGTGAAACATGCCCACTAAGACCCTTATAATGTCTCTGCCCACTCAAAACCTATCAAGGATTTCTTGATTATCAAAGTTATAATCCTTTGCTTATTTTATATTATTTTTATTTATTTATTTATTTATTTATTGCCTTTTTGGCTGGTGAGCAATACTGGGTAAAAGTGTTTTTGGACTGAAAAAGACAAGCAACTCTGACCTAGAAATAACACAGCTCACCGCAAGAGATTGCATTTGCACCAATTGCAACTCTGATAGATTTGGCAATGCTTCCTTTTTTATAGCATCTGCAACAAGCGCAGGAAAGAGGGAAACATTGACTTATGACTTGCAAATGGTGTAAAATAGTTTCACTTAGCATATGAACATTTGCATCATTCCTCATTTTCATCTCATTATCTGCTCGTTGTCATATCTACATTTGAGGACAATGCGATTCGGCATATGAAGTGACCATTACAGTAATTGGCGTAAATGTCCTCTATGAATCTCATCTCTATTGTGCCTCTTTGGGCACACCTCGAAACTTCTTAATGCATTTGTGTAACTGACTATGAATACTAGCCAATATTTAAAATGACTGCAGAGAGCAACCGTTTGTCACTGCTATAGTTTTCTGACTGGAGTTGTGACATTTTCTTTTGCATTTTATCATGAAAAGCAAGCAAGACGCAGCATGACTGTGGGAAGCAGATTTCATCATTGTACTCTTATCTTTAAAAAACAGGGATAGAAAACAGTGTTGACAATGTACTACTGCATGTAAAAATGTTATTGATGTTAAAGCTAACACACAAATGTATACCTTGACATCTGAAGGGACCATTACAGTAATTATGAAGGTTGTCACCCATATTGATTTCTGATAAAATTCACTTCAATCAGATACTTTATGATCAGGCTTAACAATGTATCACTCAGTCTGCCACCTTTCAAAATATCATGTCTCTTCAAAGGTTAATTTCAGCAAATTGCTAAGTATATCAATCTTCTTTCCTTACCCAGTAATATGAACAAGATTCACATACAGTCTCAGATTCTGGGAGAACTTCAGAACTATTAAAAAACAATCCTGTATACTACTCTACATGTAGCAGAAGTAATTGTTTTTTTGCTTCCCTTTAAAGAAAATATAACTATATCACTGTCATTTTGTTCCTATTTTCCTCTATATTTCAGTGTAAATATGTATATGCATAGTGTTCTCTATGCATTGCACTCATGATTATTGAATACTTGAATTTTTTTTTTCTGCACCTTTGTGCCCAGGTCATGACTAAAAGGGTTTTGTAGACCACCTCACTTATGTGGTTACTAAACTGTAAAATAACATTAATAAAATATTATTCTTCCATTTCTGACATTTCTGAATGCGCATTATTATCACCAGAGTCCTTTGTTTAAAGAACCTTCAGTCAAAGATGTTTAGTTTGATGAAAGCCCATGTAACACATGCATTGCTGAGTGAACCGATGTAACCATTTGCAACTCCATAAGGCGAGTGAACATTTCTAAGAATGATAATGTTTATCAGCTTCTGTATGGACACAAATGCTTAGAAAAAGCAGTGCATTTCACCATTTTGGTTTTTGCAAATTCAGGAGCCATTTATTTCCTAATGGACCCAACATCTTGATCATCTCTGCCATGATGTCATTGGAGCCTGATGCTGCCTTTTATTAATTTTCTTGGATGCACTTTGCACTTCTTCTTAGGGTGGATTCCCCTTGTCTTCCAAAATACATCATGCATATAGCAGTATAGGTTCTAGATTCACTCCTTATATCTGCCTTTGATGTCCCATGGTCCATTAAGCAGATTGTTGATGGTGTACATTATACATGTATCTGATCATTACCTTCATTAAAATTATATATTTGCCTTGAAATTTGATAGAGCTTTTTTGTGGTATCTGCAGAGTTACATTCCAGAAACTGATAAGAGTTTCTGTGATCACTTGCATTTTACCACTGCAACTGCTCTCCTAGCTTCTTTGTAAGCCATTCCAAATGCTTTCTTAGCCTAGTCTAGCTTTCCTATCTCCCTCTTCTTCATGCACTCCTACCTCTTTTTTATAGGGGGAGGTACGGTACTATAATGTTTAAGATCATTGCCCTTGCTCTGACCTTGGCCTCTGATCAACGTCTGTATAGAGTTTGCATGTTCTCATCATGAGTGTGTGTGGTTCCTCATACCTTCTTAAATCATGCTGGGTGTTTCAGCATCATGGATAGGAATTATAGGGTACAAACCCATGCCTCACAAATGATCTTGAGAAATTTGCCAACAAAATGTTCCCAAAAATATATGGAGCTATGAGGAGCAGCACCGATCCTTGGTAGTGCACTTTGAGGGAAAGAGTCAAGCAGACCAACCACTTTAAGCATCACCTATGGTGCACCATATTCTCTAGCTAAGTATGCTTCATCAGACTTAGCCACTTGATATTGTAAAAATCATCTTTAGGTGATCTGGTCACATAAAGAAATTTTACACCAAAAAGGGGGAATGGATATTTACTGGTGGTAAATGAGATAAGGATGCATCCTACTCTGAAATATGCCTGGAATCCATATGAAAGGTGGAAATGAGTTATGATCCCCTGTTGACTGGTGTGTGCCCACCATAAAACCTAGCCACCATGAGTCAGTAAGCTACTGGCT
The DNA here is from genome assembly GCF_019279795.1 of Protopterus annectens. NCBI lineage: Eukaryota > Metazoa > Chordata > Ceratodontiformes > Protopteridae > Protopterus > Protopterus annectens. The sequence goes on along the minus strand of NC_056732.1, from coordinate 1,161,507,038 downwards.
GGCTGGTGTTCATTTCCGAGAATGGGTTACAGGAGAAAGCTTAAGTATGTGAAAGCTGGATATAAAAACAATGAACCTGCCAAAAGTGAATTAAGGATTTTTTTCATTGAATATAGTTTCACTGAAAGGATATACATTGAAAAAGGATGACATGATGATAAAGAAAGGACTGGATATTCTGTATATCCAAAAAACAAGATGGAAGGGCAAAGCAGCAAAGTCTCTTGACCTGGGTTACAAAGTTTACTTAATCAACACAGGTGATACTGTATCAGAATGCAAAACTCTCTAGAGAACAAACACTTAGCACACCAAATACTTTAATGCAAAACTTCCAGGCCTACACCTTTCATCAATACACAATAAAACCATTCTTTTCAGACTTTAAATAGGAGAAATAATTAGTCACATGATATAGCCAGCCCAATTACATATCTATCAATTAAAATTTAAAAAACAGATGATACAATACAATGTAAAACTTCCATATATTTAACCTAAAATGCATTTCAATTCTAGACTACAAATTACATTAAAGCATATAATATAATACATTTAACCATGAAAGATAATAGCACATGCAACACAAATATAAATGACACCCTACCATAATTAATAAAACCAAATACTCTCTCTCTGTCTTTTCAGCAATACTGGCTTAAGACTAACAGCATTATTGAGACCGGGTTTTACATCTGCTTGTAATCTAACAATCCACTCATACTCTTTCAATTTCAATGTATTATTCATGTCTCCCTTCCTTACTCCCATCTCAATAGTGCACATAACCCTAAACTTAAATTTATGTCTCTCTCCTTCTTCCATTAAATGTTTGTCAAAGCATTTGTTAATATTTTTCTTCTTATCTCTGATTTATGCTCTATGATCCTCTCCTTTAACTTTCTGGTGGTTTTACATACATAGAACGATGTACAGGCTGTGCATGTAGCCAAATAAACCACCTGTACTTCATTACAATTTGTTAAGGCTTTGATATTATAAACCTCCTTACTAATAGGGTGCATAAAGCTATGCTCACCTTCATACAGATCATCACAACAAGTGCAATTATAGCATTTCATTGTGCCCACTCTTTTTTGTATTTGTTTATTTATCTGCTGAAAATCTTTATAGCAGAATTTTTGTTTAAGGGTCTCTGAATTTCTATATGCATAAGATGGTCTATCATCTACAATTAACTTAATTTCTGGCATAGCCATTAAAATCTGCCAGTTTTCTCCACTATATTACGTATAGCTTCAGTATTCAGGTTAAATGTGGTGAGGTATCTAACCTATTTTATCCCCACACCTCAACAATTCATTACCACCTAGTCCTCCATTGAAGACAGGTCTATATCTACTTCCTCTCTCATTCACTACCTCTTTGTAAACCTTTTTAATAATATATTCAGAATAACCACTTCTCCGAAACTCTTGCATCATCTCCCTAGCTTGCTCCTCAAACCTGGCATCTATAGTATTCAATTTACCAGTTCTTATTAATTGAGCCTTCAATATACCTTTAAAGGTGTGGGGGGCATGCATACTACCTATATTAATATATCTAGAAGCATCCACTTCTTTCTTGTATATAGTAGATTCTAGCCTATCCCCATTCCTATATAGGTGCACATCCAAAAAAGTTATACTTTGTTCTGATGCTGTCATCTTAAACTTTAAAAATTCAGTTGTCTCATTAAGATACTTTATATAATCATTCAATTCCAATAAGGTACCCCCCCCCCAAAGCAAAAAACAATCATCCACAAATCTTTGTAGAATTTAACATTCATATTCATCTCATTCTTTCCACTAAGTATCACTTGTTTTTCCCATTCATATAACACTATATTAGCATACGTGTTAGCTATAGGGGTACCCATTGCTACACCTGTGAGTTGTAAATATGGCTCATCATCAAAAATAAAAATATTGTTCGATAACACCATTTCGAGAAGGGCACAAGCATTTTCAGTTTCCCCAGGACTCATTCTAATCTCATTTGTTAGAAAATCACAAATTGCATTTACACCATATTCATTGGGTATAACTGTAAATAACAAAGTTATATCTAAAGATACGAATACATAACTCTGATCCCTACTATTGACGCACCAATTATGTAGTTCTTGGAGAAAATTATTTGTGTCTTTTAACACTGTGGAGCATCTGCTCAAGTGCACACCTAGAATTGTCTGTAGATATTTTGAAATGGGTTGTGTAATCCAGCCACTCGCTGAAACAACTGGCCTAAGCGGGGGATTCACCAAGTTTTTATGAATCTTCGGAATGCCATATATCTGTAGTATTCTGGGGCAGGGTACACTCAAATAGTTAGACAAATCAATATCTATATCATTATTAAATTGTAACTCATAAATTGACATATTTATATTTGGTATATGTTTTTTAACTTTATTATAAGAGATTTTTCTAAATGTAGACTCATCACTTAGAAAATCTTTAAAGTTCGACATATACCATACCCGGTCCATTAAGACTACTGCTCCCCCTTTATCTGCCTGTTTTATGACAATTCCATCATTTTTTTGCAATTCTTTCATAGCCATATTACAAAGTTTACTTCTCAGGGAAGTAACACCTGGAAATGGTGTGAGAATTTGTGTGAGGGAGACTAAGTAAGACAATGAAGTACGTCACTAGTATTAGTAATAAGGTCATGGCAAGCAGAATACAGTGTAAATAAAAGGGTAGTATTCCTAACCCCAGTCTTTACCCCATGTTAGGGTTGTGAAAGTGAATAAAAAAGGGCATTCAGCCCACAGCTTTATAACCTCCTTGATAAAATGAGACCAAATTTGTTGGTCTTGATAATGGGGGATTTGAATAATACTCATGTCATGACAGAGAACAAGGTGTGTGTGTGTGTGTGTGTGTGTGTGAGTGTGTGTGTGTGTGTGTGTGTGTGTGTGTGTGTGTGTGTGTGTGTGTGTCTATAACTATCTATCTATCTATTATCTATCTATGGTATACCCACACTATGTCTAATGATGGCTGCAACATATAGTCAAGTTCCCATTTTACTGATTTGATTTCTTTTTATTTTAATGCCACAACACAGCAATACAGTACCTGCAACAGTACAGGGTTTGAGACCATCAGGGATGTTAGTGGTTGGGATTTAATTTGTGTTTTATAGTTACCTGCACACAAAAATGCAGCAGATACTATTCTGCAGAATCAAGAGTGCAATAATCCCTGGGATTCAATAAATGAATTTCTCCTTGCAGGAACACTATAGCCACTCCTGCATGGAATATGGCCGCTGAGCGAGCCAGTAAACTACTGTTTTGACGGGCACAAGCTTGCCTGCACTATTCCTGCATGAACACCACTACATAATGCTAATTACTTCATTTGCTGGTGAAAACCATGCAAATGAGGTAAATTAGCGATTCAGCAAGCAGGCATACGTGCAAGAATAGTGTTAGTTGCAGAAATGTATTTGGTTACCAGCCGAATACATTTCTACAAAAATGAAAATGGAGGCATGACAACTCACAAAAAAGCATGTATCATAATCTTTAGGCATGCCAATGGCTACATATATGGTCACTGGCATGGAAAAGTGTTTCATTTTCATAAAAATAAAAGCTATTTTTGGGCAGTGGCGAGCAAACGGGATTGTGCCAGAAAAAAAATATGAAAACTCAATTATAAGGTAAATCTGCATTTTGCCATTATAGTCAATGGCATGCAGAATCAAAACAATAAGGCTCTGGGTTAATGCAGTAACTATGGACTAAGGATGCGGGGCATGCAAATGAGGGAAAATTTACTGAATCACAAAAATCTTCTAAGTGCCAAAATGCACCTAACTGTGTTGGTGCTACAGCACCATTGTGTAAGCAGAAGGAGCAACCTACATGAAAAGGGGGTGTGTCATGTATGGTGTAAGCACATTGGAGCCATATGGCGCACAGGTAAGCTTAGCTAAGCACAGCTAAGCAAGGGTGTGTGTCTGAGGCTGTACTGACTTATTCCATGTTCGCATCCAGGGAGGGCCATTTCTTCATGTTTACATTAGCTAAATGTGTTTGCATGCCACACACCCTGTCTAAAACAAACAAACAAAAAAAAACCCTGGAAATAGCATGACTGTTTACATTTGGGCACCGTGTTTGCGAGGCACACCTTGGGACTTAAAGGGGAAGGAAATGGGAAGGGAAAAAAAAGGAAAATAGCAGAATAAAAGCAATCAAGAACAAATTACATAGCTAGCAGGTGAAATGCATCATAGTGAGCCAATCATATAGGCTGCATCTGCAGCAAAACAGTATAAACTTTGGAAACACCTTCCAGTCTGTTTTTTCCCACAAACTCTGCACCATCGGTGTACACAGCAGGGGAATTTTAACTGAAAAAATGTTAGGGACTACCATTGCTTTGATCCCTCAGTATGTACTAGAGGCTGAGGGTGAAGAGGACAATAATGCTGACAACCGTCACAGACCAAGGAGGAGGAGAAGAGTGTTTAGACCCAGGGTAACATACCAGGGTATACATGATCTGGAGATAGTAGAGCACTACAGGGTGGACAAAGACATATTTCAGCAAATCACTGAACTGTACCAGCCTCAACTCAGACCTAGAGCCAACAGAGTGGGACCCATCCCAGTAGATACCAAGGTATGTGTAGCCTTAAGAATGCTAGCTACAGGCACTTTCCAAAGACCTACTGGGGACATCATGGGGGTCTCACAGGCATCTGTATCCAGAGTACTCCGCCAGTTCCTGGATGCCATGCTGCCACATGCCGGTGAGCACATTTACTTCCCCAACACCCATGAGGAGAGGACCAGCAATATGCGTCTGCTCCACCATGTAACAGAATACCCAGAGGTACTGGGTACGATAGGCTGCATGCACAGTCACATCAAATCACCACCCGGTGAACAGGGTAGGGTCTACATAAACAGCAAAGGGATTCCCCTCCATCAACTGCCAGGTCATGTGCAATGCCCACGGCATTATCATGAATGTGTGTGCTGGCAGCCCTGGAAGCTATCACAACTTCCACATCTGGCATTTGTCATAGCTGCACCAGGTATTTGCCAGTGGGGGCATCCTGTATAACCATCTGGTGGGGGAAGATGGCTATGCACTGGAGCCGTGGATGATGACACCCATCAGAAATGCACACACACCCACACAAGAATGCCATAATGAGGCACACACAAACCAGGATCATTATAGAGCATGTGTTTGGGATGCTCAAGTCACGGTTCTGCTGCCTTGATATATGTGCTGGAGCATTGTAGTACTTTCCAGCCACATGTGCATACATGTTCATAGTATGTGCCATGCTACACAATATGATCCTGTGGAAACATCTGCAGCAGGAACAGCACAGGGAAGGGCCACACAGCCCACCAGCCTTACCAAGGTCCCCACAGGCATACCTCCAACCGTACCAAATTACTTGGTTTTTACCAAGTTTTGGGGTCAAATAATGGGGTGTCATGATGCCTGAGTTGCACCCCTTCCTTTCTGATTTTTCCCAACTTTTTTTTCTAATTGTTTGTTTTTCTGCATTTGAGTTGAAGTCATCACACGCTCGATGATGTCAGCTCAGTCAGACTGTTGAAATTGAGCTCAAGGGCTCACATCGTGCATGAAATTCCAGCTGGCTGCTTGAATGGATCTGCGAGCAGGAAGGACTTGTGTCTACTGCAGAGCTTGTGCAAGTGGGAAGGACTTGCGTTATCTTCCGGGTATACTACTGCTGCAGAGCTTGTGTGAATGGGAAGGTAAGAGCTGCTGCTAGTGATGTCCCTGAAAATTAGGGACAATTGTGAGTTATGTAGTGTCATCCGCAAAAATTAAAAAAAAAATGTATTGAGGTGTTGTATTCATGAGTCTGTTACGCAAGGAAACTACTCCGAAATGTAAATGGGCTGGGTATTTTGTTTGAGAGGTATGTTGATATTGTAGAAATGATGCTTAGGGTTGCCAATAAGCAACTATCCTCCATTAAGATTGTTTGATAGCTAAAATATCACTGCCTGTATCCCATTTATGATGCACCTTTCCAGCATCTTGTACAGTACTGCACCTACAGGGTAATCTGATGATTTGGGTTTCAATGTAGACTACAAGTCTACCTTACCAGTGTAGTCATATTGCAGGTTGCTAGATTTATACACCTTCTTTTTCACATTTCTGCAGACATCTTCATTAAAATAACAGCCATGTTCATTACTGTTTGAAGCTGAGAGCAGTAACTAGTTGACCATTTTCCCTGTAGTTTTGGCTCCCTCTACAGCTGATTAGCTGTTGCCAGTGCCTGTCCTTGTTCAACAGGTCAACAGGAGCAGACCGCACAATCTCAGACTTTTTCTACAATGTTTGGGTCTGGTGAGGAGATAGAGGCATCCTGTGCCAGCATCATACTGCTGCTGAAGGAGTTTTATTTCCATATGGCATAACCCAGCCCCGTTTGCAAATGTATTATCTAAGGGGCAGGTGTACAGTGGACACTGTAGCATATTGTCTATGCTTCTATGAGTAATTTCTGGTGGCCTGCTATTTTGTGGGGTCACTTAACCATGTTTTCTGACTGTACATTTTTTGTTCTTATTTTTGCAGCATTATTGCCATTGGATTATATTACTCATCGTATTCCTTTTTTATATCTGTTCACAGTGTTTAAAGGCTCAGGCCTTTGATTCTCTGAAAATTGCTGTGTACAACCTTTAAACAGTTGGTTGTTTTTATAGTGAATCATTGGTAATTCCTTTTTTTCCCCAAGATTCTTGCTGCAGTTGTATTTTAACAACACTTAATCTATAATCTTAGACATAATTCACATTATGTCCAAATGAGCAGTCGTCCTGTGTATTTCCTGTTATTGTATACTGTGTGTTATATTTTTTACTAAGAAAATAAAATATGGTTCATAATATTTGAAGTATGGAAAATAAAAAATGAGTAAGTTATCTGCTATAGAGAAGAGGAGTGAAATTTGCATTGGGGTAATAAACTTGAGCATCAGCTGCAAAGGATAGGATATGTCTCCAACCGGCTTTATTACAATGGATACTTTTAGTAATTGTCTGGGCTGGAAAATAGTACTGTGTGTGTGTGTGTGTGTGTGTGTGTGTGTGTGTGTGTGTGTGTGTGTGTGTGTGTGTGTGTGTGTGTGTGTGTGTGTGCGTGTGTGTGTGTGTGTTTGTTTTTTGGGGGGCATTATTTGTAATTTGACAAGAGCATTGGAAGTGGTGGAACTCTTCAAGGGAGGGAGATAATGGTGTTATTATTGCAGCCATGAAATTCAAAATTTGTTTTCTTTTAAGGTAAGCTATAGCAACTCTAGATAAAATTTTAAAAAGCAAAGACATCTCATTGTCAATAAATGTTAATACAGCCACAGCTATGGTCTTCCCAGTAATAACATAACTGCTGTGAGAGTTTGACTATAAGGCTGTGAACTACAGAGTTTATTCTTTTTTAGCTGTGGTGTTGGAGAAAACTTTGGAGAGTTCTGCAAATTGCATGAAAATAAATCTGTCAATACTTGGTGAGAAGAGCACAGAGTGGTCACTGGAAAGCCTTATAATAAAACTACATCCCAAGTATGTTTCTCACATAATGCAAAGGCAGAATTCACTGGAGAAGGCACTGTCAAGAAAGACTGAAGACCAAAGAAGGTGCAGAAGAGGCTGAGATGGAAAGAAATGTCAGTGAAGTAATGAATACGAATTTGCAAGAACTTAAATGAAGTGCTTGTTGACAGACTGGCCTGTTTGTGATGAAGTACTTGACGTCATCTTCACTAAATAGCATTGCAATTGACAGCTATATGCAGGTGACTTGATAATAGGGGCTAGTAAAACATAAATGTTCACTAAAGTACAAGAACATAATTCACATCCTGTAACATTGTGCACAGGGTCCCGGGACTTGGCAGTGAAATGCATGGTGGTAACATTACATTTTATTCTAGGAACTTTCCAAAATTATACAAGCAATGTTTAAAATGTGTCCCTGTTTTATGGCCTTTTGCCCCCCCCCCCCAAACTGTAATTGAAAATAAGTGCGAGAAGCTGTGCAGAATACCTATGGCTAGATATATATATATATATATATATATATATATATATATATATATATATATATATATATATATATATATATATATATATATATATGAATTGGGCAGGCAGTTTTGTAATTATTGGTTCATGCATTTTGTTTCATTCCCTACTGGAAAAATGTTCAAACAATAAATTTAAAATGTGATTCTGTGTGTGGAAGTAGACTGATGATGGAAATGTTCTGAATTGGGCAGTTTTGTCATTATTCATTCATGCATTTTGTTTCATTGGTTACTTGAAAAATGTTCAAATAATAAATTTAAAATGTGCTCTAAGTCTAACGAGTGTGTTGTAATATAATTTAATAAAGTCAGAAAGGTGTATCAAAGAACACATGTATGTTTCTTTTTTTGTGTGCAAGGGGCCAATGATTTGAAAACAACTCAAAGGTAATCTTTATCCACCACTGGCCAGATGCATTTTCTTTGAATGTGGTGTGGGTTTCAATGCTGTTTCAATGAATGTGAGTTTCAAGAGCAGAGAAGTTTTAATGCCAAGTCTGTTTTCATTGTGAGACAGTATTGCTTTGTTTAGCAGATGGCTATTAGTGTTTGCGCATTGTGCTATAGAAATGTAAAAGTAAAATCAAAATAATCATTGTAGAAGTAAAGCAGTATGCACACATTAGTGTATATGGTAAATGGGGCGAAACAGCCAGGTAATGGGACATTGGAATGGCTGCATGGGGACTCTGGTGCCATAGTTTGGTTGTCTGTTCTTCAGTTTGCGTTTGAAAGTTGGTATCCCACAATTCCATTGGAGTGGGTTGGGTTACGTAATTATGTATGCAAATTCTATGTTCATCAGCGTACAGATTTGTACCTATTTTTCATGGGCCTTTTCCAGATTTTTGATGTTTCCAGGTTGAGAGGTATGCCCACAGGCACAGAGGGACTAAGAGGAGGAGGCCCCTGAACTTGCTCCTGTAGGCAGATGGAGGTGTGCCCAGTATGCTAAGGCCTTGGCAAAGAGGCAATGCATAGTGCTCACACTGACACTGTAGGGACCCCAGGGACTGATACCTCTCTATGACTCACACACACAGTAATATGGATTACACACACATCACATTACCTGTAACTCACCATGTATAGGCAGTGTACTGTGTGCATCCAACACAGGCGGCCTTCAAGCATCGTCCTCACAACTGCTGCAAGCACAAGGTAAGTCAGTTTTCATAAAAATAAATGGATGGATTAGTATGTTTTGCTAGCATATCTATGGTAATGCTGCATGCATGCAAGGGAATGGGGTGGCCTACTGTGATAGCAGCACACAACTGACAGCTATGTGAGACACCAGAAAATGTCTGACCACAACTGTCCTCCACACACTATGCAGTAGTATCCAAGGTGACAAATCCCAGTGCAGTATATGTGTGGGGACCACTAACGGGGGGTTCATAGGTTACAGGCTTGGATGTCAGTGGGGGGGTCCCATACCCACCCCCTCACACCCGCACAGCAAGTCAGCTGTAGAAAACCAGAGAGCAATGTCTGGTAAAGCAACACAAATGGTGGAAATGTTGAATTACCACCCTACAGACTCACACCATGATAGC